>NW_025113097.1:900068-1208675 GCF_010416935.1 Polistes fuscatus
CTAACTATTATAATAAATGTTTCTTATAATAAATACACGGTATAGAAATATACAATTAATAATTAATAATATATAAATTAAAAAATAAAAATAAAAATAAAGATATAATATAATATAATAATTATATAAATATTATATATATATAATTATTAATTATATATATATGTTTAATAGTTTGGTATGTTCATGTGTACGTATTGAATATTTTTGATTGAATTTTGTTGAAATAATAGATTTATAAATTTTCTTTCATTAATTCTCACACCGGGAAGACAATTTGTTTTTTAACAAATAAATTTATACTTCTCTTTTAACATAATAATAATAATTTCGTTTCTTCCTTTGTATAAAATAATAAATATATTTTATTTTTGTTAACACCTGAACGTATTTCGATGTTTCGTATTATTATTATTATTATTATTATTATTATTAGATTTGATTTACCTTTTTAAAAGGAATCCTCGGCTTCGTCAGTGTCGATCAACGGCAATCTTTCGTATTTCAAGAAATTGCTCATGCCGAGCGGTTTAAACTGCTAAAGTGCCATACTTCTGATCTCATTTTCATTGGTATGATCTAAAGGAGTAGTAGTGGGTGTAGTACCTTCGACCAACCCTTCGTCCTCGCCCTCGTCCTCATTTTTCTCCGTGCAATATCTACATCGCATCTTTGCATCGTCACCGACTTGCACCGAACGTGTTATCACGATCAAGGTTGTCAAACTGATAACGAACAGTCCCGATGGTACGATGATAGCTATTAACAATTCCGTTTTAGTTTTGTTCAAATCGAAACGTGCCACGACGAAGAACGAATCGTTCTGTAAACAAAAAAAAAACAAAAAACAAACGTAACAAAAATTACAAATCCATCCCCATCGACATTTCTGATTTTTATTCTTTGTTTTTTTGTTCTTTTTTTTTGTACATTGAAAATTAAATTATTGGATAATTAAAATTGATTGTACTTTCTTTTCTTATCTTCTAGCCAATCTCGCGATATATAAATAATTGTTAATTTGATCTTTTCGATCAATTTTTAATGATAGTTTTTCGTTTAATACGAATGAAACAAGAATACGAATAAATTCACGCTGCAATTAAGTTAATTGCATACAATGATATATATAATGAATATTACCCATCAAATTTATAATAATTATTTACGTTATCGTTTCCTTTTTATCTGCCAAATTATTATTATTATTATTACGATTATTCGTAAATAAATAATATAATAATAAAAATAATTTGAGATTAAGTTTAATATAAAAATAAATGAAACATCGAGAGATGTGTCAAATGTGATAGAAGTATATTATATTTAAAAAAAAAAAAGAAAGAAATGGGATAAATAAATTTTAGATCGATTAGTATATTAAAACGCGTACTGCGTAGAGACGTATGAAATAAAACTTGATGTTCTTCGGTTCTCAAGGAAAGTAGATCAACATTTTTTATTCATCCCAACACAATCGTTCTACATTCATCGCGTAACGCTCGGATGCGCATTCGATTGCATTTATGCCCTTTTGTATTCTACTTTTGCGATCACTAAACCCTAAGTAAAAGGGCATTTATCTTTATTAAATCGATAAACCTATTCATATATTTAAAAAAATGTTAACACAGAGTTTATTACCACGATCAATCTATTCATTTAATATCATTATCATATTATCATATATTTTACTTTGTTTATTTTCAAAATAAATAATTCAAATTAAAATGTCTACACTTACAATTTATTCAGAATTATTAACACGATTTATTATTCGATAGAAAAATCGATGAAAAGATTATGTTTCGTATTTTCCTTTTTTCCCCCCATTGCTACATCATCGTAAAAATGAATTTTTTTATTTCAATTTCGAAACAGTATATATATATTTTTTTATTGCAAATACGATAGTCTCGTTCTTTCGTTAATTGAATATCACAGGCATGAAGAAAAATAATGAAAAAATAATTCGCGAAAGAGACATTCCCCAACTTCTTTTTATTTCTTTCTTCCTTTCTTTCTTTCTTTCATTCTTGGAGATAAATGAAAGATAATATTAAAGTAACAACATCCGAGAGAGAAAAAAAAAGGGGAGAATTTTTATAGGTTTGTGATATCTGTGCAAACTCACCTTGTTGTAGTAACAGGGATATCTACTTTGAGCCGTTTGATTGTCGCCATCTCGTCCGTGGCTTTTGAGAAAATCACGACACTCACCCTTAAGAGTGTTGACGCAACCCTCCAGGTTTATATACAAACGCGAATTATTGTAGATTGTCAGAGATCGTTGGGCCGGCACGTAAAGATTTTCTGAATCCACGGGATATTGAAGACTTTCCTCGTAAATATTAAGAAAGGTTGTAAAATTGACGTAGTGCTCAGGAATCGTGACTTTATTCAATGATGTACCGTTCACGCAATCTTCCGTTCTAAAACATCATAATCCCTATGATGAATTTCATACAATTTTATATATATATATATAATAATAATAAAATAAATAAATTTATATATATTTTTATATTTTAAATAATTTAAAAATATAAAATATATATGTATAACAAAACTTAATAATCAAAGTTTTCGTAGAAATTTATATTCGATGTATCAAAAATAATCTAAAAATTAACAATATTATTTTGAAATTGTATTAAAGTAAAACAAAATTAATTTATCAATTAATAAAAATTCTATCTTGATTCGTTCGTAATAATAAATATTCATTGATTGTTTTTTGTCTTGCACAATATTTTATACGTAAGAAGATTATACGTATTCAATATACAATTTAGTTTCAATATTGGGAACCAATAATACAGTATTCTTCGTGATACTGTTTAAAATATTCTAGTGTATATTTTATAAATAACGAAATGATAGAAGAATAGGAAATCAATTGCATAGAATATTTGTAGAAAATTGTTAACAAAAGAAAATATAATTTGAATATATTGGAACGAACAGGAATCGCGGTATGTCGGAAAGGAAAACTATAAAAATTTGATGCGTCCTATCTGCATAGAAAAATAATGGAAATATTCAAGAATCAGTGGTGTATGGTAGGAATCAATGGTTGCTATGGAAATACCCTTAATACTATCTTTTATCTGTTTAGAAAAGGAAAAGGATCTATAATTCACTAGGACGTGCGATAAACTCTTTTTTCATTTTTCTTTTTTTTAACGATAACATCTAACGAAATGCAATTAAAAGAAAAATGTTCAACGAAACAATATAGTATATTACGTTTCTTTTAATAATTATCTCGTAACGATCTCTATTAACGTAATCCTCTTATTGTAAGATCGAAGATAGACAACTACTTTCGGCTAGGTATGGTTACCTTCAAATTCATATTCTTTTTTTTAACACCAATTGAAATATAATATAACTTATTATACATATATAATATTATAATTAAATAAATATTAAATATATATAAATAAATAATAAAAATATATATATGATCGAGTATTTTTTTTATTAATCATACTAATTAATCATATTATTCATACCTAATGATGTTTCCTTTTCTGGAAACTGTTAAACAACTCGCAATAATGCTACCATCATCCTCGTCCCAAATTTTGACAGGTTCGGTGAGCCTCGTGCCAGGCAAATTTCCATTAGCTTTGTTCAATGCCAATCCGTGAGAACATTTAGCAGTTATAACGTTGTCATCTTGCATAAGATAAATATTGATATCTTTGGTAATAATTTTCGGACAATATCTATCGCAGGAGAAAGGTTTTCTAATTTTTGTACATTTGGAATTTTGACAACTGAAGAAACCATTTAATTTCATATTGTCTTTCTCGCTATCGACAAAAACACCATCGGCTTTGTAATGACAAAGCATCAATTCGCTCATGTTAGAACAATGTCCTAAACTGCAATTAAATACGCCGGACAGTGTACTGCACTCGCTGCCATTATTGCAATTGTATTTCTTCAAATTCCCCAAGTTAACCTGGGAAGATTAAAAGGTAGGATGGATTAAACTTTCTTTCCCTTTTTTTTCTTTTTCTTTTCTTTCTTTTTTTAATAATACTTCGATCTATTTTAGTTCTGATCGTTCGACCATAGAAAACATAAAAGAAGAACAAAGAAAGAAAGAGAACTGAGGAGAACGATAGATGAAAGTAACGAGAATCATTCGGTGATATTTTATTTCTAAAGTATTAGTTGTTCCTTTTTTTTTTACTTTTACAATTAAACTCAAAGATATATTATCTTTGTTATATTTTTATAATAAACATCGTATCATTTATTTCTCTATTTTTTAATATACAACTGAAATAGATAGGGATTAGTATTATATAATGTAACTTGTTCTCTCATTGCTAACAACTCGTATTTTCTTTCTTATTCTTTCTCCTACTCGTATTTTTTTTTTAGAACATTGTTTAAAAGATTAAAAAAGAGAAAAAGGAAACAAGAAAATCTCTAATTAAATAATGGAAAAGAAATAGAGATTATACATTCCGTTTATTTATTCTTTCTTTCTCTTTCATTTAAAAATACGTCAAAAGAAAAAAGCAAGTTTAATAATGAAAAAGGTAAGAAAAAAAATGTGATCAAATTGAAAAAAGAAAAAAAAAGAAAAGAAAAGAAAAGGAAAAGGAAGAAACAGCATCATAGTTGCTATAGAAAATAAAAATTCGTTGGCTAACATTTTGATCACGTAGTTCGATAACACGTGAAAGAATTCTTATAAATCTTAATAAAGGATCCTAATGCATAAATATTTATAAATGAAAATAAAATTCAAAGGGTTCTCTCTCTCTCTCTCTTTCTCTCTCCTTCAGTAGATTATTTCTTTCATCCCTTTCCTTCCGTTGGTTTAAAAATTTCCTAGCGTAGCTTAATCGATATGCATCCGGGGAGGCCACTTAGTAAAATCGGATTAGAAGAAAGAGAAAAAAGAAAAAATTAATTTCACCCCCGCGAGCGGATATATTCTTTCATCGAGAATATCTTTTTTTTTTTTTTAATTCGAGAGAAAAATTTGTTTCATAAAAAAGAAAAAGAAAAAGAAAAGAAAAGAACATCGGTAGAACCCGAAGGGAGGAAAACTTTTTCTTTTTTTTTTCTTTTTATTTTCTTTCTTTCTTTCTCTCTCATTTTTATTTTTGTTTTTTTTTTCTTTTCTTTTTTTCTATTTCTTCCGGTCACTTACTTTAGGACAAGAGATGCTGTTGTACATGGTGCAATTTTCAAAGATCACATCCGTCCCATTTTGTCTGACAGTTGCGTGTATTTGCGGACAAAACCCGGTAGTTTTCGTCAAGCACCATTCACCGCAACTCGCCCATATGCAGTTATTTACCAAAGTGGCATTAACCGTTTGGCACATTACCGGATCCGGATCTATACCAGCGTGAAAAGCTCTGTAAATAATTCAAATCAAACTTTCATTCAAATTCGCCGATTATTTTACGTTGTTCGTTCGATCCTATTTTTTCTTTATTCTTTTTTCCTTTTGCAAGCTATTACGTTAAGCATAAGTCATCAAATGAATTCTTTAAGTATTCAATTTAATTTTATTTCTTTTTTTTTTTTTTATCTAAAAATATGAATATTTAATATAAGTTTTACGAATAATTTATTTTATAATCGAAAATATTTGGCAAAGATTTATCATATTTATTTATTAAATAACGTGTTTTCTCGTCATTAAATGCAGAATATTCAATTACTCCGAATTCGTGATCATTATTAATCGAATACATATACTTATGATAGAGAAAATATGATTAGATCATAAACGTTTACCTGTGCGAGGGCATATAAATGGCGACGCTGAGGTAAACCAAAGCCACGCAACTGATGACAATGGTGAATTGGCAAAAACAGATACTACCGCATATTCTACGATCCTGTTCCGGTATTAGACGACGTTTATGTTTCCGTCCCATCGTGAGTCGACAAATTGAAACTCTTCGAGAGATTTATCTTTTCAAAAAGAAACAAAAAGAAATAAATAAAAAGAAAATAAAAAACAAATCAAATACACGTGTGAGACAAAAAAAAAAATAATAATAATAATAATAATAATAATAATTATTCGTTAAAGAGTGTATTAAGATAAATTGTTCGAAGGATAATCTCTCAGTGATTTAAGAAAACTACGGAAAAGTTAATTAAAATGAACGAATGCGAATAGGTATATGAGAAAAAGTGTATATAACATTTAATCTGACATTGATCGATAGATATTTTGTTACAAGACTAAAAGTTTACGAGAAAAGAGGGTCAGAGACCTTTCTTTTTCCTCCCTTTTTCCTTCCGTAATTATTTGTCTTCCTTCCCTTTGATATTATCTTACTCATCCACTATAAGTTTCCACATTTATACGTGGTATTCGTATAAACCAGAACGTAGTTACATGTCTTCTAGTAATTTTTTCTTAGAAATTCGATAGATCTGAGTCATCGTTAATACGAATAACTAAACCAAACGACCAATAATTCTAGGATCCGATTAAAATCAAGAATCCTAAGAAAATTCTTGAAAAAACTTGACTATACTCCTTTTATTATTATTTTATCTTATCTCGTGTTTCTTTTTTCCTGTCTTGTCCTTCTTTGCTATCACCGTATCATAGCGATGATGCTCTTAAGGCAATTACCACGTGTTAACTTCATTAAATACGTCGTCGGTGTAAACAGATGCACTCCACCGGATGACGTACAATTAAGTACCAGTAATCCCATTACCGTGTAAGAGTAATAGTGAATTAAATTGAGATATAGATAGTTAGATGGTTAGATAGATAGATAGATAAATATATATATATATAGAAAGAAAGAGAAGTAGAGATAGATAAAGTTGTAAGATTATTCGAGGATAACCTTTTATCGATCGAAAAGGAAACTCACGATGTTTGTCCAGTCTAGATATACATATATATATGTATATATATACACATACATAGATAGAAATGGTGAAACACTTTTTCTTCGTATTATCAAACTAATACGATGTTGAATTAATTGTTTAGAAATATGTCAAATTATCCTAATCATTTTCCAACGTTCGTATAATGATAATCGATAATTAATATTCAAGTGAATGAATATCCTATTGGCAAATAATACTCATAAGCTTAGACTCGTTGTACAGTCCCTGTTGTAGATAACCTTGGATCGAGCTATCAACCTGTCGGATACACTAGACATTCCTCCTCCTCCTCCTCCTCCTCTTCTATGTAACCTCGCTTACTCCAATAATTCCCTTTACGCAATAAAAGTTCACGAGCTTCGTGGACTATTCATTTCATTTCGTTTCGTTTCGTTTTACTTCTTTTTCCCTTTTTTTTTTAATATATATATCAAGTTATTTCGGTTGTTTATCTTCGTCGTTGATTATAGATTTGTGTATGTATATATATTTTTATTTAAAAAAAAAGAAAAAGAATAAATTGTTCTCACACGTTAGGAGGGGTAACGTAAATCGAATGAAAATTTATATTAATTGGGAGAATTGAATTTTTCTTAAGTCAAAGATTGTAGTTTCGTTTCACTTATGTTAGTGTTAAAGAAAATCTTTGAAAGATTAACGATGAATCTCGTCAAATTGTTCTTTTTTTTTTCTTATCTTTCCTTATTATTTATATTATACGTCGTAATTATTGTTCTAATAATATAGATTGAGAAAGAAAAATATAAAAAAGGGATACACGACGTATCATCGTTCGATAATACGATCGAAACGATAATCGATCTTAATCGCGTCACTTTGGAAATGTCAACGTTGCCGTCATAGTTCCCGGGAATTATGAGATCGTCTATGATCTATGACCGTTTATTCTATAGGATAAACTTAGCTTCTTCACTAGTTAAAAATACACGAAGTTCGCGTGACCACCAACACAATTTTTTATTTTATTTTATTTTATTTGATTTTATTTAATTTGATTTGATTTGTTTTCTTTGAGGGAAGAGAATTTTATCCCGGCACTCGCGTTTATTATTATTATTATTATTATTATTATTATTATTATTAATTTATTTCGTTTAAAAATTGAAAATCAACAGATTAAATTACACCCCGGGCACAATTTTTACGAATTTCAAAAAGTAATTTTGCTTCTTTTTTTTTCTCTTTTTCCTTTCTTTCCTCCTTTTTTTTTTTCCTTTCGTTTGTTTCATTCCCGTCCATCATTCGCGATCGAAAATTTCGCGCTATCGACGATACTTGCATCCGACGACCAATGATCATCCATCGAGAGAGAGACAGAGATAAAGAAAAGCAAAAAAAAATGATTACGTCGATTAGAAAAAAAGTGCTCGCAACGTTCACGAGGCAACCGTTGAACCTCGACGACTGTTTGAAAACAAGGTCTGCAAGCCGAACTATACCTCTCTCTCGCAAGCTCTTCTATTTCTGAGCTTGCGCCGTGGAAATATTCTTTATGGTGGTAACCAGCGACGTGAATGCTTCCCATAATGCGAGTTAGAACTTAAAACCCTTTTGTGCTCGTGGGAACAACAAGTTACAAATATAGCTGACTAGCACCTGTGATTTTTCTTTTTATATTTTTCTAACGAAAATTTCAAACGTTTTCATCTCGTATCATTTTTATCTGATCTTCAATTCGATCTTTTTTTATTTTTATTTTTTATTATACTTTTCGCGCCAGTCGATAATTTTGTTTGTTTTTGCAACGAATGAAATATGACGACGATTCGCGATGACAACAAATTAAAATAATTGCGTCAATAACGTGTACCGTGGTCATTTGAAATTTTTATAATCGATAAAAGAAAGTGTCGAGATATTTAAAAAGAAAAAAAAAAAAGAAACAATATTATACTTCTCCGGTTTCGTATCATTTAATCTATTAAAATGTATCCGGTTTACGTCATCGAAAAGAAATCTGATAACGAAACTGATATTTTAAACGTCAAGATAATAACTTTAGGAAATGTGTATATAAAGTAAGAGATATTAGATTCTTTTGGAATAATCTCTTCAAACTTAAAACTTAATAAAACTGAAATTAAATTCGATTTAATTAAAAGATGATCCCCTCCTTTTTTTTGTTGGATAATTTAAACAACTGGTGGATACTTTAACGTGACCGACATTGTGTCCAACAGGTCGTTTTGCACAAAGATACTTTTACAGGTGGTTTTATATATATATATATATACATATACATATACATATATATATATACATAAGAAAGGAAATTAGATAAGAATAAAGGTGCACGTGTGTTAAAGAATAGAAAATCATTCTCTTATATAATAACGTTTTCTTTTAAACAAAACTTTATTTCCTATTTAATTTATATTAAACGGAGAATCGATACAATGTTTCTTTTTTTTTTCTTTTTTTATTTGTTATTTATAATAGTCATTTATTATCATCGCAGGGCAAATAATTAATTGTTTTATATACACATTACGTTATTATTATTTACAATATATAATATATTCAATATATTTATATTCAAATCGTTCGATTGGACTGGGAAACAAAAAATAATGAAAAATAAAAAAGAAACTACGAACGAATCTATCTTCTCGTCTGATAGAATTGTTGAAAAAATATCGAGTAGCGTAAACAAAAATTTAAAAAAAGAAATAGAACGGGGGAAGCGTAGATTATCAATAGTATTTAGTAGTCATTTGTATTTGTTTTTTTTTTATTATTGAAGTTATTTACAGAGAGGAGGATGGAGGAAACTTGAGGGTGGGTGTAGGTAAAGGGGTGGCAGGAAGGAGAGGAAATTGCGACGGAAGGAATTTTGCGAAGAATCTTAATTGGAATGTTCAAAGTTTTCGTATAATAATTACATACGCGCGCGTTATTATTATTATTATTATTATTATTATTATTATTATTATTATTATTATTATTATTATTAATGATATTATTAAATAAGAAGAAAAAAGATAAGGAATAGAAATATATTTATATCTATAGATAAGTAGAGATAGTTAATTTGGATAGATAGATATAGAAGTGTATGATCAAGAGTGAAATAGAAGAAAAGTATAGCTTTAACGTTATTAAATAACTATTCGTAGAAATGAATATATTTCGCATGCATCGTTGTCTTCATTTTAACTTTTTACTATGTCATTTATGTTAAACTTTGCCCTACATACGGGGGGGGACACTCTAAAAATACTTTTTATGCAGAAATAATTGAATTGAAAGTTTAATCATATTAACCCTCATTGCAATTCGCGACCACGAAACATCATTCGTATTTCAAGGATATTTTTTTTGTTTTGCCAATTCCCCACCCACCCCCCTGTCCCCATCGTCAAAATTAAACAACTCGGGGGAAACTTTGGACGTAAATTTCGATCGGAATTGTTGTTCCTTTTTTTCTTCTTCTTTTTTTTTGTCAATTAATCAAAACTACGAGTTTGAAAAAAAGACAAGGAATAAAACAAATGTACGTAAGTTTCTTCTAACGGGACCTATCGATTTTTGACGAATCGAAGAATTGGCACTAAAATACGATTTATATTCGATTTTTGTTGGTTTTCGTTTTTTTTTACAGCAACATCGATATGATTTGATAACGGTGAAGATATTTTGCCTATTCTTTTTTATTTTTTGTGTGTTTTCGAATCTCGAACGATTCTTTTAAAAATGCGCATCATCTTCGAGATGTGACGACGTTATAACATTTTGATTTAAAAATAATAATCGAGAATAGAAGTATTAGTTTGCTGCTGCTGCGAAAAAGGCTCGTATAATTAAAAAGAAAAAAAAAAAGAAAAAATAACGGTGATATATATATATATATGTATCCTTTTATAGTTAATCAAACCCTTTTTTTTTTTTACCCCTTTCATATTTAATACGCAACAATAGAAATCGATTAGAGCAAGCTTCGAGAGGGGAATGAGTGCCATAACTCTTTAGTATTATTCAACAATATTGAAAGAATAAATGTTTCTTTCTCATTTGTTATGCTTATGATCTCGGAGTTAGGCAGAATAAAGAAGAATTCACAACCATTCTAGATGTGTAACGGGGATTTGCGAAATGCTTTTCATAAACTTCGAAACATTGTAATACGTTAATTATTGTTGAAATTAATCCAATCACCCCATGAACAGATAATTCGTTGATAAGTTTCGTTTTTAATACAACGATTAGGCGATTTACGAGACACTTTTTTCCTCATTTTCTTGTTTACTTTTTACGACCAATCAAAGGATGAATAATAACAATTGTTCAATTTAATCGCGAAAATTCTTTTTTTTCCATTTTGTTTTTCTTTTTTTTCGTTTTTTTTTTTGTATTTTTATAGAATAACGTTTAAAACTCGTGAAGAAGCACGTTTCGTAGCTTAGAGAAATGCAAATCGCTCGAGCACCCATCAAAACTTTGTTTAACTTAACAATTCGTATTTGATTGCACGTACAAACTAAAAACCACACGCATACTCGTTCAATTCACAGGCACGCGCATACACACACACATATACGCATATACAGAGACACACGTGCGCTTAAATGCAATATCTTTTATTTTGTTGTTGTTTTTCCCCCCTCCCCTTAATCACCCTTAAACGACTATGCACTGCGTGAGCAGGGTGCGCGCCCGCGTATAAAATTTGTAACAATACTTACGATCGATCATAATGTCTTTTTTTTTTTTTCTTTGTTTCTTTTTTCTAACAACTAATTTAATAAGGTAATATTCACAGACTTCGCTTAACGAGTTAGACTTAGTCTAAGATTTTTGTTCTTTTAATTTTTTTTTTTATTTTTTTCTATCTTCCTTCCTTTATTTATTTATTTCTTTCTTTTGGTGCGATAAGAAATTCTAGAATTTGAACGCAATCTTTCTTCCTTATTATATTTTTTTCTCTTTTCTTTTCTATAATTCATATTTTATTTTAATTTATTTTATTTTATTTTCTATTTCACATTCCGAGAATACGATCGACGATATTTTCACATTTTAACAATCGCATATATATATATATGTATCGAATCTTTTTTTAAATTGTATTTTATCGATCTATCATCTCACGCGAATATATTTCACCGTAACACACACATTTCCTTCTATTATTATTTTTTTTTATATATCTATCCCTCCCCCCATCCCACGATGAATATAATTTGAATAATAAATTTGAATTGAATCGTCGAACGCGATTAAAATTTATTATTTTATAAATAATTAATTGTAATTATTTATAATATAATAAATTTAGAATTTTTATTTGAATTATAATCATGCACGAGACGAATAAAAGATGCTCACGAATCCAAGCAGTTCCCTTGGAAAAAATACGATTTCCCATCGAAAGCTTTTTTCCGAGTGATTTAAGTGATTTTTTTTTTCGATTTAACATCAATATAGATAGAGAGAGAAAGAGGGAGAGAGAGAGGGGGCAGCTTAAATGTCACTTAAGATACGATTTTACTCTCTCCTCTTAATTCATTCTCTTTCTTCTCCTTCTTTTGTAATTATTTTCTTTTCTTTTCTTTTTTTTTATCTTTTTCTCGTTATTAATTTTATATTAATAATTAAGTTTTAATTTTTTTTTTATCACAAACTGCTTATTCTAATAATAAACGTAGGTATGTACTCTAGAATTGTTCTTTCTTTTTCCTTTTTCTATCTTCATTCGGTTTGCAGCACTTTTTCGTATCATTATTACTATTATTATTATTATTTTTGCGTTCCTGTTTTCTTTCTTTTTTTTGTTTAATAATTATTCGTTATATATTAAATACGGTTTAGTTTTTGCATACGTTGTGGAAGGCGCAACATGATCATTTTTTTAGAATACTGGTAGACGATCTAGGCGTTCCTCAAAAAACTCGACTCTCGACGAATTTTATTGCATTTTATTTCATTTTAAATCAAATAATCGCGAGGAAAGAAGAACGTTGAAGTGAAATGAAAAATTTATGCAATTTAGTACTCGAGTACTTATTATTATTATTATTATTATTATTATTATTATTATTATTATTAATATTATTATTTGTCCTATGTGCAAATAGCTGTTTTATGGAACGATGCCTAGAAGGAATTAAATTATTTGTTCTTTTTTTCTTCCCTTTCTTTCTTTCTTTCTTTCTCAAAAAATATTTAAAACATTCAATCTTAATCGTGTTAAATTGCAAATTGTTTTATTCGAAGCGCTTCGTTTGGAATGAGAATTAGAAAAAGAGAGAGAGAGAGAGAGAGAGAAAAAGAGAAAAAAGATATTAATATTATTATTACTAAAATTTTTCTTACACGTTTACTAATACTAATCGTAATTAAGCGGAATAGTTAATTCGAAAGAGACGAGAAATTCGAATATATCGATAGTTGGCGGATTAATCGGAAGTAACGAGCTAAATGCGACGATGTTTCTTCGATCTTTTTCTTTCGTTCCTTTTTTTTTTTTCTTTTCTTTTCTTTCTTTCTTTCTTCAATATCATATTCTGATATCTGAGATATATATATATGTGTGTATGGAACGCTTGGATCAATGCGTTTTATCCCAAAATATTTATTAATTATGTTTTCATATTTGTTTTCAAACGTAAAGTACGTTGACGGAGTCGTTTCGATAAAATGTCTGGCGTCACTCCCGTGCCGGGGGGTGAGCCCGTGGTAGCAGTCAGTATTCCTCTTCGTCCTCTTCGAACTCATCCTCTCCGAGAATGCTGAAAATATTTCCAAAAAATAATAAAAAGAAGTATAATGATCGATATTGTCATTTGACAGATATACTCGGTGACTCTCGAAATTAACGATACAACTTTTGAATAGGAAAACTATTATAAAAGCGATTTAATAATAAATAAATATAAAAAAGTTGTGTTTTCTAGCAATGTATCTAGGGGGGGGGGATTGCATACATACACGTTACTTACTCTTCCTTTCTTTCGTATTTGTCAATGAGATTACGACCAGGTCCACCACAGGTTTTTCTAACAGGTGGACAATACCAATAACACAATACTCCAAGAGAGACGGCAAATAAGACAACCGGTACGGTTAACGCCAGCACGAGGTGTTTCAGATTTTCATCCCAAGAATACCTATCGATATTAATTAAATAAGAATGATAATTCTGTTTGTTTTTTTTCTTTAAATATAATAGAAATAATAGATTAGGTTGTCGTATTATTAAAAACTAACCTTGCCACTACCGTTTCCGGATGGGTTCTACTGTAATAACATGGAAATATTTTGCCAATGTTACGGTAGCCATATTTTTTCGAAAAATCGGAACAATTAACTCTAGGTGGATAGCCGCAACCTTCCGTGTTGACAAAAAATTTCGTATCGCTCACGTCCCATGGTATAGAGCCAATAGGTTTTTTCATAAACTCCTCGTAAGGTAATCTCGTGTAATTAACTTTAATTTGATGGCATCGTAACGCAGCACTCGTACAACCTGTATTATAAAACAAGAAACGTAATTACGTATTACGAATTAATTATAGAAAATAATCATAAAATAATATTTACAAAACTATATGAGGAGAAAAATTTACAATCTACGGGGTGTCCAATATATAAGTGTAGAACTTTTACCTTCTCTACAACTCGCCCATGAACAATTCTTCAAGCCTTCCGCATAAACGTGTTCCGTGGTGATGCAAGCTACCGCGTGTGGTGAAAAATCCGCAAGTATCGTCGATATGGCTGGCTCGACGACGAACGGTATTAAAAATAGAAAAGCAAATACCGCGAGAATGGCGGTGGTGCCCAAGCAGAGTGACGTGTAAAACTTAGCTTTTTCAACCAATGTAGCAACCTTTGCCATCGGTATTACACCACCGATGGTACTGGACTTGCTAGATTTGGTGTCCTCTTCCTGGGCACCCATGATAACCGTTGACTCGTCGGAATCAATGATTGGTAATTTTTCAGGGTCACTCGGACCCCGTTTACGACGATTCGGACGAGTTTTTCTATCTTCTATCGACGGAGCCACGACGATTGTCGTAGTTGGAAATTCGATTATACGAATTTCACCGACGTCGAATTAATTAACAATCGGGGTGGGGTGAGGTGGGGCGGGGCGTTGGGGGAGTTGTCTTTTGGGGGGAATACAATGTCTAATATTTTTGCAATCTTACAGCAGGCGCGAAATCTCAAAGTGATATTTTATTAATCGTGGTGAAAGGATCGATCATCGGCTACGATTTCGTACTACGAACATTTTATTTTTTTTATCGGTTTCTCTTTTTCCTTTTGCTCCTTTTCTTCTTCTTTTTTTATTGCAGATTTATTTTCTCCGTTTTTTTCCTTTTTTTGGGGATTTTGTTGTTTTGTTATCTTATTCGTTCAATCGCGCATTTTATTTTTCCACGGGAAACAAACGAATGGCTTGAGAGTAGTACAACGGTGGGGGGGAGGATTAGGGCCCAGCGAATTTCTTTTTTATTTTTTTCGTTTCTGTTGGTTTGTTTGTTCGTTCGTTTATTTCTATAACCAGACGTTCATCGACACTACGCTGAATATATTTTAATCTTTTTATTTATTTATTTATTTATTCATTTTTATTCTTCTTTTTATTCCTCGAAGCGTGCACGAGCGTTTGGTGCGTCAGAGAATTTAATAAATAACTATAGAAAAATTGTTCTCTCGGTTTTCAATAATTTTTTTTCTCTTTTTTTCTTTTCAACCCTTACTTTTATTCTATCTACACACACACATAATTTCGTCGCGGCGAATCAATCGATCAATCAATCAAGATGAAAAAGGGGAATCCTTAAGTGATGTATTACGAATGCGCCGAATTTTCTTGTCTTTTCTTTTTTTTTTTTTTTCTTTTAATAATTATATATCTTTTTTGTTATATCTTTATCTTCTTCTTGCTTTATATATATATTTTTTAATTATTAATCTTATTTCTCTTTTATAATTTCGTTTCTACATATATATATACATATATATTTGTTCTCTCAATAAAAAGCTTATCTATCGTAACTTTATTTTTTTTTCTTCCAAACGATTTACTACCGTACCAACTGTGATTTCACTTTACGGTATATGAAAAACACAAAACACGAAAAAAGAAATGTAAAAGAAATTAGAGACGGAGCCAACGAGAAGCCCAGTTTATTTCTTCTTGTATGTGTGTGGTGTGTCTTTACGATTGAACTTTTTTATTTCTTCTATGGTTTTTCTCTTATTTTCTTTTTTTGTTTTTTTTAAGTAATTTCACTTTCCAACTTTCTTTTTCAATTATTCCTTTTATTATCTTTCTCCTTTTCGTCGCATTAAACACACGCGTTATAAAATAAGCCACCACAACCACCAACCACCACCACCATCACCACCGTGCACGCGTTAACAATTAATAAAATGATTAATTAGGTCTGCGTTAAAAATGTGTGCTTGCGGGCAGTGCGGTAATAGTATAACGAACAACGTACTTTGAATTAAGCCTAACTAACTCCCTCTCCTCCTTCTCCTTTTTTTTTCTTTATTTCAATTTTTATTTTTATTTTAATTTTATATAATTTTCAATTTGATTTTATATTTTATATTATTTTCTTGTAAATTTTTGTTTATTTGTTTTTTTTTTGTTTTGTTTTGTTTCGTTACTTTTCTTTTTCTTTCGTAAAATGTATTATCGAGATGAGAATTTGAACCACGCGTTCCCCCCCTCCCCACACTTCAATAGTGCCCACGCAGGGAGAATATCGACTGACGAGCCGGACTCTCCTCCAGGAGGGGAATGCCTGCGAACAAATAACGTTGATTGTTTAAAAATAATGCGGGAGGAGTGGGCAGGGGGAGGATAAAGAAAAAACAAAAGAAATTAAAAAGAGGATCACAAAATAATATACGTATATATATATAAAAATGTATATAATATATAAACGACATTCTAATCTAAATTCTAATCTAATAATCGATAAAAATGAATTTGCCTTTACGAGTTAATCTAGATCGTCCTGGCAGGAAACGAATCGATGTCGAGGACACGCGAGGATATCTCGGTGTACATGTTACCATCGTGAATAATAACATTGTTGCGTTATATAGAACAACTAGGTATTACATATATAATTAACTATAATTATATTAATATTTTATAAAGGTTTAAAATAATATTATATTCTAATAAAAAATTCACACATGCATTACTTAGGTATAATTATCGAATCTATATATATTAAAAAATATATCTAAATATTTGTTTATTATTAATAATATATTTGATTAATATATAATAAGATACTAAATAATAACTAACTATATATATATATAAAAATCAAAGAAAAAATATGATCTATCATATATCGTTATTATCTATAATAATACAAATATAATAAAATACCTAGTCATTCTCTCTAGAATATATAATATATAAAAGGAACACGGTAACATATACGTTTTGCACGCGGCCAAAAAAAAAAGAAACATCTTACGTGACGGATCTCAGAGCGCCATGACGGAATCTCCTCCGCCAGCATCCCCTACGTTGCCCGAGGCGCTTTTTTCTATCGATGCTAGTGCACCAGGTGTACCTTTGAATCTCATCTTCGCGTCGTCTCCTACTACCACTGTGCGCTGACAAAAGATCAGCGTGAGACAACTTACGATGAACAATATGCTCGGTAGTATAAATGCAATCATGAATTCTTTATAAGTAGTTTCGAGATCGAAACGAGAAACGACGATACCGGTGTTACCCTCGGCATAATAACACGGAAATCTAGCTCTAGCATTGTGATCGGAACCATCTTTTCCGTATTCGTGAAGGAATTCCTTGCACTCGTCGCGAAGGGTATTAACGCATCCTTCGAGATTGATCAGCAACCTACTCTCGTTGGCTATTATCAAATCCTGTTCGGGTGGAGCCACCATTCTTGATTCGTCCAATGGTTTAGTAGCAAATATATTTAAATATGATAGATAAGTGAAGTTGGTCAGATCGGTAAGAAGATCCTTTTCCAATACGGATCCGTTAATACAATCTACCGCTTCTACCCCTAACGTTGAATTAAATATACCGTAACACGAGGCCATCATGACGTCACCCCGGTCCTCGTGCCAAATCTCACGATTGGTTTCAACGTCTATGGCTCTCTCGCATTGGCTCAAATATACTTTGTCGCCGCTCAACAATATCATATTTTTATTTCTAGTTGGTATGTCGACGCAACGCCTGTCGCAATTGTACGGGGTTCTGATGCGTTCGCACGTACCCCGATTGCAATTGAATAGACCGTCTATATCGATGCACGTTATTTTGCCACGTCTACCGGAACACTTTAACGGTGGATCGGTATCGTGAAACATACACTCGAACGCGTCCGTTATGTTGATGCACGTACCTGCCGAACAATTAAACGTACCGGTCAGGTTACGACACTCGTCTATTATGCACTTGGATTTTTTCGCGTTTTCCTGATCGATACCGTAACAAGTCTTGTTTGTGGTGTTAGTACAATTGGCTAAAAGTATCGTCGAACCGTTACGACGTAAATTAACGTGGATTTGGACGCAAGGACCGGACGTTTTGGACAGACACCACTCGCCGCAACTTCCCCACTCGCAGTTGTCTGCGTTAACGGCTCGGATTGTCGTACACATTGCTGGTACCTCGCTGATACCCGATTGAAATGCACGAGTACTTGGCATGTAAATAGCAACTGTTAAATAAACCAACGCTACCGAGGACAAAACTGCAGTCATCTGACATATGCAGATGGTACCGCAGATCCGACCGTCTTGCGGTGGTATCACTAAGTTCTCAACCGGCACTTGCTTCGGCATCGTGCCGGCTTTATTTTCTCACCTTCTTCGATGATAGTACGAATGATCCTTAGATCCGATCTAAAAGTTACAGAGCTTACATGCTATATCTCTAACGATTAACTGTCTTCCGTTTTGTTCTTTGTAACTGTCATCGAGCTCTTTCTCTTTACATTCTAGTAGTAACTTTAAAATAACAATTGAATTAATCTCAACGACATCCAATAACGTTTCTTCTTCTCTTCGTATTCTTTTTATTCTTCTTAAGAAAACTTTGTCAGAAATCTTCAGATTATTATCCTCTTCCTTTTTCTTTAAAAACCCTCTCAACTATAGTATCCGTAAATCATTCGAATAAATTCGATTGAAATTCATCTGATGGTGGTGGTGGTAGTGGTAGTAGTATTGGTGTTGATGATAACTTTGAAACCCGAACGTCCATCTTCAATCATTTCTCGTTACTTTTTGCCCGACACAATAATCGTCGTCGTGGTCGTCGTAGTCGGTAACCTTCTTCCTCCCTTTTTAAGGAAGAGTCCAACCAGCGCGCGCGCGTTTCTTCTCTCGGAGCTTTGCGAGAGAAGCTGGCTGGTTTGAGCGGCGTTTGCGTCGTGTGCAACGTGACGTGCGCGCTCGAAAACGAAATAATCGATCGTAGGAAGGTGTTTAAGGGTCGCTACTAGCGCATGCGATTTGTCGACCTGCATCGCAAACGCCTCACTCCGGTTACCGCAGTTGACGTCATTCCTCTCTCTCTCTCTTTTTCTTTTTTTTTTTTATACGATATGCAACTCGTCCTGCGTCGACGAGGCCAAGACATTTTATAAATAGGAAGTACCGTTCAGAGATGGCGCCAATCTTAACCCTCCCACCCCCCACCCACCAACCCCCAACCAAAACCCTTTTGACAATTTCCGATACACGATTTTCTAATCTTGTGATCGATCATTTTCATACTTTTCGTTTCTCCTTCCGACGTTCTTCTTTTCGTCCTTCCAGGGTTGCAATCGATCGATCGATCGATCGATTATCGGATTATTAAATTATCTTTATTATTATTTATCATTGTACAACTACTTCGCGATGTTACTTTTTTCGGTATAAATCTTTCATCGGGGTTGTCTTTTTTTATTTTTTCCTTTTCCTTTTCTTTTTTTTTTGCGACGGAAAACTTTGCTCGAGACTTTTTTCTTACTTTACGTATTCTTTTTCTTTTTTTTCTTTCTTTCTTTTCTTTCCTTGATATATTTTTTTCTTTTCTTTTTTTTTTTATTTCTCTACTCGAAACCTGTTTCCTTCTGCATGTTTAACGAAACTCTTGGGTAGGAAAGTTGTGACACAGTTTCCTTAGCGATATCGGTCTCAACCGTGGCTGACATAATATGACACCGGCACGATACAGAAAGAGAGAGAAAGAGAGAGAGAGAGAGAAGGAAGGAAAAGGGTACGAAAAAAGAAAAAAGGAGAAAGAAGAAAAAAAATAAAAGGCTCGGCGCGTTAACACGTAATCTAGTTTATCGAGCGGCAGGCTTAGACAGTGTGGCGCCTTTGCTTTATTTAACTCTCTCTCTCTCTCTCTTTCTCTCTTACTCTCTTTCATTTTACGTGTAGTTTGTCTTCGGTAGCGTTTACAATTATAACGCATTTTGCTTTAGTTTACATTTATTAGCATTTTTATTTTGACTATTGTTTATTAAAATTGAAATTTTTCTATGAACGTCTCATTCCTCTCTCTCTTTCTCTCTCTCTTTCTTTTTATCTTTTAATCAAAATTTGTTTAAATAAGAAATAACGAATAGAAAAATAGAAAGATCGATCCTATCGGTTCGTCGGAAACATTTAATCTATCCTATTATTATTTTCCTTGTTGTTTATATTTAAATTGTATAAAACATTTTTTCTAATGGTTTTGAATTACCAGTCGTAAATACACACACAACCGTCATATTATACTTATTCCGCAACGGTCTTTGCGCTGAATAATTTAGAGTCAGGTGATCGATTCGCAGGTGAGAGAGAAAGAGAAAGAGAAAGAAAGGTGAGGTTGCACGTACCTACGCGAGTGTTCCTATTCCGAGCGACCTCGTTTGGAATTCGTTGAAAATGCATGACCGAAAGAAAGAGATAAAGAAAAAGAAGAAAGATAGAAACAGAGAGAAACACGGAGAGAATATTATTTTTTTTTTTTTTTACATCCACAAATGACTTTTTCAACTTATAAAAGTAAAAACTTATTTCTATATTAGAAGTATTTTATTCGAATATAAAAATGTTATAACCAAAATTATTGTAAATCCTAACTTTTCATATATTTTATAATGAATTTCTAATTGAATAAAACGAGAGAGAGAGAGAGATAGAAAAATAAAAAATAGTATATTAGCATAAAAATTATTTACTCCCAAGTATACTCGTAGAAATCTTATAATATTTATACTCTTGTGTGTGTTTGATTTATATTTTAATATATATATGTGAAATAAGAGTTATAACTGGGATTTCTCTTTCTCTCTTGGATGACTATATTTCAAGTTGTACTACTAGGACTGAATATCGTTAGGCGGCATCTACTGTTTCCCATTCGAAGCTAAATACCAATGGGTATTCAACGAACGATCGTATGCATAACCGTACAAACATACGTCGTCGTCTTTACTTAGGTCATTTATCGAGCTAACTATATCTGGTAATTAACTTGTTAATACCGAGACGTTTATGTAACGAAAGCCAGCTAAACGCGAGGTAAATAAAATAAGCTTATCTTGATCGACGATCTTCACCGAAAGCCACACGGGGTTACGAATAGAAGATTTTTCAATCAACTTATTCCATTTTTTCTCGACGTCACCCGTCGTCGTCCTCGTTCTCGTATTCTCTCGTCCTCGGAATAATTTCTCTTTCCCTATCTCGAAGGAATCGAATATAAAAAAAAAAGAGAAGAAAATAAGATAAAAAATAACACGCGAACGGAAATTCACATTCCGTGACGTTTCGTGCACCACGTGCGTTCGTTAAAAATAGACTCGAAGAAGTCGTTACCGATCGATCGAACAACGATCCACCACTGTCGTATGTTTTTACTTTTCTTTTTCTTCTTCATTCTCAAAAGGATTTTGTGTGTCAATTCGGATCTTACTCTGGAATACTTTAATTATTTATCATTTAACTGTATACTCCATCGGTGAATTAAAGAGGATAAACAAAAACCCGAACGAGTTAGCAAGAAGCATTGGAAAATTGTAATATACTTTCGTCAAAATTATTCGACGACAAACAGAGTTCATCGTTTTTTAATAGAAACATATCGTGTAATTAATATCATTAATTATAAATTGTCAAATTTATAATTGAAGGTATAATCGAAAATATTATCCTTAAATATATGCACTCGGTAAACAATATATTTTCCCGTAATTATATTAATAATAATATTAAAAATGAACACCACACGTCAAAGAAAAATGATCGTCGCACGTTGTTTAAAACACTGATGTAAAAAACACTGTCCCTGTCGTTAGAAAGTGAACATTTTTCCTCGTCGAGGTAAATCCCTGTGATGTCCCGCGAACCAAACCGATCTTTCTAATATTTTCTCGAAGAAAATGAAACGTTTGGAGATGAGAGAAAGTATAAAAGAAATGGACAGACGTTTAACGCGATAATTATTTAGAATGACGACAATGTTACTCACTTTAAATGATGATTCCTTTTTTTTCTCTTTTGGTAACCGACGATGTGTAAGACCCTTTCGGAAAAATTCACTTTCCGCAGTCACGATGCTCTGCCTGGGGGAAACAAATATGGCGGTGAGTGCACTGGAGCTGCAGTGACTCCACCTCGTTGTTGCCGTATCGTACTAAAAAATCAATACAATCCGGTTGGTGGGTTCCAATCATTGATATGACGACTACGACAACTATGACGACGAGGAGGACGAGTAGGAGTTATATTTGACAATGATACTTATTGAAAATCTTTATTTTCTTCAATTATTTTATAAAACATTGATACACTACGAAAAAAAAAGCTTTCGTATTTTCTATCGCAAGAGTTTGCATTGGTGCCGATAACTTTTTTACGAAATCTTATTGATACTTTAAAAAAATAAATAATAAAGGAAAAAAAAACCCTTCAATTCGTTTTACACGTTAATTATTCTTCTTCTCTCGTTAATTCTGTAAGGGGAAAAAAATGTAGAGAGAATACAAAATAGATGTAAAACAATAATCGGAAAAATCATATTAGTCTGATTGTGAAGTGAAAAAGAGGAATATATAGGTTATACTATTATCTCTTGTTGTTAATGTCTCGGGATTCTTTTCTATCGTCTGCGAATTCGCGTTAGCCCTGCGGCATAACTCCGTTACGTTCTTTCTTTCTTTCTTTCTTTCTATACTTTTTAAAAAGGAAAAGTACCTTTACTCTCGGGATAGAATAAGAGTCGGAGTACCACAGCTTAAAATCGACCGCTTGATCGAGCATTGTCTTCTTTATTATCGTTTCTCTGCCACTTCAAGTCAACTTTTCTTTTCTTTTCTTTTCTTTTCTTTTTTTTTTTTTCGTTGAATAATTAATTACTCTCCTTTTCACCCCCTTTTTTATTTTTCCTTTACAACAAGTGGATTGTACGTGGAAAACAAAAATTGTATAACTTACATTTTTAAGATATTTTCATTTTAAAGAATATTTCATTCAATCTTCTGTGATCTTATTAAGATTAATAAGAACGAGAACGAGAATGGTTTAATATTTAATAGAATAATGAGATATATATATATATATAAAGAAAAAGAAATGAAGAGAAACAGAGTGATAGCTGATTAAAGTTTTAGGTTTGCCCGAGGAAATGATACGTCGTTCATAGCCGGATTGCGAGCATGCATATTCCCTCACCATAAATAGATAACAATTTCCAATATTGTCAATAAGTTGACCCATTCGTTGCAACATCTTCCTACCTTCCACCTTTCAGCGTTCTCAATCTGTTGTTACAAAAATTCATCGAATGGATACACCTTCATTTCTTTGACTCTCTTTCCCCTTATCCTTTGAAGAATAAGCAACGTTATTATTTTCTCCCTTTTCTAAGATTATTCCTGTCTACCTGTATCGATCATCGGACAAAAATACATTCGTCCAAAGTTGGCACACTTTTTTACTTTACTTTACGAGTATCAATTATTTCATCGTACTAATTTTATCTAACAATTCGGGGGCCGACGAGGGGGTTGGGGGATTGGGGGAAAGGGGAGTGGGGGGATAAGTTTGGAATTAATTAGTTCGCTATTTCGCCTTGGAGTCATTTCGAATCTATACGAGGAATGCATTCAGAGATAATCCTGGCTTCCTCGAGGGATCACGAGTTTGCGAAAGTCGGGGTGGAGGGGGTTGAGGGTGTAGGAGGCTTCGATTGAATGCGTTGTTTCGAAGTTAAAACGAGTATGGTATGTGTGTGTGAAGTATAACGGACACATTAAAACTCTTATTTGTTCTTGAGTGGGGAAGCAAACGATATGAACGTGATGATAATTTTGATACATTTTCTAATCGTTCGTATTTTTACGATATAAATCTAATTAATCGAGAAACTTTTCATTTTGGCCTATTAAATAATTCAATTTATATGCAGGAAACAGGTATATTCTACAGAATAATTAGAGTTAATATTTTATCCTTGTCATTTGCACGCGCGTTATACGTATGTTAAAAAGAGAAATAAAAAGATAAACAGAAAAGAAGCTAAAGGATCATCGATAAATTCGAAAGGAGGTAGAGAAGCTTGAAAATAAAGGCAAGCATTTGGCCCACATTTCGGTTCATTGGCTCCGTGCCAATTTCACTCTGGCATCGAGCACGTGAGGGGACAAACCCTTTCCAAAAGGAAAACCGAGTGAATCTCTAAGGTCAACCTATCCCTTGGCATTGTGATTACTTTCATTCGGTACTCTAGCGACGTAACGCGATCCCACAATGCTTTTCTCTCATTGATTTTGTTAACTTCGTCTAGTTTGTCCCAAAGGATTCCTCTAAAGTGTGGAGGGCGGAGGGGGTGGAACACTCGTGTCAAATGATTTTTAAACTGTTTAAATGTTGAAAGAACATTTGTCAATCTTAAATTATTACGAGAAATTCCTATTTCAAATGATTTAACCGATAACGATTCCGATATTTCATTATCGAAATTTATTAACGTGAAAAAATAGATTGATTTATTTTCTTGTTTTTTTTTTCTTTTTTCTTTTAACAGAAATGTATTGGCTTTATCGGTTTGCTAATCTTCTCTCTCGACTTGTTTACAATCCCATTATCCATATCTATTTCTTCTCCTTAGCTAAGAGCACTTCTCGATGATGATGCAATTCGTGGAATAAATTTTCGATACCGGAATATCTCTCTACTACCGTAGTAGTAATACTACTAGTAGTAGTAAGAACTACCGTATGGTCAGACGAGTATAGAAGAAGAAACTTCGTAATCTATTTGTTCGATATAAAATACGATATCTTTTCTGAAAATTGTTATCAATGCTTATTGAACATTATACTTTCATTCCGTTGAAAATATACACGTATATATGTAAAGTGTATCGATTAATATTGCACGCATACATGCATAAATGTATTCGTTACTTTCGATAATATCGTCATAATATTTTCCAATGCGAAAGTAGCGGAAGACCGATCGATACTTTCTCGTTTTTCTCGCGAAAAATATAAGAATATATATATATGTATGTATAAAAAAAAAAGTCGTTATTTTTACCGATCTGCATCGAGGTTATAAAAATTTATTGAAGCTTGTAAGCTTTACGACGAAGATACGCCAATATTGTAGACATTTCTTTTTCGTCGGCTCATTGCTGAAAGAAGGGATTGAGAAAGAGGAGGAGGAGGAGGAGGAGGAGGAGGGATGGGGTGCCTAAGGGGTAATACGATGCTCCATAATAACGACGACCTCTTCTCTTTTTTTCCTTTCCACAATTCTAACGAAACAATCGTCCCGCGTAAGACGGGATTTTGTTAACAATCTCGTGGAAAATAATAAACCTCGATGATTATCTGTTTGCCTTTTACTTTTTCTTTTTCTTTTCGTTCTTTTATCTAAATTCTTTCGATTTTAAACTGTTAAAACTCCGCGCGACGATCAATGTTTCGTAAATAAATATTAAAAAAAGAAACAATATTTTCTTATTATTATTTGTATATCAATTATTATTATTTAAGTTCATTTATTTATTTTTGTTTTTTAAATTATTACTCAAGTTATTACTTTAAGTTATTAATTAATTTTGATATTTATGAAAGATATATAAAAAATTTCTTCAATGAATAAAAGTTCGACAATGGATAAAAAGGGAAAGTTGTTATTTCTCTCCATAAAGAATTTCGATGTATCGTAGTTCGAGTATCGGGCTGTTCACATGTCGGCTTTATCGATGATCGACCGTGTACACGTTTCCAAATGTCCAACGTTAAAACCCCTTTGACGTTTGAAAGGTCGTAAATATATCGATTAATTGCAAAACTAAATGTTAACCTTTGTGAACCAAATTTTTCCATTTTTTTTCTTACTTTGTTTCGTGTAATAATTTTCTTTCTCTCTAATAAATTTAAGATCAACAATTTTTTAAACGTCCTACGTGGAAAAAAAGTTTATGGGGGAGGGGGAGGGTGGTCGTGGAAATAGAAAGAAAAAAAAAACAATGGGAAAAACTTTATACAGAGGAATTACAACTGTTCGTTAAAGCAACAAGAGCTTTTCGAATTTATTGGATTTTGAATGAATTCGAATATTAAAGTACAGTAAAGTAAAGAAAAGAAAAGAATTGGTAGGAATTAAAAGGAGTTAAGATGTTGTTCACGTTGTTACGTTGCACCACAACTGTTTTGCTTCTTCTATACATCTATTTTAATCGATCTTTCGTGTTGTACCCTATTGTTTGACTCGTTAGAAAAAAAAAGGGAAGGAAAGAAGGAGGCTTTATAGCGACTAGCCACTTCATATTCGAGTGTTAACGAAAGCAAGAGAACACTTTAGTAGTCGTACAAGGCCCGACGTTGAAAGCACTGTATCTCTCGATCGGTTGACAAAAAGCTCAACGAAAGCTCGCGAGAAAACACGTGTCAAGTTACTCTCGTCTTAAACTAAACAACTACTTGCTACTTACTAGCGATAAAATAAATATCCGTAATATGTTTAACGTTACGTATTTTGTTTTACTTTTTTCTTAAATTTAACAACGCCTATTATTATTACTATTATTATTATTATTATTCGAAAGGATTAATTTCTTTTCAAATACAAATTTTATTTCGATTATCGTATACCCCGTAAAAATATTTCACGAAATATCGAGAAAACGTTATCGATTAATAATAATAATAATAATTATTATTATTATACCACGATTATTTCTCGAGAAAAGAAATTAGAGATACGAAGAGGGGCAAAAATAAAACACACACGAAAGTAAATGGCAAAAACCGAAAAGGTGAACAACATTATTTCCAAGCTTCTCATTTTTTTCCAGAACTTTGTAATCGAGTTTGATAATCGTGAAATGGGAGCTTTATCTCCCATTAACCCTTTCCCTTTCTTAACCACTTACTCCTCCTTTTAAGTTTTCCTTCATATTTCGTTCTACTTTTAACTCTTAGTCACTCTCTCTCTCTCTCTCTCTTTTGTTTATCTCAAAGTATAATGGTAAAAAGCGTGTTTAACATCGTACCAGAAGACTTCTATTTCAATGTTGTCTTTTTTAATGGCATTTGCACTATCGCTAACATGTTTCCCACAACCAGTTGACTGACTCATTTTGATTGACAGGACGTTATACAGGGAAACTGCATGAAACCCGGTGAGAGAATATTCATTGAGACAGGAAAAGGACAGGCGCGATACAACAACCGGTAATTGCATTTTCGTATTCATCCGGAGAGATTAGAAATATTGTACGGGGGTGAAGGGTGAGGAATGGGGAAAGGGAGAAAGGAGAAGGGGAAGGGGGAAAAAAGGTTGGATATTAAATAACATAAGAAGATGTTTTAAGTAATCTTCGATAAATAATCTTTGACGTTTATTTAATAATCATACTACTTGTCAATTATACTTTAAACGAGAAACGTATTTTATCATTATTTTATTATTTATAATATTATAAAATATAGAAACTTGTTTCTCGTACGAGTCCGTTCGATATTAGTTTCCTGAACGATTTCAAAAAGATTCGAGAACGTTGATCGTTTGCTAACGTCCTGAAGAAATGAAGATAAGGAAAAAACAGAGAGAGTCTAGGGGAAAATAGAAATGGAGAGAGAGAGAGAGAGGAAGAGGGAATGGTCCAATCGATTTAAACGAATAAAGAAAATCGTATCTCGAAGCGATCGATAAAACGTTCTCGCTCTCATAAATCAAATTGTCATCGAAATCCTTTGGCGAGTTTCCAAGAATGACCATTGGAGTTTATCACTTGGGATATTTCTGTAGGATACATCTCGAATTCTAGACGATAAATATATATATATATCAATTCAACGAGATCCATTGTGATTGGAGAAAAATTCTTCGTGAAGTATAAGCAAAGAGAAAGAGAAAGAAAGAAAGAAAGAAAGAAAGAAATACAAGAACTTAACGTATTCGTAACTCGTCTTAGTTACCATCGAAATAACAAACAGAAAAAAAGAAGAGAGTAAGAGAAAGAGAGAGGGTGAGTTTTCATGTAAATGCTTAAAATAATTCATTTTATAAATCGATTTACATTCGATAAAGAAAAAAAGGACCTGGGAATGGTATGAAAAGTACGAAAAGAAGACACGGAAAGAAAGAATGAAATAATAATAAAATATAATAAAAAAAAAAAAAAGGGAAATGAGAAGAAAGGGTGGGAGGAAGAAACTTAAGGGTGAAAAAAAAAACAAGGAGGGGTACATACTAGAAAGAGGAAAGTTACACTACCAACGCGGGGTGTTTTCAGAGAATAAGGGTGGTGGTGGGATCTTTCTGGTGATGGTGATGGTGGTGGTGGTGGTGGTGGTGGTGGTGGAATCGGTCGATGCCACCAGATGCCGTCGTGGCGCCAGTGTCGGCAGAAAATAAGCTCGCCCAAAGGTACCCTAGACTGCAGTAGCCCGGCATCCGTCGGCGCCGCGGCCAGGGTTTCGGAAAAAGCACTAGGAAAAGCGGCGGTGTGCTTTTAATAATACGTCCCCCTATCGTTCGTTCGTTCGTTCGTTCGTTTATTCGTTTATTCGTTCGTTTATCGTTCGTACGTTTGTTCGTTCGTTCGCAAGCTCCGCGAGCTTGCGTCGGTACGAGCATCGGACGCTATTCGATCACAAATCTTCTTTTACCTACTACACGATATTACTACTTTTTTTCAGCAAGAAAAATAAATATATATATAGATAGATAGATAGATAAAAAATAGATAAAGAAGGAAAAATATACCGAGTGAACTTGAAGAAATTAAAAGAAATAGAAGAAGAAGAAGAAGAAAAGGAAGAAGAAGAAAAGAAAGAAGAAGAAGAAGAAGAAGAAGAAGAAGACAATACGTTCGACATGACGATTGTCCATTAAGGAAAGGAACTACTATTGAAATTAATTAATCGGTTAATTAATCGATGCCGAAGAGATTAACGGATTAAATGCTCAAGGTGGAAAGTAGTATCGCGTAGTGAAGAAAGGAGAAGCCGGGTGGACGAGAGGAAGAGGGTGGTTGGACGCGCGAGGGCAGCCCAGGAGGGTGAAAAAGGAATAGAAAGAGAGAGAGAGAGAGAGAGAAAGAGAAAGAACACAGGATGCGGGGGCACAGGAAGAGGGCGCCAAGCCCCGTAGATTTTTCTTCTTCTTCTTCTTCATAGGGGGTACACTACAGTTTTCTTTAAAAAATAAAAGAACAAATAAAAATGAAAATATATGAGATAAAGAATGAAATGACAAGAAAAGAAAAGAAAAGAAAAGAAAAGGAAAGGAAAGAAAAGCTGTCGAGCTTTTAACTAATCGTACTTTCGACCTGGCTCGAGACTCCTTTCCTTTAGTTTAGTTTCGTTTCGTTTTTTAACGTATCATTTCTACGTCTCCTTATCTTGTACAAATAAATATTTGTTTTAATTCGAATTTGATGATATACTTGATATATATATATATATATCCTAATTCGGTAAGCTTTGAGAAATAGAAAGGAGGTTATTTTTAGAAACGAAATTAGGAGAGTCAGCCCCTACTCTCATCCTCCCCCTTTCTCTCTTTCTCTCTCTTTTTGATTCTCTCGTTTTACATCGAACGAAATAAGCATATGCTAGTTTTCCATTACAAGTTTATTACATTTTGAATCGATCTGTTTAATAAACGGAACCTTACTATATACTATGCGTTTTATCCTAACAATAGAAATATATTTTTCTATTTTTCTTTCTTCTTTGTATATTAATAAACGATTATATAATTTTTGATATTTTAACGATCGTACCAAGAGCAACGACATTAACTCATTTTTTTTTTTTTTGCTTTTGCCTTTCTCATTATGTTCATTACGTTTTGATATTAAATTAGAAACGTTTTGGTCATTACGTACAAATATATATATATATATATATACGCATACGTAACGATAGTAGTGAAAGCGTGTTCTCGGTGTGTTCCACTTTCGAGTCCGACGAACGCGTTGACACGCTCGATCGAGCGTAATTAATTAGTCGTGGTTTCGTAGTAACCACCCCCTACCCCCCCTCCTTCCTTCAGTCAACCCTTTCAAATCGTTTGAGTACGAATTTCGTTTCGTAGATTACTAACGCAATCGTAAAAGTAACGATAATCGCGAAGATGCTTGACCTCGAAAACCAAACGTTAAACGGCGAGCTTTAAAAGCCAACCAATCAACCCCCAAACCAAATCACGAATGTTTACTTCGTCGTTTAATCTGTTCGGTAATTAATCAATTTTATATACGTTTCGTTCTTCATTTACTTTAACTTTGAAAATAATCTAATATCAATGAAAGTTTCGTACACCGTGTATAATAATACGAGTTTTCTTTTTTTTTTTTGAACGTAGTAGTTTAATTGCTTGAAAATCGAAAAAAAAATATACCTTGAATGAATTTACTACTACGCGATACCGTACAAATAATTATTATTTGTTTCTTTTCTTTTCTTTTTCGAAAAGAACTGGCTCAAGATTTCTTTTTGCGTGTTCGGGGGAGAACGGGGGAGGGATGAAAGAATTCGAAATATGGGGCAGTAGTAAAAAGTAGAGAAAACTTAAAGGCGATCTGTAAACTCGCGTGTAACATCGCTTTTTTTTTTGTATTATCTTGTTTTTTATTTGAAACCTCAAACCCCGACCAACCCCACCCTTCGTCTATCGGTTGTTTAACGAATATCGATATTCACTTATTTTATTTTCTACTCTTGTATTAAAAGAAAATAAAAGAGAAAAGAACAAAAAGAAATGGGAAGAGAAAGAGTTCAACGATTCAACGCGACGTTGTAGAAATGTTTTTCGAACATTTGGAAGAATACATAGATACGTGTAATTGATAGACCACGGATTGGCAACTTTTACCAAACGCATATATGCGTCCATAGGACCAGTCAAATGAGTTTCGAATGAACAGAAAGAAAAAATAAAATAAAATGAAAAGAATAAAGATCGAAAGTACGATAAGCTCGAGATAGCTAGCTTAACATCAATGATTCAAATTAATCTGACATCGTCAGATTTTTTCAAATAAATAATATGAAAGAAAATAATTAAAAAAAAAAAACAAAACACACACAATCCTATCTATATATATATATATATATATTTATATATAAATAAAATAATAATAATAATAATAACGCAGATCTTCTGCTTCGCCTCTTCGACGTCTTGTGTTACGGCGGAGCTGAATAATAAAAGGACACGAGCGAGTGAAAGGATTAAAAGGAATATAATAATTAATCGTCGTCGTATCCGTAAAGAAACGAGCACTGCCGTTTGTTCTCCGACATGGCGGACGAAAAGGAGAAGCAGACGTTCCTGCAGAAGTTACTGTTCTACACAACCGCGTTCTTCATCCTCCTCAGCACCTTCAGCCTCTTCGCCTTCCTCTTCTTGGTCCCCTTCGTCATCGACCCCGCCTTCACAACCATCTTCATGCAGTTTGACACTCGGCCTGCCGAGTGTGTCACCATCGACGTTGAGTCCAGGAGAGGTGAAACATTCGATCTTCTTCTTCTTCTTCTTCTTCTTCTTCCTCATCAAAAACCCCCAGCCAACCCCCAGCCAACCCCCAACCACTTTCTCTTTCATTCACTCAGTTTTCTATCTTTTTTATCTTTTCGTGTCAGAAACGTGTTGTTAGTTATCCCCTTGTCTCGTTTGTTCGTTCGTTAGTGAACTAGTTGCTGGTTATTGTTGTTGTTGTTGTTGTTGTTGTTGTTACTGTTGTGTTTTCATGTTTCGTTGCATGTATTTCGATCAACTCATTTGTGTGAACAATTATTTGTTTTTTTTTTTTTTTTAAGAGGATAAACAAAAGAATATTTAAATGCATATCGCGTTAATCACTTTTCTGAAAATTATTCGTAAATTTTTCATCGTATTTTTAATTAAATATATTTTCATAATAAAAAGAAATGTTATCGCGTTGATGATATACAACTGTAATTTTGTATATATAATCGTATTATTTTTTATTTTATATTACGTATAAAATGATATTTTAACGAAAGAATATTTTTATTTTTCTCTAAAAAAAAGAAAAGAAATAGTCGAATAGAAATAACGTTGAAATATATCTCTTTGTAAATATTTGCATTTATTTTCACATTCACAGTCGTGATCGTGCCATTTATTATATTTTTCAAGAATTTTCATTCGTTAGTTTCAATTAAACAAATTAACAAAAGAAAACACGCGTGCAATAAGATAAATTCGAATATTCCACGATTAATATTATTCCTCGTATTAGTAAGTGTGCGTACGTGTGCGTGCGTGTGGGTGCGTGAGTGTGGGTGTATACATTTAAATATGTATGTATGTCTCGTGCAATTCTTTGGGTTACTTCCGGAATGCATGAAAACTTCTCCTCATCTTTCTATCCTTCTCTCTCTCACTCTCACTCTCTCTCTCTCTTCCTTTTTTTTCTTTTTTTCGTTGAATTTCCATTGAAAAATAAGTTTAACGAACTCGCTCGTTCGTACCATCATACGAGCTTGAGCGCATTTTCTTCGTTATCGGGAGATCTCAGAGTATCGTGCTGAACTTCTTATGAAAGGATCAAAGAATTTTTACCATCCCTTTATTTAGAATCATAGTAAACGTTCTATCACGCGTGAGAGAAAACTATAAAACGTCGGTTCGTTTGTTTCTTTTTGTATTATTATTTCTTTCTATTTTTTTGTTCTATTAAACTTTCGTATATTACGGGCGCGTATATGCGCCCAACGAAAACAATCCGTTGTCGACCTAAGACGCATATATGCGCTCATCAATTATCTTCTTTTATTTACTCGCATTTATTTTTAATCGAAATAATAGAGTTTCACGTTATTCATATTAAATAAAATATTATAATTAACCTGTGGAATAAAAGAGAGAGAGAGAAAGAGAGAGAGAGAAAGAAATGAGATAAAGAGATTTTCTAAATGATAAGATTTAAGATTGACGCAACTGGTGTCTTTTTACTCGCGATATCCAACCTGGTCTCGAACGATCCGCACACTTATTCGTGCCCCACGGTACTTTTTCACTCTTTCGTCAACCCTCATTCTAACACACTCGACAACTACTCTTCTCTCGAACGTCATCGTGCATAGGAGATGGGGGTTAAAGGTGTTCTCTACGATCAAGTGTTCAACAACTTTTTCCTACTCGATGTCTAACCACTCCCCCGCAATATTCGATAAACAATTAAACATCTCGAGATCACGTTAAAACCATTATAATAATCGTTTGGTATTTAATTAGTTTATCTAATTTGATTTAGAAATGTTTCTTTTTAGAAAAATATATATCTTCTGTAGAGAATACATTGAAAATATTTCGTATTCCTTAAATAGGATTTTCTTGAATCGTCATACAATAATAATTCCAAGTTTCAAGTTGGTTAAACAACGTTGTTTCATTAATACGTCATCATTTTTCTAGTTAGGGGTTATAAATCTTGGGAGAAAAGAAAAATTATTCTCGTATGCACGCTTTGCATTATTTCTAATTGAAAGTACGTATGTGTAATGTTGTGTGTGTGTGTGTGTCTCTTCGTTGTAATAACTCCACGAGGTCACACGATGCTTCCCATCATCGTGAATAGCATCATTAATCAATCATAGAGTGAAAATGAGTTTGTTTTCTAATAAAATATAAAATAAAAGTAAAACTGAAAGAGATCGTTGTGTTATGTGTTCATCCATTGGGTATAGTCAATGTATTCGATTCGTCGAATATTATTTTGTTGGCTGATTCGAGAGAGTTTAATTAATCGAAGCTACGAGTGGCCTCGTTAAGTTTTTATTCCATGAAAGAACGTTGATGGTTGAGTCCAGGTACGAGCAACTGCTCATGGACATCCTGTAGAGAGGGTTGCACCAAGGAGTTGTATGATTGCACGCAAATACGTGTTAACTACAAGCTACCGATTAATACATCATCCGCCGAGGATGAGGCTGGACCAGTTGAGGGAGGCAGGGCGGTAGGAGGTGTCGAGGATGACGAAGACAACAGGAGGTTAAAGAAACCGCGTTATGAGCGGGCCCTAAGGGATTATGATTATATCGAAGATTTCGACGATGATGAATTCGCCGAGGAGGATGATGCAGGACTGCCGAAACCCTTTCCTACAGGTACAAACCTGCACCCGGTGTCCTTCGTTCGTCAAATTCATCTCATCTTTTTCTTCTCTCTCTCTCTCTCTCTCTCTCTGTGTTGAACAAACAATAATCATCTTTGAAAACTCACGAGAGAACGAAGGACACCGTTTTTAGGACAACTATTTTTCCTGGAAGCCCTTTTACTTAACGTCTCTCTCAGCAGCCAAGAAAGATCGTTGCTCGGCGATAATGAAACGAAGTTCGCAGGTCTCATGGGCAACGACTCCGAGTGGTACTTCACTGGGGCCAAGCTGTTCCCGAACGTAAAAGGCTGTGGATACCCTCCAGTGCTGAATTGCAGTATTTTCTACCAGCAGTATGCCAACATAGGGCATAACTTTAGCTGTTACTACTCCAAAGTGGATCCCGGAATAGTCATCAGCGAACTCGACATGTGGCAGGTCTCTCCACGCTTTCGCATTCTCATTTAACGTTTCTGTATATTTCCATATAATTATTTCCCCAGCCCCCCCCCCCAACCCCTACTACAAAACACACCACACCGTTCTTCTATGATACTCTAATTTCTTTAACCCGTTTCATATTTTATTCTTTCTTCGTAGCTCGTGCGTGTAAGGTTTGATGTGATCCAGGTGAAAGAAAGTACAGAAAAAAAGAATAAAAAGAAAGGAGGTCGCTTTGTTTCGCGTGAAAACGATCGAACGCGACACGACCTCGACAGGCCTAACGTGCTAACGCAAACCTAATACTATTTTATATCTGCGTATACGATCCTTATCCTATTTGCCTCTCTGTTTCACCTCGAACTTTTCAAAAACGACTCGATTATATATTCTTTTTTTCTTTCTTTCGAAGAAAAAAATCGACGCAGGAAAAGTATTCTCTTTTGATTTGACATATTATATATATATAAAAAGTTCTGATTGCGTTGGGATTATCGTTGACTCGTACTACTGCGAAAATGGGAGGAGCTGCGAAAATGGGAGGAGCTTCTAAAAAAGGCTGCCAATCGACTGATTGACAACAGAAACAATATAAAGTACAAATATTTCTCGCGTGGACGAGTTTCGTGATTTAAAAAAAGAAAATTAAAGGATTAGGGTAGCGAAAGGAGGAGGAGGGAAAGAAAATTTCGTTTACTTTTCGAACTAACTTCGAATAACATTAAAAAGTACCCTCGTCTCGTATGCTAGGTCTCTCTCAATTTTTTTTCTCTCTCTCTCTTTTCCCCAATTCACGCACACGCACATACATACATACACACATAATGTGCATACCTTTCTACTCGTGGGTGTATGTATCCATGTATGTATGTATGTATGTATGCATATTAAGTTTACACGTGGTATAACTTTTGCAGAAGTTCACTTTTGCAGCAGCAGCAGCAGCAGCAAGGAACGACGGCCTTTGAGAATCGATATACTGCAGGTGCCTATTCAGTTAGGTTTCCTATTCATGCTGCAGTTATGCGACTCGAAGTGTCTCCTCACTCGACAGTTTCTCAAACGCTTAACGGCCGTTCTTATTAACGTAGATTTACGTCGCCGCTAATTAGGACACGGAGAATCTTCCGTCGCGATCTTTTGGACTTTCCATCCCTTTCCACCCCCACCCCCACCCTCAACCCCCAACCCCCAACCCCTAACCCCCAACCCTTATCCTACCTCTTTCTCTTAATAACCGAGCTCTGAATTCGTCTTAAAGTTCGTTTCTTCATCGTTGGAAAGAACGTAGAAGAGTAAAAGAAAGAAAAAAAGGGCAAGGAAAGTTCTTTACTACCTTCTAATTACACTTCTTCCTTCCTCCCCTTTCTCTCCTCGTCCCTTCTCAATCTTTCGCGATTATTTTTTTTCTTTTTTCTTTTTTTGTTAACGTTTAAACGTTCTACTCTTCGTTACTAATATTCTTTCATTGGGAAATCAATGAGATTTTTTTTAACGAGATAACTCATTCTTATTGCGAGTTATTTTATTTCGTACTTTGTTTTCTTTCATTTACGATATTATATTTTCTTTTTTTTAAATACAATCGATATTTTTAGATATTTATAATAATTATTTCAACGTGTATATATTTTATATAAAAAAAAGAAAAAGAAATGTGAAAGATATTATCGGTAAAGATAGAACAACCAAAAAAAGAGAAGAAAAAAGGAAAAGAAAATCTACTTCATTCTACTTCGTGACAAATTTGATGACGGGAAAAAAAAAGAAAGTAAAGAAAATAATAAAGAAAGAAAAAGAAAGAGAATAGTGTAAACGAAAAGAAAAATTATTCTACGGTGTACCACCGTAGGAAAAAAATATCTTTTCGAATTCGCGTTAAGGGGAAAGAAAAAAAAAAGTTCTCGAGAGTGCTCCATGTAAAAATGAAATTTCAGATAAGAGGGAAAGAGCGAAAGATAAAAAGAAAAGGAAATAGAAAAAGAAATAGAAAAGAAAAGTAGACACGCGTGTATTTGTATAGGAACGTGTGTTCATCATTCTTCGTATGTATGTATGTATGTATATATGTATATATATACACACTAAAGTAAAATACGCGTGTGAAATACAATCGGTAGTCGGACGCGAACGATTCGAGTCAGCGTTTGTAAGAGAAATCTTTTGAAAGAACCGAAAAGCATTCGCGAGATGCAGTGCAGAGTGCTTGCAAAGATCTCGCGAGAGAATGCATTTTTTTTTTCCCTCGCGTAGGCGTAGTATAAACGTTCCACGTAAAATTCAGAAAAAAAGAGAGAGAGAGAAAGAGACACACACACAAGGCATACTATGATTCCGTTTGATTTTTTCGTTAAAAACGTAGCTGTGGCATTAGGTAATACACCCGAATACAATGCATTTTCAAACGAGAATAAATGACGATGCTCGTGATGAAAAAAAATAGAATAAGTGACGAAAATGTATTTCTTCTTCTGAAATTTCATAGTCAACTTCGTTGTTTCTTTCTTTGCTTTTTGTTTTTTTCATTTTAATTTTCAATTTATTCGACGAATTAGAGAGAATACTACCAGGGGGTAGAATAAAGAAAGTTCTTTTTCATTTTGTTCTCTCCCACCCCCTTAAAGGAAGAATCTTGGATGAGAGATTTGTTTTCGCAGTAGTACGAGCACGAAATATCCCCGACATTTTTCTCTTTCCAAACGTTTACAATTCGTAGATGTTTTTATATTTATTTTATGACCACCCACCGCTCCCCCTTACTTTTTTGTTGATCCATTACATCCAGGAAAAGGAAAGGAAAGGAAAGAAAGAAAGAAGTAACTAGAAAAAAATAAAAAACAACAGATCCTAGGATAGTAGCAGTAGTACGAAGCACGAAATAAAAAAAAACTCCGTTGTATTTAATCATTGAAATGTTTCGTTTAGTTTAGTTTAGTTTTAGTTTGTTCCTCTTTTCATACTTTTTACGTAGTTGCATTTTATTCGTAACAATTATACGCACACTAACTCATCTCGCGGAACAATAATTTGCAAAGTGTCGTTAAACAATAACGACGAAGTTATTCTTTTCTTGAAAATACAACAGGATAGTATAGAAGAAGACAATAAAACCTTCGACAATTCCACACACCTATATCCAATTCACCTGTTCGTTCGTTCGTTCGTTCGTTCATTCGTTCATTCAATTCATTTAATAAAATCGTCTCTCTCAAAGTGTATTTTATTCATGTTGAAAACAAATAAAAGAAAAGAAAAGAAAAGAAAAAAAACTATAGAAAATATATCATATAGTAAAGGAATCCAAGCTGACAGTGGCTGCGCAAAATGCATTCTCCAGGTGTATATGAACCTGGTGTACGCGATGGCAATTCCGATACCATCTTTCATAATCTCGGTGATATACCTCACCATCGCCTACTTCAAGATCTACAACGAAGACGAGGTTAACCTCGTTGACGGGGAGGAAGGGGAGGAGGGTGCCGAGGGGGTCGAGGGAGGTAATGGTACGCCACTGCCACTCACGAGCGGTGCCCTTACACCTGGAAGCGAAGCTTTTAGGGAGGATCTGGCAAGCTTTGGTCATCAGCTCAAGGTCGCGATGGCTGATGACATCAGTAGGGAAAGCCTAGATGGCATACCCAACTCGTTTTCGATTCAGGGGTAAGCGTCAACAATTTTTCAATTGTATTACCTCGTCACGAATCATTTTCTTTCTTATTATATTTCATCATTATTCCCCCCATGTACGATATATATATATAGTTTTTATTTATATTTTATGTTGTCGTACGTTAAAAATCGGTGTGGACGTTTAAATGGGATAAATTATTGCATGAAAATTACAATTTATTCAAAGGTAAACGAAAAAGATAAAAGAGTAGGAAAGTAAACGTTTAGAATGATTGTATATATTGTTGTTAGAAAAATAATCAACTTAACATATTTATATATATTATATAATTTTTATTAATTTTTTTAATATACACAATTTAATATAACACTAACTCTAACTATAATAAATGTTATATATAATAACACTAACTATAATAAGTGTTATATTAAAAGTAATTTATATAATAATTTTTAATAAAATAATATTTAATATATATATATATTAAATGTATATATACTTGTTAATCGAATTTAGTCCGATATATAAGTAATTTTGTATCTTTCACCATTTAGAAAACTATCGAGCATTATATTCTTATATACCAAGTTATTTTCTAAAAACATTGCGACGTTAAGGTGATCCTATTATAAGAGTAAATCCAATTGCCGTTGGTCGTTTATGGTTAATAATATTTTCCTGTGTGGGGCACACACGCGTGTCCCCTTTGTGTCTGTGTGTTACGAGATTTTATTGTCCAGTCGAGTGATGGTAAATGTCGATCATGCGACACTTGGCTGGCTTTTAACGCAGTATCCTACTATGACTATTACTACTACTACTACTACTACTACTACTTATTCATAGTCTTCAAGCAGCATTTATATTCTCACGTCATTTTCTAATATACTTTACGTTCTATCTAGGCTTCCGCTCGATTTACTTTAGAAACAAGATTGATTTGTTCAAATAATTGTCCCGACACGAATCGCAACGTAAGTTAATCGCTTTAAACTACCAATCATCATCATCATCATCAGCCTATACTGTCCACTGCTGGACACACATCTTGGAAGATGGTGTAAGGATGGTGTGTTAGGGAAATTTATAGGTTTAGACAAGGATACTGGATGGGACAATGGATTCCCCCGTATGGTTTTGGGAGATAATCCAAGGCTCGCGTAGGCAGGGTCGCATCCCTGAAGTAGGTCTATCCTCCACCGGGATCGTGTAGGAGTACCTACCCGCTACCTTAAAACTACCAATACCACCCTTTAAATCAAGAAAAATAAGAAAAGAAAACGGTAATAAATGATCAAACATTTAAAAATGTTTATTATTATTATTATCATTATTATTTTAAGTGGTTTCACTTAAAGAAAAATCACTTGGATCTATGTGAACACTGTAAATACACATGTTTACAGGGTATACTCGATAATAAAGTAGGGGGAAAAGGAAGAGGAAATATTTTGATAAAATTAAATGATAGTAGTGGTGGGGTAGGGGGAGGAGGGATAGATAGATAGATAGATAGATAGATAGATAGATAGATAGATAGATATGTCATAGAAAAATCATATAATAGTTCACTGTTTCCTTCCGAAAACCATCCATTCGATGCCCGACGAAGCAGAAACGCGTATTGTCCGCGGTTTCCTATGTATATGTAGTATATAAATATCATAGTAACCGCGTAGTATTCTCTCACTCTCTCTCACTCTCTCTCTATTTCTCTCGCATGCTCGTAGACCTCGTTTTCAGTATCATACTCACCGATATATCGAACGCGATTACACGGCCAATTTCACCGTCGGCCTAAGCCTAACATGACTAGGATTTATCCGATGAACTAACATAAGTTTACGCAAACATAACAGCTTGCGTTTTAAACCTTTCTTTCTTTTTTTTGTCTTTTTGAATAAAAAATTTGTTCGATTCTTTTTACAGAGATTTTTTTTCTTTTTTAAATATCGGTTTACACGGTATTTTTATCAATTAAATAATTACATTGAATTATTGTAAAGCGTGTAATTAAATGTAAATACGTATTGAGGGGAAAAAGAGAAAGAATGAGGGATTGTTTTTTTTTTATAAATAAAATAGAGGAAAATATTCGAATAAAAAGAAATAGATTTCTCACACACACTTTTACGAGTCGTAGAAAAATTGTTCACCGACGAATCAATCTTCATCCAGTCCCCCGTTCCTCCCACCCCCCACCACTCAGCCCCGTCGTCGTATAAATTTCGTGAATAAAACGTGCGTGTCACCGAAGTGAAAAAGAATTTTTACGAGATGAAAAATTACAAAGAGAGAGAGAGAGAGAGAAAAGGGATAATAAAAGTGAGTGAATATTTTCGTAAAAGACGTAATGTTATTTTCCAATTTGAAAGCCGGTACACGTTCGATTACTGATTTATGTTAGGATATTAGGTAGACGTCGTCTGTAAATTTCCAGATGTTTCTACCACCGGTGGTATACAGCCAACTTGGCAACCCTTAAACGTCATAATATTCACTATACTATTAACGATGGCGTCTTGCAGTCTTGTTTCGTGCCAAGAACTCGCGTTTCCATGTTCGATAAATATATATATACATATACATATTTACTGTATAAAATAAATGAAGGAATATTTTTCTGGCTATGTAAAAAATTAACGCTACTTTTGCAATAGCCAAAACTCTAGTCTCTAAATTATTAGCTCGAGTATTACATTACTTTGAATTCTCCGATTTTTATTATATCTTTTTTTTTTTTGTATTTAAAATGATAATCCATAGGAATAAAATGTGATTGATATTTCTAAGGAAAAAAGAAACGAAATTTATAATTTCGTGAGTATTTTTGTTGTTTGAAAGAAATCAGTATCACTCCACCCCCACCCTCAATTTGTACGAATTTGTGCAGTGCCGAAGAGGAGAGGAGGAGAAGGAGGAAAAAAAGAAAAGAGAACATAAAAGTTGGTCGTTGACTCTCGTAACGTCAATTCCTTCTTATTTTTCAGTTCAGACGATGTTGACAATGTCTCGGGGTGAGAATTAATCGACGTAACGACGTATACTTCTATCGTTTCAAACGACAATTCTCGTGTCCCATAGAAACTCAATGAATATGTGTATCTACTATGTATGTTTGTGTATGTGTGTGTGTAAGTGGGTGTCTAGGTAAATACATAGTACGTATATATGTATATACATACACACAGTATAGAAAAGTATAACGGCGACGTGCTGTCTATCGTGAAACCCTCGGATCGTACTTTACACACCCCTTTCATCCTGATTTCAACTGTTTATACACACTTGGTATATTTTTCAGTATTTTACGATTGAAGTTAAATATAATTCACACATACACACATAGAGACACAATTATTTATTATATTTTATTTTTATTTATTATATATTTCCATATTAAATTTACTATCTTTTTTCTTTCTTTTTTTTTTTTATCATTTATATATACATAAAAAAAAGAAACCTTGCTAGAAGTTTCCCGTGATAAAAAAAAAAAATATCCAAGCTTAAGCCTTCGAACTATGTGGATGGGAAAGTTTATACATTTTTAAAAGGTACTTCGATCGACGTCAATGAAAAGAAAGGCCACCACCGTCGCGTAGGGGTAGTTGTGTCGCGTCGATAATTTCGCGAGGAACGATTTAACATACGAACATTGGGAGGGAGGGGGGGGAGGCAGCGGGGGTGGTTTGTACATATTTATTTTTATTCGAGTTTTTTCGTAAGTAACCTTCTGTTGCAAGGGAATAGGAGTTAAAAAAAGAATAGTTTCGTTGACAAATTAAATTCGTCAACCCAAAATTCACGTGATACTTCATTTTGTTTTTTTCTTTTTTGAAATTCTACCTTTATATCTATCCTATCTATTCTCGTATACACCCTTAAGTACGATAATTCCATTTTTCTATGATTCTACTAATTTACACACGCACACACACACACACACACACAGACAATCGAAACGGGGAATAATTTCAACGAGAGAAATAATATAATAATCATTTCGATACATATCTATTACTCTGTAAAATAAATAAATCTACTACACCCCGACCCTCCCACACGTGTATAATAAATAAATGAATTAGTGTTTTTTACGGGGAAAGAAATAACTTTATACTCAGAACGAGTTAGCGAGGAAACGAGTAAGCTAGGCAGCAGCAGCAAGGACGCAGCAAGCAAGCAAGCAAGCAAGCATCGATTCTGACCCAACTATCTACGCCCCACCCTTGAACCTAACACCAGGACTCTCCCCGTTTCAGAGGGAGGCCACCCCTTCGCGAAAAAGCACCGATTCTAAACGACTTTTATACGTTAAACTTCTTTCCCGAATATTCCTTCTTAACAAATATATATATATTAATAATAATAATATGAATAACGAAGTATGGGTAGGGGAAGGGAAGGGTTATGAAAAGATTTTTAGGAAAAATGTTCTTTTTCAACGTGCACGTTCAGAAACGTCGGAGATCGATCGGTGGTAGGGGGTGGGGTAATTGTTCTTAAGATAATATTTAAAGAAAATAAAATAACGAAGACACATGAAGTAGTAGTAATAAGGAAGGAATAATATAAATCTCGGACACGTCAATTTGTCGTATAAAAAATATTTCCAAAATTGATTATTTTGTTCCAGCAACTTGAGCAAAACGATGACGACGAGTATCTCAACTCCCCCTGGGCCGACGGCAGCAGTCTGAAGCGTCATTTCCATGGTATGAGTAACATCTCATGGAGACCACATTAAGAAAAAATGGGAAAATATAAATAAAAAAAAAAAAAAGAAACCATCAACCACACACATCTCCTTCTTCTCCGTATTCGCCGAAAAAAAAAAAAAGAACGTACGTCCAGGGAATGGAAAATAACACGAGAAAGAGAGAGAGAGAGAGAGAGAGATGGGACACGTTTATCATGGTGTTACACAGTGTTATATATATATATATATAAATATTTGAAAAAGTTTGCTAACCGTGAAGAGCCAAAAAATTCTTTTACCGTTTCGAATACAGCTTAAGCAAGCGCGTCGTCCTTTTTACAGAGTGAACCAGAGGTTTAATAAATGGAGAATTAATAATTATTAGAGGGAATGTGAAAGACACGGCCGTCCCTCAACACCTCAAAACATATAATAGTATATATTATATATACACATACACACATACACAAACACGCATACATATATATATATATATATATATATATTTGTATGTATATATATAAAAAAAATATGTAATTATTTCGCTTCGTCGTCCACATATGCCGATTGGTCGATGATTTAAATTTAGAAAAAATGGAAAAGTGAAAAACGTAATCATGAAAATCGACCATCGGTGTTTTCGTGCAATTGCCGATCAATCCGATGAATTATAAATCTGCCGTATATGTATATATATATATATATATATGCAATATATAATTGATCTTTCTTTTAAACCAAAAAAGAAAAAAAAAGGAAAGAAAAAAAAATAGGGAGAAAGAAGAAGAAAATAAAAAAAGAAAATAAAAAAAAAAGGGTTTACGCTAACTTTATCGACAGAGACAACGATATTTTGTGAAAAACATTTTTCTACTCGATAACCGCCATGAAGTGTAAGAAAAGAAAGAAAAGAAAAGAAAAGGAAACGAAAAAAAAAAAAAATGGTCGCCGCTTCCCTTCCTCTTGCCTCTCGCGCTAATCTTTTTTGCGTGACAAAAGTTGAAAATATTCAATTTAAAAATAAATAATATATAATAATATTAATATAATATTAATAATATATAATAATAATAATAATAATATATAAATGAGACAAAATGTGAGGGGGTTGAAAGGAAAAAGAAAAAAAAAAAAAAGAAATTTTCAAAACAACGTAAATTTCGTCCGTAGCCATTTTTATCGTCATCGTCGTCGTCGTCGTCATTTATTCGCGTATTTATCATTTTGATAGAAATAATATTGAAAAGAATAATAAATAATATTTTATATTATTATTATTATTATTCCTTCGGCAATTTTGTCTTTTTTCTTTTTTATTTTTTTTTGCTAAATTCGAGAACCCGGTCGAGCACGCGAACTTTTTTTATTGTAAGGGGAAGTTACTACCCCTTAATTTTTTAATTTCATTTCTTTTCTTTTTTAATTTTTGTCGATGACGACTATGAATAACGTGACTGTACAAAATAATAGAAGAAGAAGAAAAAGAAGAAGAAGAAGAAGAAGAAGTGAATCAATAAGAAATAATAATTTGTAATGCACCAGATCTTGCGTTAAAATTCTCATCACTATCATCATCATCATCATCATCATCATCATCATCATCATTATTATCATGGTGTCGTTCCTTTCGAATCTGTCCTACGTGCTCGACCAAGTTTTCTCGATTAATTAGATAATCGAACTCACTCGGCTTACTACTACTAACGTGTCTGGCCGATATTTATTGAAATAAAATTTATAAAAATAAAACGAGTATACAACACAAAGAGATTCCCTCTGGTTCACTCGACCACACCGAACGGGTATATCTGAGGTAATAATAATAAAATTATAATAATAATAATAATAATTTAGTAATAATAACAATAGTACGAATGAAAATGTATTAAAAAAAAAAAAAGAAGAAGAAAGAAAAAAAGGAAAAAGGAACAAAGGAGGAGCGGGGAAAGAAAAAGAGAAAAGTTTCGATTCGTAAAAATGGCGTTATTCGTATATACATAATATATATATGTATATATATATATATATACATGTACATATATATATACATAATATAATATTTCAAAGTCACGTTATTTGCGAGCTACACGAACGGAGTCGAAAATTAATGGCGAGAATAAAAAGAGTTATAAATATAAAGGTTGATAAGCAAAAAAAGAAAATAATTAAATGGGGAAAAAAAAAGAAATAAATAAATAAATAAATAAATAAATAAATAAATAATAATAATAATAATAATAAATAAGAAAATGGGCATGGAAAGATGTCGAGTTGAATAAATATTTAAATACCGTTAAAAAGTTATATATAAAATATTAACTAAGTAATTCGCTTGCTGTGTGATCATTAACGCATCCAATCACTGTGCATTTTAGTAGAGACACACGAACGACACTCTTTTATCGAATTAATCTGCGAATGAATTTGTTCTCGCGACTCTTTGAAACACACACACACACATACACAAACATATATATTATATATATATACACAACATATTACAAACAAACAAAAATACCATTAAACACCGTAAGAAAAAAAATGATGAAAATTACACGCATAAAATCAACCACGTGGTGGAGAATGATTGTCGCCCCGAAGTGGCACTAATTTTGTTTAATAATAACGTGTCAATCGAATATTTCACACAATTTTCACGCTCGAACGAGATTCCGCTGCTATTTGTGTACATTTTTCGAAAAAACGATAAAACCAAACCGAAACCGAAACTGAAATTAATCATGGGCTAAACGATAGGAAAAAAAAAGATAAGGAGAACAAATAAAATATGTTAAATATTTAAAAAGTATCGTTTAACAACACAACAACCAACAGGAAGACCGATCCATACAACCAATAAAAGAATATCTTTAACAAAAAATATAAAAATATCTCATCGTCGTTTGTTTAAAGAACAAAATAATTCAAAGAAGAAGAAGAAGAAGAAGAAGAAATATAATAAATGAAGGATAAAGAAATCCAAAGACTATGCTCGTAACTGCTGCGTTCATTCTCGTATACCGTATGTAGATCCAAAGGAAAAAAAAGAAAGAAAAAAAGAAGAAGAAGAAGAAGAAAAATAAATAAATAAATAAACTCGGTTAGCGGTACCTGTATTCGTGCGGTGAGAAATAAAAAAAAAAAAAAAAGAAGAAGAAGAAGAGTCAAAAGAAACGAAAACCCTTTTTAACCCTTTACGGACGGAACAGTTTGAAACTGTGAGTGATACACTTTCTGTTGGATACGAACAACGAAATGGTCAATCAAATTCAATCCAATTCAACCCCCTAACCCTCAATTTTGCCGTCTATTGCCCACCATATCGATACACTGATTAATCAATAGACACAAAGGCTTCTCTCTTCGATATTATTGTCATTTTGTTTTACTAACGTAATACAGAAATTCTATTTTCATTATTATTATTCATTATTTTTAAGTATATATTGATTTAAACTTTGATACAAATTAATATATATATATATATTTATTTTCTTCTATAATTTTATTAATTAATATAATATTACTATTATATTTTAATTATTATTAAATTTCTTATATATGTATAGAAGAGGGTTCAGGTTGAGCACAAATGTGCATCACATAATATTATTAATTAATATAATATTTTAATTATTATTAAATTTAGAGGGGGGTGTTCAGGTTGAGCACAAATGTGTATCACATCGTTTGTCCGCAAAGGGTTTATAAACGAAACGAACAAAGAAAGAGAGATAGAAAAAAAGAGAAGGAAAGAGAGAAAAAGGAAATAAAGAAATAAATAAAAAAGGGATAAAGATACAAGGATGAAGCACTTATACGTAAGATAATTCTCCCTAGTTATTTATAAGTATATTAAATATAAATAACTAACGCAAGATATTAGTGGCGCAATAGAAATTGCTCGTACTTCGATCGATTCCTGGCCGAATTTTTTTCTACATTTAAAAAGAAAAAATACCTACACACATACATACATACATACATACATACATACATATATACGAACACAACATGCATATATGCATCATATATATAATATATAAAGAATCTCGGAGAAAAAAAAAAAAAGAAAAAGACAGGGCCGTAAAAATTTCGTTTTTATATTCGTCGTTCGATCGACACACGCGTATATGTATATGTGTGTGTGTGTATATATAGTTGATGCATCTATGTCAACCGGAAGTATCGACCAAACGAATTTGACCATGCAAGTATCGGCTCGTTACTTCCGTCGAAATCACTCCGAGTTCTTTTTCATTTTGATTTCTCATCTGGCTTCTTCGGTTATTAAATTTTCTTTTTATTTTTTCTTTCCAACAAAAAATTATATATATATATATATGTTTAATAATTTAATTCTTTTCTTTTTTTTTTTGAAGTCATCCAACGCATAAGAAATATTTGGTAAAAATTTTGAATGAAAAGATGCATCCCATGCATTCGTTATTGCGCCACGAGCGTTGGTTAATTATTGGAAGAAATAAATGAATTGTTTTTATGGATTAAGAACAAGTTGTCTGTGATTTATAATTAAATGAATATTTAATAAGTATATTAACGGATAATGAAGTTCATAATCGAAGCGTTGGTGACGACACACTGATAACTAAATAAACAAATTAATTAAAAAGATGTGAAGATTTTAAAGAGATTGAAAAAGAAAGAAAGAAAGAGAAAGAGAGAGAGAGACGAGAAATGATGGGAGGTATAAAATGCAATTTTGAGAGAAAGAAATAGAAAGAGAGAATCAACGAAAAATGGGAAAAAGGAAAAGAAAATAAAATAAGTAAATAAATAAATAAATAAATAAATAACAAAATGTGTTTCTCCGAAGCAAAAAGGGTAGAGCAATACGATATAGTGAAAAAGAAAAAAAAAAGAAAAAAGAAAAAAAAAATAATAAAATCGCATTAAAACGAAGTCATTGCAAAAAGGAATTCTAGAAAAAATTGTGAAGAAAGATGATATTATATACATGATATTTAATAGAGATTTACGATGAAAAAAGAAAAAAAAAGAGCACGCAACTTTAAAGTAAAATAAAATAAAATAAAATAAAATAAAATAAAAGAAGAGAAAAAACAAAAAAATAATAATAAAACAAGAAAAATATCATGTAATTGCTGTTGTTAACAAAAAAAATTGTACTAATAATTGCGCGATATTAAAGAGAGAAAATAATAATTAATAAAAAAGAAAAAAAACGATTAAACGACGGTATGTGCGTGGCTGTTAAAGGGGGGGGGGATAAAAAATAACTAAACCACTTGCTCAACTAGTATCAAGAAAAATATGAAAAAATTGTAAGGGGAAAAAAATAGAAGATAAAAAAAGGTTCGGCACTTGATCGTCGCGTCTAAAAAAGAAAAAAAAAAGTACTTCATAGGTTTTAGGTAGATATTTATATAGAAGCGCAAAAAAAAACACCAAAAATCGTTCCTTCCACCCGCTCCGGCCGTATAATATTTGATTATCAATTTGAAATAATAATAATATCGCATCTCATACGAAAAGGCAAAAAACAAGCTCTGTGAACAAGAAAAAAAGAAAAAAAGAATAAAAAAATAAATAAATAATAACTTATATGCGCACCTCAGAAATGCAAAAAAAAAAATAGTGCGTCGTTTTACTAATGGGGGAAAAAAAAAATAAAAAAGTAAGCAACAAAGTTAAAATAAAAACTAAAAATAATAAATAAATGAATGATATTAAAATAATAAAATAATAATAATAATAATGAGTAATAATAAAATGAAATAAAATGAAAAATACGCCATTTTTGTCTCCTCACCGAGTAATAAGTTGTTCAATGAGTGTCGCGGAAGATGTTCAAGAATAATTTTTGTACAGTTTTGGGGCACACACACGAAAGAAAGAAAGAGAGAAAGAGAGCGAGAGAGAAGGGAGAGAAAGAACGTGCAATATTGTCATCTTTATATTTATGTACAACAATGTTTAATTATCGTAAATTTTTCGATATTATTATGAACTATGATCGATTTCGTGTGAAAGTGTATATGGCTTTTTCTGCGGTTAACAATAAAATGTTGTCGAAGCTTTTTTCACGAGACATAAACATTTTACGATGATTGTTCAATCTAAAAAAAAGAAAAACCTTTGCTTCTTTCCTACCCCGTCACTCTTTTCTATTTTCCCTATCATTAAAGGAAAATCCAAGTGGAGTACAAAAAGGTATAACAAAATATTTCATTTATTTGTTATATTATTTGTTATTCTATAGTGGTGGCCATTAACAACGCGGCTTGTGGTCACATCGTCGTCGTCATTTCAACTAAATTATTTCATTTAATTTCATTATATTCTATTAGTTTTTCAATCTCGTACAGAAGATTTCTTTTACATTTCTTCTCAATGTAGATCTGATTTTTAAGATATAAATAAGATATAATTTATAATAATTAAATTAAAAAATGTAATACGTTGTTCTTAAACCACTGTTGCGTGTTGATAATCCATTCGATATCTTATGATTATCATACCCAGTGTTAGGAAATTTTTAAAAGTACACAGATATGATAGGATTTTGATATTTGTTTAACTTATTCTCATAGTATGAGGTAATGCTGTAACAGCAGTATAGAACATATTTGAAATACATACAAGTATTTTATATATATATGTTACTATAAAAGAGCGAAATTTGAGAATTTCGAGATTCACATGATCGCTTGTCAACGCATACTGTCTGTTCTTTCGGTTTATTAATTTCTTCGTATTATTGGTCCATTTATATATGTTCATTCTGTAACAAACAATAATTGTTTTTACGTACGGAACATTAAAATACAAAGTTTAGTAAATTTGTTTGATTTGAAATCAGTATTCGAACGTAAATTGTCATCTTTAATATCAGGACTCTAGCCATTGTTCATCAGATAATATTATCTTCCACGACGGAGGACAATGTATTATTATTATTATTATAACGACACATTCCAGATTCCAGCCAAAATTCCAACCATACTTGCGAAGCTTCGTTGGTATTTCGATCGCCTAATAACGACGCGTGGTCGTAAGTCGCAAATTTGTGGTCTGCTTCACATTGTAAACGATTTATTATATCGAACTACTACCACCACTACAACGCAACTAACATACTACATACTTGTAATTATTTGATTAAATACATTTACAAATTTCGTGGTCGTAATCTGGAACATTCCGTTATCACCATCCTTGTACTTATAATTAAAAATCTTTTTATATCATTTCATTTTATTATTAATTTATATTACCTTTAGCATCGTCTAAGGTAAATCATTTTCTCGAACGATTTTTTTATTATTCAGTTGAAATATATCTGTAACAAATATATATTTTATTTAATAACAGTAATAATATTGAATAAATATAAATAGATAGAAATTTTTGATTATAACTTCAGTAAGTTTACACGTTGGGATTTTTAGGGTTTGTCAGCATAGACTTCAGTCCCGAAAGGATTCATCATTTCGTTATGAATTTATTTGAAAATAAAACAAATGCAATTTATTTGTAGTTACCTGTATTTTCATAGAGATTGCAGAGACCTTCCCTCCCTTAGTTAACTCAACAAGCATTCTCTTGTTTCTCTATTAAACAAAATTATAATTTATTATATTAAAAGTAATAACAACTAATAAAAATAATAGATACAATTATTATCATAACTTCAGTAGGTTTACACGTTGGGATTTTTGGGGTTTGTCAGCATAGACTTCAGTCCCGAAAGGATTCATCATTTCGTTATGAATTTATTTGAAAATAAAACAAATGCAATATATTTGTAGTTACCTTTCATTTTCATGAAAACCTTCCACGTCCAGTTTTTTCTCGATTCATTCGAGCCAATAAGCATTCGAAGTTTTTCTATTTAAACAAAACAATTTATATATTTAATATACTAGTCTTAAAAAATACGAACAGTTTATAATTAGATACAAATATAAAATTGTTAAAATATCAGAACACGTTGAGAGTTTACTGTCATCGAAAATCCAGTTGAAAATATTCATCATGTATACACATACACACATATACACCTATCCCCGTGTTTACGTATTAGAAAAATACCCATCAATGTGAAAGATAACAAAAAATCAAAGCATTGAAACGTGTCGAACGTATGTTTTGTTTCAATTCTTTTTAAACATTATCTTCTTTAACACATACATTAATTTTATTCTTAGTTACGGAGATAAGCGTTCGTGTTTTTAACTAATCTTACATTTATTTAATTAAATACGTACTTTAAAAATTTTTTCCCCTTTTCCTAATGGTTTCTCATATATCTCATATATTTCTTCATTCCAATAAGTATACCTATAAACCGAAGCAATAATATAATAATTGTTTATAGAAATATTGAATAAAATGTTAATATTAATTGTTTATACACCAACCTTGCTAACAATAATCGAATTACAGTTCTTCAACCAGCAACTGCAATAATCTGCAACCATAGATAATTATAATAAGTTATCATCACACTAAAAGAATACGATTTATAGCTGTAAACTACAAAATTTGCAAAATATAATTGATCGTTTCTTTTTTTTCTTTTTTTTTTTCATATATATATACAAATATATTCTCAAGAGAATAATTATTTATAGAAATAATATTCACGATATCTACGGTGTACTTTAAAATAATTTGATTTTAGTTATTTAATTTAAAACGTATGACAGAAATAAAAAAAAGTTCGTCGTATTTTCAATTTGCAGTTTAAAAAAAAATGTTCATTTTCGTGATATATCAGTAGTGATTAATAAGATATACATATATTAAAAATAATTTTAGATTTGATAAGTATGATGATGATATATTGAATTTTCATTAGTAGATAGAATATAAATCGATATAATTTTCAATATTTAATAAATAATTCATCGTCGTCATCGATAACACGACCTAATATTAATTATTATTATTACTATAATAAATTATAGAATATAGATATTATTTCTAATCTTTCTTCATATATTTGTGGCAAGTTTTAAAATCTTTCTGACAGGATTTATACAAAGATGTGTATAAAAATATATATTATATATCTCATATATATATTTTTATATATGGAGAGAGAGAAACTTTTTTTTTTCATGTATAAGGATTATCTTGAATCATAATTTCGATAATAATACACACCCCCATAAGAAGAAATAAATAGACGATGTTGGTTTAATCAATTATTCGTCAAATATCGTTTATCACAGTCGTACACAGCCCAGATCACAATTATAAACCCAGACAACCATTGCTAAAGTTTATAAGTAAATATAGTTCGGTTGTCTTGAGTAGAAAGAAACAAGGTCCAGGCTGATGAAAATCAGAATCGGATTTCAAATATTCGCTCTTTTATATAATCATTTTTCTTAATCCAGGAGTTTCAAAAATGTATATATCGTAATTTCAGTAGAAATGTTTTCATCAATATTTATAATAATCGGGTTTATAATTTTCTCTCAATCGCAATGGATAAAATTATGAGGATTAAAAAAATAACAATATATGCATAATATATATACCACAGAAATTTACAATAAATCAAATGAAAAATTCCAACATTGTTTTCCTGTTATTAAAAAAAAAAAGAGAGAAAAAAAGGTACGAAGAATTCTTTGTAAAATAATTTTAATAAGAATAATATATTTTCCCCCTATTTATTATTATATATATATATATACGTATAAGTTTCTTTTGCCACAAATTATTTTCTTTCTTTTCTTTTTTTTCTTTCTTCAAAAAACGTCCCACCCGAAATGTTAAAATAAAAATTATGCTTAATAACATTTGTTATCAAAATCTACTCACCTCGTGACAGTAGTTTCACATTGTGACTAGCAGTTTCAAGTAAGTAAGCCTATCTTGTGAGTGCTGTCTCTCTTCTCCATTTTAAAGACTCTTCATTAATATCGTTCAGTGTTACAAATTGCATATGTAGAATTGTTGTAACTGTAATCGCAGAGGCATCTGAATGCAGGTGTTACTCTCTTTCTCTTCGAGAAACAAAGTAGTCGTCTCGTTTTATTTTTTTATTTTTGTTTGTTCGTTTTTCGTGAAAGATAATCTCACGAAAAACAAAATTAAAGAAGTTGGATGTTGCTTTTCGTAACTTGAGAATTAATTAAAATTATACAATGAAACGTTGAATAGTTTAATTGGACATATTATTTTCCTTAAATGTCTTTCTTTCTTTTTTTTTTTAAATATATATATATTTTTTTTATCTTTTGATTTTTCTCCGATAATTCGTAGATTTTTATTTAGAACTTTATTATTTATACATATAGTGTTCGTTTCGAACAAAAAGTTCTATTTTATCGCGTATTTTTTCTTTTTTCTTTTCTTTTCTTTTCCTTATCGCACACAAAGTTTATATAATTTACGTATATTTACAGGAATTACTGAATAATAAATAACTACGTAATTTCTATGCTATGTAAATTATAATATATACAGTATATTCCCGTATAACGTGGTCAATGTATTATTATGCGTTTTATGAATTCATTTTATACGACAATTCTCGTATAAAACAAATAATAATACTATGTTTAATGACTATCGTAATATTCATCTTTAAAACATTACAATAGATTCATTTGTTACATTTGATTATTTAATTGATAATTATTTAAATTTATAAAAATAAGTAATTTATAATTAATCAATTATAAATAATATTTTTAGTTAATCAACACACGTTATATGCAGGAATTTATTGTATTATACATTTAACAAGATTACGTTTTACTCTTTCTCTCACTCTCGTTGATACTTCTTCTTATAGAATATAACAAAAAAATAAAAAGGACAGTATAAAATAAAATAAAACAATATAAACATAAACATAAACATAAAAATAAAAATAAAAATAAAAATAAAAATAAAAATAAAATTCAATACCATGGTTTCAAAATAGAGAAGATAAATAAATTAGTAATAAATCATATAGAAATTAACAAGTAAAGAAATGGAGATTTCATATATATATATATCATAATTTACTATAAGAAAATGGAGATATAATACAAAGAAAATATAGAAATTGTAAAGAAATATGTCTTGTATATAATATATGAATATGTCGTCGAGGTTTGTTTGGATAATGTATAAAAACTTCCTGGAAATATTAAGTTGTAGTCTTGCAAGAAAAAAATTGATTAGATATGGATTTATCAGAGAATCTCGTTGATAAAAGTTATACATGGAAGGAAGACGAACCGGAGTCATTTGTTAAGAACATATTCCAATAATATAAAATCTAACAAACATATATATATTAAAAAAAAAAAAAAAAAAGAAAGCAAAAAGAAATCTTTTTTTTCTTCATACAAGTATTATACTTATATAGTTATATACTTGTTACAATACAAGTATTAATAATTGTCAAGAATAATCATTAATTGTTTCATTCATGAGAATGGTTATTCTATTCTCCCCGATTTTTTTTCAAGAGATAAACAAAAAAAAGATATAAATAATAATTGAAGATACACAGAAATTAATGCAGAACATCACGGATCATATAAAATTTTCAAATTCCATGATGTTCCCTTATAGTTGGAAGATTGTTGAATTAAGATGAGCCATGATCATCAACTTTCTAATTTGTAAAAATAAAAAAAAAAATAAAAAAATATAAGAAAGAAAAATGAATTATCTAAACTTCATTATAAGGACCCGTCTCTTGTGCGATTCTAATTGCAGAAATCACATGAAGAGAGATATATACTGTGTATATTTATATTCGTAAAACTTTATTCATAAAATTATGGTCTCAGAGAAATGATTTCTCATTTGTTTCATTATTATTAATATTATTATTATTATTATTATTAATATTATTTTCTTTTCTTTCACAAACGTCTAATATTTAAAGTAATTTCGACGAAATAAATCCGCCACTCTCTCACAGCGTACAATATCTTACTCTAATATAAGGTATATTAATTTCACTTCAGAAATGGTTTTTAAAATATAAACTGACATTCACTTCCTGCTGATAGAATAATGGGTATTTGGTTAATGACAAATATATATATATATATACATATATGTTTTTTATATATATATATATATAAGTGTATATCTATTTCAATTAGCTTTCTAGCATGATTATTTCAAAGTATATAAAGTGTTCACCGAAACAAATCGATAAAACGTACACAACTTTTCTATATGAATCTCATTTTTATCTGTTTTATATATATTTTTCCTTTTTATACGATATTGCTTCAATGGACGAATAAAAATACGTCTTTCTCAAAACAAAAGGAAAGAAATGCAGTATACATTATATACGTAGTAACATGTATGAATGTATGTGAGTGTGTGTGTGTATAACTTTTCGAATACCTTCTTCTAACATAGAAAATTGTAATTATAAATATTTTATAGTTTAAAATTCTTCCATTTTACTATTTCAACAAAATGATTTCAAACGCGAAACATATTTGTCTGTTTCTTCGCGAAATTTTAATTTAGTCATTAAACTTTTCTCTTTAATTTATATTTCTTATTTTTTATCCGCGAATGATATATATATATATATGACGCTTGTTTATCTTTCTAATATCTTCCCTTTTCTTCGCTAAACACATCGGTGTTTTATTAATTTTTACAGAAGACGACACGTTCTTTTCTTCTCCTTCGTTTTTAACTTTATTTTCATACCGGACGTAAGGGAGGAGGTCTCAACGCGTTTCTTTAAATTCCGATAAATAATATATAACGAAAAAAGATGATATATTAATAATAAAGAAAGTTTGTTCAATCTCGTTGGATTATTATATATATATAATATATGTGTATATGTGTACGTGTGTATGTGAATATTCTAATCATTATAAAAAAGATATAGATATAGATATAGAGATAGAGAAGAAATAGAAAGATGGAAATAGAAGAATTGTTGAAAAAGTAGAATATTAAAGCGAGTCGTACAAAAAAAAAATGATGATTGGGGGGGGGGATCTGCATTAAGTATGTTTCGAAAAAGAGAGATAGAAGAGAATAGAGAAAAAGAATATGAATATGACAGAGTGTGAGTAATAGTTAATCTTTTACTGGTATTAATTTCTCATATACTTCTTTTCACCATTTTGTTGTAGTTGTAGTTGTTGTTGCTTGCTTTCTTTTTTTTTATATTTTTATACTTTTTAAATGATTTTTCTTTTTTTTTTCTTCTTTAATAATAATCTCCACCTCCTTCTCGAAATGTTTGTTATATGTTCTTTCTAATAACGTCTCCTTTTATTAGGATAATCATCTTGACGATTTCGATCATTTCCTTGCCAGCGTCCACCTCCACCACTACCACCACGACCACCACCCATGTTACTCATATCTACTCTCATATCCATCAAATCCATGATTTGTCCCCGATCGTCGTTATAACCACCACCACGACTACCACGATCCATGTTATTATATGCATCCATAAACGACTTTGGATCCTAACATTCGCATCAAATGTGATTTATATATATACATATACATATATATACACATACATATATATATAAATATGCGATAACGTTATATAAGATGATAATATAATAATATATGTAAATATAACAACAATTAATAAACCATAGCGCGGAATAATAATTGTTTACGCGATAAATCCATTAATTGGTATTGTTTTTTCGTTCGTTCGTTTGTTATGTTTGTTTTTTTTTTTGTTAATGATGTCGTAGCATCCGAAAGTGAAGCCACACGTTGATGAGAGATATATCATCACCCCGACGTTTAACGATTTACACATACAATTGTTGATTTTGTTTTTCACGTGTGTTCAGATAAAACAGGACAACGAGAAGAATATTATTTTGTGTTTTTTTTTTTTGGATGTACCATTAATAGAGATTTTTCAGGGCGAACCATCCACATGTTTGACAGCAGCGTACAGGTCATCGTCACAATTTTCGTCAAATCACATAGAAAAGAAAGGGGAAAACAAATGTTAGATGTTGCGTGCGTGGTTTTTTTTTATATAATATGTATATGTAGTAGTAGTAGCAGTAGTTGTAGTAGTAATAATAATAATAGTATTATTTGTATATAGCGTATTATTTGAATACGTGAGATATATATATTTTTTTTGTATATATCGATCCATGGGTTATAAAAGTATTCGTTTAGACGCATTTTTTTTTTTAATTAACAATTCCCGAAAGAAGCGTCTCTTATTAATATGTATATATGTATATACATATTTTTTTTTAATTTAATTTAAACATCGATTACTTAATCAGACCAAGCAAATGCCCAATGCAGACACGAAGATTGTTAAATTATTATCCAGAAGAACGTACACGTCTTTTCGTCTTAGTCGTTTGTCATAAAAGTATTTTAAAAGAAGCCACGATAATGGCACGTGATTATTAGAATTAGATTATGTTTGCATCTATTCAAAAGACCTTAGGAGCTTCTCGAATCTTAATAACCAGAACACGTTGTTCAAACGATGCTCTTCCTAATCGAAGAATATGAACGTTAAAATAGAGTAGGTTTCTAAATGCCATTAGCATTTTTTTTTTATCATATTACTAAAGAAGTATTATATTCATTAGATTAAAGAATATCACGTAGAAAAGGTAGAGTAGTTTTTGAGATATACTCAAAATAGAAACCTAAATTTGTTCTTTCTTTTAATAGAAAAAAAAAAAGAAACAAAAATCCATAAATTTCATTCCATTGGAAATATTTTCTCATTAGAGTTTTCGTTCTTTTAGTTAAACATTCGCACTGAAAATAGTATAATATAATTAGAGTTATGTAAATGGGGGATTTAAGATAGATTAGATATTATGTTTCTCATTTTCACTAATGATTATATAAAAGTATCTAATGCTAAAGACTAAAGTATATTACTTTTTCTTTTTTAGAGATATATAATATATGTTTATTTTTATATAATATATAGTGTTGTATATATAATATATGTTACCCCAAAGGTTAATAATTTTTTCTATGCAGAGTCTGAACACGGTATGAGAAGCAAGGAGATTTGATCAAGATCTCCGAGCAAACTCTACGTACTGTACAGACTCTAAAAAATTTCTATCGTTCATAGTTCATTTAAAAGAATTATTTTAGGATTATATGTATGTTTACACATACACATATGTAGATAGATAGATAGAGATAGATAGATATAGAAATAAAAGCTTGCATAACCCGACACAACAGTGAATATTATAAAGTATGTAGAATATTTTCCAATATGTCTGATAAAATTGGGCATTGCTTGGTCAGCAAGTAATTACTATGGAACTAATCAATTTTTTCAACATATATTTATTATGCATTTAATATTGAAGGAAAATCAAATATAAAATTTGTTAAACTCCCCCAATCGAACAATATTGGCATCGATAAAAAGAATTTCAAGTTCCATAGTAGAGATAAAAACACCTAAATCTTAACTGAACTAGAGAAAAAAAAAAAGAACAGAGTCTCCTGTCTGCAAGCATGTGGAGAGACCAAACGAAGCAAGTTTCAATTTAAAGTCTTAAGTTAAGTTTAAAATCGTCACGATTGGAAGATCAAAATATTTCTTTTTCTTTTTTTTTTTTTTGTAGAGATACAGAGAGAGAGATCGTGGTATATTAATATAACACATCCTAAATACGTATTTCAACAATTACGATTTGTACCCCAAGTAAATGCTCGTAGATTTTTTTTTAACAACTTTCACTTTGGTTTTCCATTTTTATAGATATATTTTTTTATAAATTATATTAATTTCCCAAAGAATGCATCAGTAGGATGCACATATAAATTGTCCCACTCATACACGTGTCCACACAATTTGTGTGTTTATGATCATTAGTAGGAGACACAAAAACTTAGAAATACTTCCCCTCTCCCTCTCCCAACCCCTAAACGAACTAAATTAGGACACATCTCACGAAGGAAAAAGCGACGAAGAAATTTGATATTATCGACTTGTGGAAAACTTGGACAACCCTAAACACACGTGGAGATAATTCGAGATAAGAGATATACATCGCGAGTTTTCAAAAATAGCCATGCTTTTTTTCCACACTTCAATTCCTTAATATTTACCCCATGAACTTAAGAAACAAAAAAAAAGAGTTAAGAGATATAATCGTATATTAGACCTTATATATGATATAAGAATGAAGATATTGGTTCAATGTTACAATGCAAAGATAGATCATCAAATTATTGTCCTAATATGTATCATTCAATATTTCTAAAAGTATAGATACATATATTATATATGTATACATATAGCAGTAACTGTTTTGTAAGTTAATATCCCCAGAATATTTCTTACTTTTAAATAAATGTTAATTCATATATCTTTCGAGAAACTCTCAATAAATAATAATAACGAGATGTTCTTTCGTTTCACATGCTCGTTGACTCCTCCACATGTTAATGCTCCTTAAATATTATTACTAAAATCATTTTTGACAAATATATAAAATCTGTATAAAAGTAAAAGAATATTGTATTCATAGAAATAAAGTTATAAATATCTGGCAGTATTGCAGACATTAGAACTCTGTTATGTCAGACAGCATGCTCACGGGGATATGGAATATACCACTAAAAAATATATGGAATATTCGCAGTGGCAGTTTCCATTAAAACGACTGCATTATTTCCATGCAATAACAAAAAATAATATTTAAAAAAAAAAAGAAAAAAAAGAAAAAAAATACCTATAATTATTAATAATAATTATAAAATTGGTAACGATGTAATATATTAACTATTTGTAATAATTTTCGTCAGAGTAGAAATAAAATGTCAGAAGAAAAGAAGAAGAAACTATATGTTTCAAGATAGAAGTGTAAAAGGATATAAAAGATTAGAACTTATAAAACTAGAATATAAAAGACCAAAGATACATTACCACTGGCATGCTGCTTCCTCCTGTAAATAATAATGAATATTTACAATGACTGTGTCCAATTATAATTATTATGTTAAAAAATGATAATATTCGATGATGTATGATACGTTAAAAGAAACAATATGCGTAATTAACAAGTTGACACGTTGTCATTATTTTCTTCAAACCCTTATAAAAACAATAGTTATGTATTTTTACTATTTGTCGTGTTGAGATCACCAGTGAACACTACACGACAGTCAACGTGTTAATATTTGTAAAAATGAATGAATGAATGAAAGAACGAACGGTTTAATTTATCGATTTACAATGAAAATACTCAAATCATTGTGAAATTCGATAGAAGTATAGTTAACGAAAAAAAAAACTTACCGTCCGGTTGGCCATAACCGTCGCGATCACTATTACTAACGGAATCATAATTCTTTCCACCACCGAGACCTCCACCGCCCCCACCTCCTGCACCACCGCCTCTCATCGCTTGCTCCTTAAAAATAAAAGGAGCAGAGCCCTAAGTGTCGTTAAACATTAGATTTTTATACATAGCAAATAACAATTAAATCGAACAATGAATTGTAATTGTGTATGTTTTAGACACACATTTCATCCACCCATAGTTCGTGATATAATTTAATCAATCGAAAAAGTAAAGAATTACAAAATGGAGATAATAAAAACTACTCACCTGCATGAACAAATTATTTTCTTGTTGTCGCCTGTGCAATTCTTCTTCTTGTCTTCTGATACGGATTGCCATTTCTTCTTGTTGACGTCTCCTTAATTCCTCTTCACGCGTTCTTTGTTCTTCCGCTTGCCTTTCTTTCATTTCCCATTCTCTCTTCTGCCTTTCTCTATCAGCTTCACGCATTCGTAATTCTGTATAAATAATAATTATAACGTGAATATATTATATTACGAGATTTATAATAGTATAGTCTACAAATTTCGATGAATTGTAATAGATAATAAATACGCACGTTCTCTCAGTAATTCGGTTTCATGCTCGTATCTTGCAAATTCCATTTGAGCTTCTAATTTTTCTTCCTCCATTGCCATTTCTCGTTTCAACGCTTCTTCTTTTTGTTTGTATAATTCATGTAACTGTTTCCATCTCGTCCCGTATTCATGTTCGAAACTACCTATTTGCGCGAATCTTGGTCCAATTTCACGTGCTTTGAAAAATTCAGGATTCTTTCGAGGTAAATTCTTGTCAGGATAACCATCTATATCATCTTGTTGTTCAAAAGGTTCCACAACAACAGGTCGAAGAGATCTGAAGTTAATTTACAGTATTTAAATATATGAATGAATGATTACTAAAAAACATTGTCTATAATATTACTTTGAAAACAAATTAAATAAAATAAAATAAAATAAATGTATTCCACTTTTTGGCACACAGCATCAAAAATAATAGCATGCCATGGTTCCTATATATGTGGAATCTACTTTTCTATCCCCCTAGTAAATTTTTATGGCACTTGTTGATAACAAAATATTTATCAAAAGCGTGGCGTCGGGGTATTTATATAACAATAGCAATATAATGAATTTTATAAATAAACTTACGCAGTAAGAAAATAACATCCCTCTGTACATTTCCTCAAAGCCAGTTGAGCAGATGGTTTTCTACAATACTCAACAATACCTTCACCAGTAGACTTCCCTCTATCATCCACAATAACGATAGCTCGTTCAATTTCTCCAAATACACTGAACGCTCTTTCCAACAATTCATTCGAGATCCATGTAGTAAGATTCTTGACTTTGATCGTGGAAGAATGAGGTGCAAATCGTACTTTAAGAGCACGTCCTTTACGCATTGTACCATCTAATTCATGTTTTGCTTTTTCAGCATTAACTCGATAATCCTAACAGATAAATAAGTTTGATTGGAACATATTCAATTAAGATGATCACTGATATATACGTATAGTTAACAAAATCATTCAAAATATGCAGCCAATAAGTTTGTATCATAATTATATCAAACGGTAATTATTATAATCATATTAAAACACAAATATCATATCATGTATATAAAATATAACAAATTAAATGAATTATTTTTACCATTCGAAGAAATGCAAAATTCTTCTCCTTGTTAACAAACAACTCGGATATTTCACCATACTGTGCAAACATTGTTTGAATTTCTTCTTCTGTAACATCATTAGTAAGATTACCAATGTACAAGCGATTACGTCCACTGAATTTCTTTTCGGCAGTTTCTTGAGGTGATAATTCATGTGTAGGACCACTTATAGCCATTATTCGTTCCATTAATCGATCCTATAACAAAATGCCTATTAAATCTTTGTTCACACACAAGTCCTATTTTACTTTTATATATTTAAGAGTTCAAAAACTTACATCTTGAGAACGATTGCCTATATTTCTATCTCCTCCACCTCTGCCACCTCTTCCACCACCTCCTCCTCCGCCACCACCTCCACCACCACCTCCACCGCCACCACGCATACCACCTCCTCCACGGGGTCCCATACCACCCAATCCTCCTATTCCTCCTATTCCTCCCATGCTTCCCATTCCTTCGGACATTGTACTGTCTAAGCCACCATCTATCATGGAGTCACTCATTTTCATCTGTAATATTTTCATGAAATTTGTATTTTTATCTATTTAAATAAAAATATCTTTAACGTAAGATTAAATTAAAAGATAATTAATCTAACTTAAATAAAGATATAACTATATATATATTTGAAACACGTGTTCTTTCACGATACGCCATCTATAATAGCATCGCGTCGGAATGCAACCATTTTGAGATGTGCCGTTATGTATGGTTGCTAATGGCGTCTAAAAGAGATCGATAACCCGACGCTACTATTTCTATTATTCGAGTTTTAATATTTTAAGAATTGCAAAGAATCATATATAACTAATAAATAATTATAATATCGCGTACGAGTAATGAAACAATAAAATATACGTTATTTTAACCGATTGATAATAGGAACAATGATATACATATAACGAGACTCTAGAAAATCTAAAAATAGTATATAAAATAGATATATATAAATATATATAAATAATATCAAGATATGCGTTTTATTTTAAGTACAGTTTTTCAAAAAAACAATTCAATATATATATATAGTTATAAAGAAAACTAAAATGCGTAATTTTTTAATCAAGACGTTCAAAGTACAAGGGAGATAGATTTATTGAAAAGTAGGACCGCGTGGTTAGTAAAAAGATATAAAATGGCCGCTAAACGAAATGCGTTCTGATCGAAATATAGAAATCTCGATAGAATGGAAAATATACATATACATATACGAAAACATATATATCAAAAAATATGGAAAAGAATAAAGAAAAATGTGATTTTCTTACCGGTCCATCGTTCCTGCCTCCACCCATCATTCCAGGTACTCGTCCACCAGAAAATCTTGTGCCTCCTTTTCTACCACGAGGTCCACGATTATTTCCGCCGCCGCCGCCGCCACCACTTCCTCCACCTCCTCCTCCTCCTCCACCGCCGCCACCACTTCCTCCGCCACCTCCGCCGCCACTTCCACCTCCGCCTTGAACGTTTCGTTCTCTTGCATTATTTTCGTTCGTCTCGGATGATGGATTTAGAACATCAGGTTTAACGTTAGGCGTTTCAGTTCCCGCCATATTTTTATTAACACGTAATACTCGTTGAGGACGAGTAGAGGAAGGAACGTTCCCAAGATTAACCTTCCTCCTCCTTTCTCTCCTCCGTCGTCTTCGTGCTTGTAATGTAGTAATTCTTCTTCTCGCAGTCGTCTTCGTAAAATGGTGGCATCCACCTAGGCTGCTCGACACCAAAGAGACCGTAGCTACGATGTGAAAGACCCTCTAACCATGTTCCCCCCCACTCTATGGTTATTATTTCAACGTGCAATGCATTCTGGGACGACCTTCCGATAGATTCGATTGGTCAATGAGAATGGAAAGCAACGTTGCATGATTGGACGTCCACGTCGATGTTGCCACGATGGCGTCACCTATCGCGTCTCTCAGTATTGCCAACCTTAAGTAATAAAAAATTTCTATACGCGACTACGGCGACCTCAAGCGATCTTTTTTTGTACTTGCATTCTCAGTTCGAATGACGTCATAGGGAATGTCGCGTGACGTTCTCACTTTCGTGCGTGTCGTCATCGTTCGGACCTTGCATTTTGCATTCTCTTACTCGACATTGATTTATTCTTATCACCGACCATCTTCTTTCTCACTTTTTCACCCAATTGTGATACTTGGAGTATATGATCGATAGTCAACGGGTTTTTTAAGCGTTATAAATAATAATAAATATATAATTCTAATAACATATTAATAATAATAATAATAATAATAATAATAATAATAATAATAATAATAATTATAATAATAATAATTAAAATATGGATTATTAATTTTTGTAATTATAATATTATTAGGAATACCGATTTAGAACGTTCTACTATACTAATATTGCATTCTATCCTTTTTAGTAAGAAGCTATAGCTCATGGGAATTCCATCCGACTTACTTAGGTTCCCTTGCAAAACTCGGCCGTGTGAACAATCAGAGAAGGATCTTTCTCTCCCTCTCAAGAGAGAAAGAGAGAAAACGAGAGAGAGAGAGAGAGAGAGAGTACCAACGGTTTGCACTCTCTAGGCGCGTCGATACGCGAGAGAATTTTATATATACATGGTAAAAAGCATTCCTCGGAGAATAGATTGAGAACTATACACTGTTTCCGTACAAATATATTTCACCATGATCGAACCAACATTTATCCTCTCTTTTTCTATCTCTCCTCCTATTTATTTAAGAATAAAAAATAAAAAAAAAAAAAAAGAAAAAAACGGAGAAAGAAAATATATCCAACAAAAATCGTAGAAATTCATTAAACTGTTGCACCGACGAACGAATTTCATTCGAGGACATACGGATAAAATATAGCGAGATAAATAAAAATAAAAATAAAATATAATAAAATAAAATAAAATGAAAGGAAAAACAAAAATTAGCTTAATTATCGAACGCAATTAAAGGACGATAATGACGAAGTTTCGTGGGGTAGGAGCGAAGGGGGAGGGGGTACGAGAAAATACGAAGAGGGGAATGGGAATACCGAAGACAGGTAGAAAAAAAAGAAAGATAGATAGCTAGCTAGATAGCTAGCTAGCTAGCTAGATAGATAGATAGATAAATAAATAGATAGATAGAGAGAAAGAGTGACTCTAGTCGAGGTAGGGGTTGGTTGAGAGGTAGAGGGTGGTTTTGTAGAATGAGGTAGATAGTGAGGGTGGTGGTGGTGGTGGTGGTGGTGGTGGGAAGTGGGAGGTGGAAAAGGAAGGACTCGTCGAGAGAGCATAAACAAGGAGGATGCACCGTGGTGTGCGCGATGAAGTTATGTTATACGTAGAGAGGAGAGTAGGATGATAAGGGTAGTGGGGTATGGCAGTCGCTCATGCGCGTATGGAACCCCGCCCTGTCGTTTCGGACGAAAGCCTGTCCTCCCATCGAGGACTTTTGTACGACGTTCTGACGACTAGTCGCGCTTTAACTCGCGGTCCGCGAGGCGGATGGTGCCGGGACACGCATTGATCAGAAACAAGTGCGGCTCTTATTTTTCGTAAAAGCAAAATAATCTTGCTGACAAACCCCTTTCTTCCCTGCCCAATTTCCCCTCTTTGCCTTGTCAATCGGATAGAATTGTGTTTTGTTATCCTTGTATTCTTCAAATTATTGTTAATATTTTTTAAAGCCACCCCACTCTCTCTCTTTCTCTCTCTCTGTTATCAATTTTCTCTATCTCTTTCTTTCTTTCTATCTCTTTTTCTCTGTCACTCTGTCTTTGTCATTTCCACCCTCTCTCTCTCTCTCTCTCTCTTTCTATTTCTCGTTTAAGGGAGAGTATACACGCGTACTGACAAAGCGCGCGCCTGAGAGAAGAGAAAGCTCTCTCGTGGATATACATCTGTACAGGTGGTTCGTGCAAGGATCGATCGTAGGATAACGTCGTTCTAACGCGTGATTCAATATTCTCGTATTCACTCTCTATCTGTCTACTCTCTCTCTATCTATCTATCTATCTTCTATCTATCTATATATCTATCTATCTCTCTCTCTCTCTCTCTCTCTTTCTCACACACAGAGACGCAGACACATACTTTCAATCTATCCATCTAACTTTGCCTTCTTTATTTCCGCCTAATCTTTTTCTATCTGCCTATCCGTTCATCTATCTCGATCGACAATGACGAATTCTTGAGAAGACACGAGAAACGGATTAGAAAAAAAAAGGCGGGACACCTTGGAAAAAATTTCAAGGAGCAACGAGGAAGGATATAGTTACATGTATGGAAGAAAATCTGTAAATGAAATGGATATACGGTAGAGAAAAAGTTAAAAAAATAAAATTAAATAAGAGATTTTCTACTGATAGAATCGAATATCAAAGGGAGAGAGAAGAAGAAGAAGAAGAAGAAGAAGAAGGATTTGGTAGTCCGTTACGAAGGCTACTTCTTTATTTGCATGTATAAACAAATAGGAAGGGGATCGTTGAAAAAAGACATTCGCGAGAGATGATAGTATCTACTAGCTAGACGATGATATATATATATGATACATATATATCTTTTTTTAAAGGAGAGAGAAAAGATAGTAATTAATTTCGAAGGATATTCCGTGAATTTGAAGGCAAACGACACCAGTTAGCTAGCTGACTCGAGTTTTATCTCTGGCCTAAGAAAAAATACGACGAGTCTGACCCTCTTTGTATCATTAATGAAGATTTCAACGAGTTACCGTGGGGAAGTTGACTTTTTTCCTTCGGAGGCCTATCCTTGCGAGAGACAACGATATATATAATCTGAAGAGAAGAGAAAAAAGAAAAAAAGAAAGAAAGAAAAAGAAAAAGTAAGAAAAAATAGGAAGGAAGAAAGGAAAAATTTAGAATGGAATTTCGAAGATAGTAATGATCATCGAATCTAAGAATTCCTTCTGCTCGGAAATCGAATCTCAGTGAGCTATGAACATTCCGTTAATTGGAAGAGGAGAATCCAGTGAGGTGCCTAACTCGCGATCGGCTTAGCAACGATTCACGGATTCGGTTCGTAAAGCCCCGCGCGGCTGAACGCACACCAACCAACCCCAACCCCAACCAACCAACCAACCAACCAACGTGTCGCGGCTTTAAAAATATTGAATCTGGTTGTTATCGAGCGCGCTTGCGATGCAATCGGAGCATTCGTGATAACGATTTCAAATAGAATTTACGCGTGGTCGGGATCCAACAGATCGATACACTTTCCGCGATGTTTCATAGTTCCTCTCGTTCAAACGAGCGTCTCGTAGTAATCGTTGAGAGATTATGATCGATAATATCTCGTTTTAGAAATAGTATCTAAAGGAAAAATATAATAAGCGGTGGAGAGGTAGAAGAAGAAGAAGAAGAAGGAAGAGTTAGTTTCGATCGGCTTACAAATCGATTGAACGTAAGGAAGGAAGGAAGGAGGGAAGGGAAGAAGAGGAAGAAGAAGAAGAAGAAGAAAGGATCGGTAGCGCGGTGGTCCGGTAAGCGAGGACGCTCGATGAGTCCTAGCAGAAAGAATTTAAGCGGAGGGAATCGCGGCATTGAGTCGTGGCGAGTATCAGAAAGTCGTTTGGCGTCGGCCAGGAGGACAACAACGAGGAGGGGAGTCGAAGGAACGAGTAGGACGAGGATCGGGTTGGCGCCTCTTTGAGAGCCGCGGGTGGGTGATGCGGGGGAGCAGCTCGGATCTTCTGTTGGAGGCGAGCTGTGGGCACTGTCACTGTCATTGTCAGTGCCAGTGCCAGAACGATTACCATCATCATCATCGTCGTTATCACGGTGGTCAGCAGAGCCTCGGCAGCTCGAGCGCGGGGGGCGATCTCGGGGACGGAGGTGGGGGAGGTGGAAGTGGCGGGGGTGGTAGCGACCGCCATCACCACCACTATCATCATCATCATCATCACCATCGGCAGGAACGTTACAAGAAGAAAATCGAGCCGCGCGAGTCGAAGGAAGGAGAATTACGTCGTCGCAAACTGTTGGAGTTAGGATTTGGCGCTGCGAGGCGCCGACCGCCAAGGCGCACCTGCCGTCAGCGGCTAAATTTTTACGCGACCTCGGCTCTGGCCTTCGTCGCGACCTCGGGCGGCGCCGCCCTCCTCTTCCTGGTACCGCTTTACGTTGATCCGGCGATCAGCACCCTGGCCGCTGATTTTTCACCGGAACCGGTCATCTGCACTACCTCTAGACGCGAGGAACTCTGGGGTCTTTTCAATTGCACATGGAGCTCCTGCCGGGAGGGATGTACCAGCGACGTTTACAGATGTACTCACATATACGTCACGTATTCGCCTTGGAGCAACGATAGTATGAAAAACGACACGGAAATAAACGGACCTGCTACGACTGTTACAACCACTACCACCACCACCACCACCACCACGACCACGGTTCCTGGTAAGATCCATCGTTTTCTCTTACGTTTATCGTAATCCCTTTTTCTTTTTTTATATCAAGTAACTCAACAAGTTAGTACTTACGCTTTTCATTCAACGTTATCCTTTGAACGATCGATGCGCACGCGTAGATAGGTCGCGTGCGCACGTGAGATAAATGAATCAAATTCTATAATTATTAACGCTAAATATACTCGTAAATAATACAATACCTATACGAAATATCGCGTTAACCGCGATACCAGATCGTTCGACCAAATCCCCTATCTATCTATCGTTTTATTTTTGTTTCCACGACAGGATCAACGAACGTCGGCGACGTCGAAGCCGTACTTCTCGTTAATATCAAGGGCTGCGGTTACCCACCGGTCGTAGATTGCGAGAATTTTACTCGCGACATGGGCTACGAAGGTGCTAAGTTTCCGTGTTATTACAGTCGCGTTAACGGGAGCATCGTGATGGCATCTTATAACAGAGAGGAACAAGTAGCTACGATCATTCAACTCTTCGCGGCACCCTTGGTCGTAACTCTCGCAACTAGCGTCGTCCTTTGCGTCATGCATTGTGACTGCAGGTGCACGCCACCCCCACGGCATCCAGCGCGTGGCATGAGAATGCACCGAGCTAACGATCTCAGGTAATGCTTTTACCAATATCCCTTACAATCTCGATTATCTGGATACACAAGAGAGAATTGACTCATGATTTATTAGAAAGCATTTGAATATTATGAAACATAATTCCTCTATCTAAGTGCTATTATTAATCAATACTTTAATCATAATAATAACCCCATTCAATTTTTCTCTTTTTTCTCCTCGATATTGATTATTTCTTATTTCTTTTTTTAGCCAAATAAATTATCCTCTTTTCGAGTTATCCATACAATCGATATATTATTATTATTATTATTATTATAACATATTTATTAGTTCTACGTATACGAACGTATATTTTTTAATATTGAAAATACTATGATAAACGGGCAGGATTTTTCGATAAAACTTATATAAACTATTATATCTTGCCTATTGAATTTTCCTCAAAGTTGGAACATTCGTTTTGGTCATAATCGACAGTTATGATAAAACGTTGAAACTTTAAAGCGCGCTTTGGAGAAAAATGATAAGAACGAACGAGGAACGCGTTGGGTTAACGATCGATCGACAGGTACCGAGAAATAACAATAAGATTTATCGATTTCAAGTGGGTAATATCGATCACAGTCAGCTTATACGAGTAAAACAGACGTTCGACTTTCTTATATTTCCTAATGCGTTTTGTTATAACTTATTTTAACTACTTCTAACGAAAGAAGAAGAAAAAGAAAAAGAAAAAGAAGAAGAAATATCCTACGAGTATTTCTTTTTTTGTTTTCACGTGTTTCGTACAATCGATTATGGTGTTTCGAGCTTTACTTTATTTTATACGGGTACTTCAATTATCGAAAGTTGTTCGTATTAAAAGTTAGGGGTTGGTAATTTCTAACGAGTATTTTTTTTGTTTCCAGCCGTAGTTCAGTCAAATGAGTGATGTTGGTTGTTGGGCCGTTCAAAAATTGAGAGTAGGACGAGCGTTGAAATGTCAGGGCCGATTAATTCCCCGTGGAATTTCATACTGATGAGAGTGCGCGAATATTGCCGAGTTGTTATTCTTCCGCCAGCTCGTTTGTCATCCGCAACGGGGGGGCCGGGGGGGTGGTGCTGCTATTAAAGCGCGATTTGGTAGAAAACCGGATAAACGGGGGAGGTAGAAAGTGGTAGGTGAGAAAAGGAGAAGAAGGAGGGGGGGTGGGGGGCTCGGATAAAATGGTGAATGCAAATTGCCTAGGTAAAGTGAGAACAACGACTCGTTCGTCCCACATACATCAGCAAAACTTAGAACGTAAGAAGAAGAAGTGTGAAGTGATATTCTATCCTTTCCTTTCTCTCTCTTTTTTTTTTTATTTCTCATTAAAGTAGATTTTTATCGATAAATCTAAAACACGAGTACACTTGCTTTTCTTATTTTTTCTCTTTTCTTTTCTGACTTAAATCGTCGCCGAGTTAATTTTTTTTTTCCTTTCTTTTTGATTTCTCGACGGAAAAATAAGCCCTGTACTTTTAATTGGACTAAAACTTTCGAAGTTGACGCGACAAAAAAATTTCTTTTTCTTTTTCTTTTTCTTTGTTTCTAATCATTTTATTATTTCAATATTCCCTCTCCGTAGACACGTCCGAAATTCATTAAGTATCTCTACCTCTACCTCTACCTTTCAGAGTTATCGATCTTTTCCTTTAACAAAATCGATCGGTCTCGTGACTTTTTCTTCGTTCCGTCACGTTTGCAACAACGTGACAAAGTTCTTACACGTATTTTTCTCTATTTCTCTCTAAACGTCATTCCGTATTACGTTGCGTTCCTGTGCAAAACGTAGGTTACTATTATAGTTTTTTTCTTTTTTTTTTACCCCTTTTTATTTCAACTATCTATACGTAGCTGCGTATCTGGTCTTTACAGTGTTTATCGTTAAATATTCAACAAATTCCAAAGCGTAATAATCCATTTGTTACGTGAATCATTCGAAAAGAAAAAAAGAAAAGAACGAATCGGATGTACAATAAATCAATTACGAGTTCATATTTAATAACAATAGCTTTTTTTTCATTACTTTACTTTGTTCATCGGATAAAAGTAAAAAATGCGTTTTGAAAACTATGAATTGGTAAGGATAGCGTCAAATGTTCTTTGTGGTTTGTCAATCCTTAATTGCTACGTGTTGTGTAACCGCACGATGTTTACAAGTAAAGAGAGAGAGAGAGAGAGAGAAGGATCACCAAGCATAGATAAACAACATAGGTACGTGCATACATGCATACATGTATGCATGCATGCATGCATGCATGCGTAGATTAGGTCTAGGTAAAATGAATGTTTCAATTGTACGAAGCTTTTCACGTAATAAGGTTAACCCACGTGACAGGGATGTATCACCAAGTGCAAAGGTTGATTTAATTGTTACCATACTCGAAGAAAACCACTATTATACTACCACATTAGTATACTACTCGATTGGAAATAATTCAAACCTAGAGAAACTTCTGTTACTAGATAAGATAAGATACTTTGGAATTGGTCGAGAATTCGCGGCCAATATTTCAACCAAAGGATATAACGTTTATCTTACTCCGCGTATGATCCCAACTAGGTTTCGTAGAATTCCACGAGGATAAGTAGGAGAAGCCGATAAATTACGTTTTCCCCAAAATTCTCCGGTTATCCTCTTCCTAAACCGCGATCGATAATAGAGGGGATGTTATGAGAAAAAGAAATAAAAAAAAAATAAAAAAGAAGAGAGAGAGAGAGGGAGAGGAAAAAGAAGAAGCAGATAATTATCAAATTCCATTAGAATGATTTAATATTGGATTTATTTTAATATTTGATTTCCTACCATTTTCTTTTCTTCTTCTTCTCTCTCTTTCTCTGACTTTCTTCGATATCAAAGAGATATTGTGTTCGGTGATGATATAAAATAATAATAAATTCTTTTGAATTCAATCTAAAAATTGAGTGACGAGTTGAAGTTAGTTATCGCGTTAAATTAATGGTGGTTCGATCGAGCTACAATCTCTGCATATTCGTTCAACATGCTTGCACCGTTTCACGTTTGAGAACAGACCGGGCGCCATTTGCTTCGCGGAGCTAGCGGTTATCTGGCTTACCATTAGGCACGATTGTAGTTTAATTACTTTTGACGTACGTCCCGTTCGTGCAACTACTACTCCAAACCCTTCCGCAGTAGGTGGAAAAGGGAAATCCTAGTTGTGGTATTTATTCCATACCCGCGGTTATGCTCGTGTATTCGTTCGTAACGGGAAACAACGTTTCCAACAATCCATTTACGTTATAACGTGAATTTTTGAAAATTCCATACACGCACACACACAAACTTAGTCGAGTTACTTAGAAACGTCTACGACGACGAACTATGTGGGTTAATAAGTCTTTCAACTATGAAATTTCAACTATGCCTCCTTTTCTACTCGTTCGAGTTACTCTACTTCTAACTTCTCTCTCTCTCTCTCTTCCTTCTCCCTTTCTTCCCAAAAACCCTTTTCCACTCCCCTGTCCTGCCACCCCCCTTCGTACTCGCCCCATTTACCGTTACCATACATTCTACCTTTCGTCGTGCTCTTCTTGGTGTTGTTGTTGTTTTTGCTGTTGTTGTTGTGTTCTTGTTTATCTTACTTGAAAGCATTTCCTGCGATATTGCCGTGTGCAGTGAAAAGTTTCCTGTCGATCGGTTAGAGGAATGCTACGACGTAAACGAGTTGAGATGGACGGATTGTGAGAGAATGAGAATAAGAGAGAAAGAAAGAAAGAGAGAAAGAGGAAATCGGAATGCAGGTCATGGCTTCGTATTTTGAAATATCCATCGTACTTTAGACGTCGTACGGTCACCCATAAATCTCGAGGATAATGGAAAAAAATCTAGTTAAGATCTCGTACGAATGAAAGAAAGAGCTCAAGGTTAAATGCATTTGCTAAAAAAGAGAGGAAAAAAAGAAGATGGAAAGAAAGTGTGATAAATAAAAGAAGAGTTTTGTACGTGGATACAAACACACACACACATACACACAATTTAATAGTCGATCAGATCGGGGGAAAATATTTGTATGGGAATCATTGCGAAATTAACAAAGTGAGCTACCCGTTATATCAAGAGAGAGATTTCAATTGATCCAACTTTAATACGATTTTGTTATTACTAATTCGTGCATCTATATATGCAATTTTACAGCTTTCGAATGTAGTTGGTTCATTCGATAAATCATTGATTTATTTGAACGATTCTTTGATTACTATTACAGCAACGGGTGTTACTACCGATCGTGACAAAGAAAATATAAGGAATGGGAATGATTTAAATCGATAAAAAACAACTTTTCCAACAGAGTTCCCTTTCAAATCCTATTATTATACTTTTCGTCGTTTTATTAACATCAGTATGTTTTAGAATCCTACGAAAAGTAACATCTGGTCTATCTATAACTTTTCCTGTAACACCTTAAACTTTCGTAAATTTTCCTACAACGATATATCATATTTTTTTTTGTCAATATTTCGACGAAACTTTCTTTTTTTTCTTTTCTTTAGAGATCATAAAAATATGAGTAAAAATGAAATATCGATATTGTATAAAAATGCGTATCTTCACTGATAAAAATATAAATCATGAATAATAAATATTTATTATTTAATAAATATTTATGTGTTGTATGTACCTTCTGCTATCGGTTAACAATCAGTCAAATTGAAACAATCAATAATCAAATTTCATTGTGAAAAATTATTAATGGCTTTAATTATCATGAGATATTTAGTAACTGTAATCAATATATTAATTTCATTTATATAATATCCAGATGTACACACACACACACACATATTTTCTCTCTCTCTCTCTCTCTCTCATTCTTTCATTCTCTCAATATTCACACACCATTAAGTCTAATTAATTTACGCGATACATTTGACGATTATGGAATATCTGAATAGAAAGAAATAATAAAAAAATAAAAATGTGAACCTAGTCGTGCATTAAAAAATTCAATGGTACATTAATAAAAGCACTTCCTATGGGTTATTATCGAAAGTTGTTCGATTAATAGGATTTAATCGATCGAGTTTCTAAGAATTTTTATGGGTGTAGGTGAGGGGGAAGGAGGGGGGGAAGAAGGGAATGAAGATCGAGAGAATAATTTGAAGAGAAAACGAATTACGTTGCATACATCTTGGTTACGTAAAAGTGTTCTTCCATTACGTAAATCAAATACAACGGCTTGGTGGTGGTAGTAGTAGTAGTAGTAGTAACCACCACGTATAGTTTCGATATAGATCGATCGATATATTATATGAATATAGAGAGAAGAAAATGTTTAATACGAGATACTTAGAGGTCATCTATCGAAACGAGTCAATTCTCCAATAATCGAAGATAATATATCGGATTGGGGGTAGAAATCGAAATGCATTGGTGCGATAAATCAGGTGGGAATATAATCGGAAGAAATGAAGAAGGGAAAGAAGAAAGGAAGGAAGGAAGGAAGGAAGGAAGGAAATGGTATGTCCGAAACGGTGTCAATTCGCAATTCCTTTTGAAGTGAAAGGAATTAGCTTATATTCTCAGGTATTACGAGGAAACCGTGTGCATCCACGAAAAGTGGCCACTTAGGAAAATGATATTGATCCGAGCTAGCTAGCTTTCTTTCTTATCGTTGGAATAATAAAAAAGACGAAATGATATGAGAATGAGAATGGATTGAGGAACAATGGTAGATTGTTTTTTCTTTTTCTTTTTTTTGTCGTCAATGAATATAATTTGTTTGATATTAATTTATTGTAAGCGTGATCTAACGTAATTATTTTATATTCGAAACGATACACGGAATATCAAATGATATGTTAATAGTAGATTAAAGTAATGATAAAATATTATATTCGTTATCGTGTTAAAACGATTAAATCGGATTTCGAAAGTCTTATTAGAAAATTATTTTAATTTATAACTCATATATATATATATTTGCATTTCAAAAAATTGACCAACTTTTATTACGTTATCTAAAGAATAAAATTTATCGATTCGTCGTTTCTCATTTGCCCTTACATTAGATATACCACCGCAACCAGTCATTTTGTCTAGCCTAGTAAAAATAGATTCACCGTAAACTATCGTATAATGTTGTCAATATTATACTTACATACGTTAGAACGATTCTAAAGAAAAAAAAGTAGTATATATATATATATAATACAAAAATTTATTGTTCGAGTTAATTGTTCGTGTAGATGTAGTGTTGTAGTATTGTATAAGGTGTTAAAAAGATAAGAGAGAAGTAATTTTTCGAGAGAAATCTAAAGATGAAATATAAGAAGAAGTAGAAGAAGGAAAAAAAAAAAAGATTGGTAGACGATAAAAAGAGAAAGAGAAAGAGAAAGAGGGAGAGAGTAAGGTCGGTGAATAGGCGAAAAACGAGTTTCCGAGTTTCTCAAGGGATTTTCTTCTTTGTCGGCTAGCATCTGCACGGCACGACGACGAACGTGCGAGGTTTGCCCTTCGAGGTGCCGTACAGTCGTGCCGTGGGCGTTGAGAATGTACTTTTGCCTCGGCCCAGCCAGCACTCGGTATTTCAACGCCCTTAGGCGTTCCTCCCAACCGCGAACACTTCGTTTTTATTTTTCAGCTACTTTTCACGAACAAGAAAAGACGACGGGGTCGAGAGGATTTGCTCTAATTCGACCACCAAACACATCCCCCCTCCCCACCCACCCACTCTAACGAATTCCTTCGTTTCCTTTTTTTTTCTTTTTTTTTTATTTTCTTCTACTTCTCCTTATTTTCTATTCTTCTTTATTCACTCTCGTTCTAAGCCCTTCCCCCCTCTCCCCCTCTGCCACGATCGTAGAATTATTTCTCATCTCTCATGTTTTTTCCTTTTTTTATTTTTTTTTTTTTTTTATCGAGTCGAGTTATTACATAATTGTGATTTTTATTATTGCGGTATTTTTCCTCATTTTTATGTAAGATTCTTTGTTCTTTTTTCCTTTTCCTATACTCCCTCATCACCACACGCCCCCATGTTAATTGCTATTAGCCGAGTTCTGCGTTATAGAGTTTTATATAACATTACATAATTTATTAATATTATTCGTAGTTACTTTTATTCGTAGTTGAACAAAAAAGAAAAGAAAAGAAAAGAAATGAAAGGAAAGGAAAGGAAAGGAACTTGTAATTAAAAAGATTTTCCAGAGGAAAAAAATAATTCGTTAGTTCTCGTTGGTGAATTCGTAATTTCGCCTAAGTGACATTCTTTCGAGATATTCTTTGTTTTTTTGGCCTTACGAGAATAGGTGACATTTTTTCACACTGCTGTAAGAGAAAAAAAAGAAAAGTATATCCTACTTCGGGGTAAGTTTCATTTTTAACCAAAGTAGGGGAATTAAGATGAAGCGGTTTCTTCTCTCTCGTTGATGTTGTAATGACGTATTTCTAGATTGTAAGACTTTTTCAACTAACTAGATCTCCTTCTTCCAAGCGTAATACAGAAAAAAAGTACGAGAGAGAGAGAGCACGAGAGGAAACGTAAAAACGAGGATTATACATTTTTCCAGATTATTTCCAAGTTATTTAGTTCGTCAATCTTACTAAATCCCTAACTCGCGGATATATACTGTCCAAGAAATAATTTCGTTAAAAAAATAAAACATAAAGCTCGAACTGTAGGTAGAATTATTTTGAATACGTTGAACTATAGTTTGAAAACAAAATATTATTTAATTAATATCGTCTGACATTATCGAAACGTTATACATTCTAAAATAAAAATTAGTTCGTCAATCTTACTAAATCCCTAACTCGCGTATATATACTGTCCACGAAATAATTTCGTTAAAAAAATAAAACATAAAGCTCGGACTGTAGGTAGAATTATTTTGAATACGTTGAACTATAGTTTGAAAACAAAATATTATTTAATTAATATCGTCTGACATTATCGAAACGTTATACATTCTAAAATAAAAACTTTACGATTCTTTCATATACAAAATCAACTGAAGGAGATTGACTTTAGTGATAAACTAAGAAACACGAGTCGTAATTTTATCATACTATCGATATACTTATCATCAATAATTATTTTTCACAATTTTACATAAAACTTTGATTAAGAAAAAAAAAAGAAAGAAAGAAAGAGAGAGATTAAAAACATTTGATATCGATTAACAGAATTAAAAAAAGGTACGAATATATATATATATATTCATATATATTATTATTAACCTTTTTAATCGTCACTTTCGATTAAAGATTATCTCGAAAATTGAAGCTCGCATCGAGGTTCATTAAAATCCTCTTGATAGGCCAGATATCCTAGATTGTTCTCGTTCGATGAATCTGCTATCTCATTTGTGGAAGCTGTAGGAAGGATATGACGACATCGGAAACTACTACTACTACTACTACTACTACTATTCAACATCAGCCTCGAACAAATCTCGTTCTCGTTTCGATAGATTTCTCGATCGATGATTTCAAATCTCCTCGTTATTAAATCATCAACAACGTGTTTAGATATTACCAGGTTAAATGTAATCTATGTCATCATTACTTGTCTCTCTTCATCTTCGTAGAATATTATTCGTAATTTTGAATTTTTAATTATTATTTCATATTTATTCGTATATTTTTCGTATCAATATCAATCCACATCGAAGCAATGAAAATCTAAGGACGTTATCGAAGGAAGGATCAGTGGCAAATAACGAGCGGAAAGCGTGCTTCTGCTGAATGTGTCTACACGTCGGTCTCTCATTAGGCTAGGGAAGTTACACTACCTGGGTATAGGACATTAATTTCGCGTGCGTGATAAATTTTACTAGCAAAGTGACTGACGGATACGACGACACCCCATCCCCCCACACACTAACACCTGAATATAGATCGTTTGTGTGTGACTAATTATTTTATCGTATATATATACATATGTGTACGTATTCCTCACTGTATTTATCTATGTGTATATCTAACGTTGATATTCGTTCAACAGATGAGTGATTAGTTTGACAAAACGATATGCTTACCGTTGATCTATTGATTTCTCCTTTAAAATTAATTGAACTACAAATCATTTTATTTCGCGATTTTTCTCCGATATAAAAAGTATTTTTTTTTTTTCATAAACAGAAGAGAAAAAGGGGACAAAAGTAAATGACGAGGAGAATAGGAAACGCAGGCAAGCGCGTTTTAAAGAAATATAATATACAAGTATGCGTTATTTTCAACGTAGAATTATATTCGAAAAGTTTTTAATCGCGTTCTTATAGTCAAAGATATAATACTCTTCGATGTATTATACTTCGGTCAAGAACAAACTTCTTGTCTTTCCCCCGGAAATAGAGTATCGACGTTACTTCGTGCGCAAATTTTCTCTCTCTCTGTTCGCAAACGATATATATTATTCATACTAAGTTTCCTTACCTATCGTTACGTTAGTCGTCGTCGTCGTCATCGTCGTAGTCATTTTTCTTCTTCGACTGTTTTCTCTCAAGAAAAAAAAATTTCGAAATTTTTCTTTAATCTTATTTCGATCGAAATTTCACGAATTCATTGATTTTTTTTTTCCGTATGCACTCAATGATTTCGTTTGAATCTCTTTTCTATCTCTCTTTCTGTTTTCTTTTTATTTTTATTTTTACGTTTGATAATAATCAAATCTTGATTAGAAGAAATTTATTCGAAAAAGGACAAAAATAAAAAGAAGAAGAAGAAGATGATGAAGAAGGAAAAAAATAAAATAAAAAATGAAGTTAATATCATCGATGGAACTAATGCGTTGTAGACGCGATCAACGAACGCCTAGGACCTTCTTTATTTTTCCACCAAAGTTTCTGGACGAGTTCCAACACTCGATTGGCTCCTTTTAAATTCCCAACTTCTTCTTTTTTTTCCCCCTTTTTCTTTATTTTTTTTTTTTGCTTCGTTAACGAGCCAAGATCGAAAGTAAAGTACTCTCGTAGCAAAATGTAATAATAATTTAGCAAACTTTTCTTCAACTTTTCTTCTTCTTCTTCTTCTTTTTACTTTTCTTCCTACGTTGTATAAGTACGCTGATACCATGAAGAAAAAGAAAAAGAAAAAGAAGAAAAAGGTAAAACAGAAGAAAAGAAGATTGAAGTAATGAGTTAGGCAAGAGAAGATATATTTTTAGTTGTTTTTTATTTTCCCCTCCGGACAAAATCTTTTCAATAAATTTAATAAGCAAGTACGTAAATTATCTCGTATACGTTTACGTCTACGTAATCGTGGTCATTTGATTTGTTTCAATAGGGGTGAAAAAGATCGAATAGTTATTGAAGTCGAATGAACGTTAAACCGAACGAACGAAGAAACGAAGAAACGAACGAACGAATGAATTCGACCTGTCGTCGTTCGGTTAATGGAAATCGATAAGCGGCGGCTTCGCACCTGTTCGCTGACCGGGTCACGACCTTCGCAATCTGTACCTACCAACGTTTACTGCATATGCATAAAGTGGACTACCGCAAAAAGCTCCATAATTGCATAATATGTTTTCTCGTTATGATCGTAAAGCGAATCCGTCCGAGCTGGGATCCCTTTGGGATTGGGTTTAAAACTTCACCACGTTGAGATTTATTTTCTACTCTTAGAAGTCCTATTTCTTTCCTTCTTTTCTTCCTTTTTTTTCTTTTTCTTTTCTTTTAATAACGATAAAAGCCATCAGCGGTTTGGTTTGAACAAAAGTAAAACTCGTAGGTATATCTCGTCGCGAAGTTAAGAAAATTCGTGTAAAAATGGTCCGAAAAATAGTACGACGTATAAAACTACTGTGGTGCAGGATGCACTCAAAAATGGATGTAATTTTGTGCAGTCCGGTGTGGATTAAACTCTCACGGAGTAAAACTTAACGGTCGGTACCTTAAAAGCGCCATTTGTCGAATCGTTCTCGAATTGCCATTTGTACGAAGCGTACAAATTTGTCCCACGAGGAAAGTATACGTGCATATATATATATATATATACCTATATGAAACGTACGTAGGATAAACTGGGTAAAATGAAATATTAGGTATTATTCCTCCTAAATTGAATAATTTCCTTCCAGATATAACATTAATTGTAAACGTTCATGAGTTTTCAAATATAATGGATGGAAAATTAGGAAATAAATTATAAAATGTATTAGAGATGAAAGAATTTCGAAATAATAAGAATAATCATAATTAATTTTTATTTTATGTATTATAATTTGGAGTAGATAAAAAGTAACGAACAAATTGGAATGACTAAGACCAATTCGATTAATTCCTTTTTTTTACAAAATCCACATTCGAACGAATCCTTTTATTTAAATTTGTTAAAAACAAAAGTTTCTCTATACCTTTCGTAGTTTTATAACGTAAAAAAGAAAAGAAGAAATAAAACAAGCAAAAATAATAATAATCTTTAATATCTCGTAGAGAAAACTTTGATTTCCATTTTGTGGATATTTACGATTCTAGGAGAACAAAAGTTATTGAATATATGAAATAATATTGCAAGTATTTCATTGATACGCTAAGCTGAAAATGATTTATTTTTCTCCCTCCCCCCCCCCACCATACATCGTCGTCATAAGTTGAATTACATTTTGGTAATAATGACGTAAAAGTTTGTCCATATTTGTTGGAAATAGAGGAAGCATAAAATTTCATTTAATGAACGAAGAGACTGCCAGTGATCGGCCGCAACGCCAATAATTATCGGAAGCTAATTATTAGAGAAAAGGTAGGACGTGACGTTTACTCGACGTTATTACGACGACGGTAATAGGACGGAAGAACTCTGATTGAAAAGTGTTGAATCGTGACGATAAACTAAACTTGTAATTCTTTTTATATTTTTTTTGTCTTTTTTTATTTTTTTTATTATTTTTTTTTAAATATTCAATTAATGTTGAACTTTATATATATATATATATATATATATAACTATCTGTGGTTATGAGATATCAACGTACGAACGGAACAAAAATTAATTAAACGTCTACTTGAAAAACTACACGTAGCGTGAATTTCGATTTCCAAGCTCGCAGACGCCATGAAACTGTTACCTACCCTCGGAAGGGATATAGGTCAGGGATTCGCGAGATTCGACGAGGAAGGTACAGCTTTGTTGTCCTAGCCCTAGTAGTTAACCTAAATTTTATGTTATCCAGATTTCTTCTTCTTTCTCTCTCCCCATTTTTTTTATCTTTTTATTTTTTTCCCCTTACATTCTAAATGTTCGATATCATGCAACGTTGGTTGGTCCGTTTCCAAAAAGTATATATTATAGCAAAAATAAATAATAAAAATGAAATAGGTGATTTAGAAGAAGAAGAAGAAGAAGAAGAAGAAATGTTTCGTTCATCCTTATATTTCGTTCGGATGTTAAAAATTAATTTAATTTTATAACCGATCACGATTTCAATTTGAAGATATGGATTTAACGCGCTATTAAAAATCACGACCACCACCCACCACCACCACCACCATCGTCTCTCTTGGACAACTGGAATTCATTTGCATCAAATTCTCGACCTTCTGCTCCTAACCGCCGCGTGTAAGTCGTTGGATGTTCCAGAATAAATTTACAAAGCGATATGAGATTATGCAAAATACTTTTTCGTCTTTATGTCTCTCTCTCTCTGTCAACGGTTAAAGGGAAGAATATTAAAAAAGAAATAGAAAGAAAAAGAATAAATAAGAAAGAATAAAAAAAGAAAAGAGGAAATAATAATGACACGTGGAAAGGTTTCCAGGTTTTCAAGTTACGATTTGACTCTGAATAAATTTGACTTCGGAATATTTTCAATTCTACTTGTGTCTCTGTAGTAAAAGCAAACGATATCGATTCATCTCTTTCTATCATTTTTTTTCATATTAATTATACGACGATACGAGACACGAGACATAATGAGATGATGGGGGAGGGGGTGGTGGACGAGGTATATGATATATATATACGATTACATTATAATTTTGCACGCAAAGGGTTTTACGATAAATTGACTGCCCACAATTGGATGAGAAACTTGAAAGTTTTTTCTTCCAAATAATTGAGATATATATATATTATAACATCGTGTGCCGAGAAGATAGAACGAGTTATAGATTAATCGAAGTAAGACGTGTGTACTAACAAAAGCAGGAACGGGAATCTAATGTTCTCTCTCTCTTTCTTTCTCTTTCTCTTTCTCTCTGTTTCAGTGGTTAACGTAAGTTCGTTCGGATCACGCTAACTAGGCCAGGCACGCACGAGTTACTCTCAAAAGCGACTACGATCAGAAATATCCTAATTTTCCTTAAGAAAGGGTGGGATTCAAAGGATAACGAAGGAACAGCGGGGTGGGGGTAGGAGGAAAAACGATTGTTGCTTAAATGTCTATCAAAAGTGTTTTTTTATTATGTATAAGCAAATATCGTGCGAATTTTGTGATCTTATCAAATGAGATCAAAGAAGAAGAAGAAGAAAAAATATAGAAACTCGTGTAACGGTTCTTTTCATAGTCATACCTTTCCCGAAGAAAAGTTTGAATTCTCCACCCCCCCCCAGCCCCAGTGGTGTCAAGGGAATCACCTGTGTATTTCTTCTACATTTCTTATTATATTTTGAACATATTTTTACGTCGATAGTGGTATTATACATTTTTTAAAATGCCAACGATATATATACAGATAAACTTGCTATAAAATGGTAGATAGATTCCTAAAATACCGTGTTGTATGAAACCTTGTTATATGAAACCCTGAATATATTATTTCATTATTAGATAATTGAATTTTTGAAATATGTTATGCAAAAATTAATGTTATCCAGAGTGTTGTATAAGTACAGTATATTGTACAAAGGATTTCCAGCAATTTACGAATCGTGTTATAACGAAACTGTGCTGTGTGAAGGGCTACCAGTTTATTTTATAAATATTTTTTAAAGAGAGAAAGAGAGAACTGAGCAGCAAAAACACGTGGAAGATATTTTTTGGAAGTTTGTTGTTCTTTGCAGTAGGTATTTTGTTTCATTTGAAAGGAAAAGTTACGATCACGACGAGCAGTTGGAGTAGCGAATGATATAAATTTTAAGGTCGTCTAAGCTCGATGCTGACGACCGAAGTACGAAATTGGATTTGTCGGAGGAGAGACGTTTATTAAAGTGTGCCCGGATATAATGCCGTGTCGTTCAGTGAGCATGAGTCTGACAGGATACGGATAAGCTTCTTCTCTTTCCTTCTTACTTTTCTTATGGACCTTGTTCTTCTTTCAGCATCGTTACGACATCCACTCTAAAGAGTCTTTTTGGTCCTTTTGATCTTTTCCCATTGCGGTAGGATTTACTAAAGTTCTAACGTATATCCACGTAGAAAGTAGGAATTATCTCAATTATCTTTGTAAATACAAGAACAAGATTACCTGGGAAACAGGTAATTATATACAAAATATATTACAACAATATATGATTTAATTTTGTCACGTAAATTATTCCCTCTTTGACCACTCTGTTCGATATACTTCTAAAATAACATTGATGGATTTACTAAAGTTCTAACGTATATCCACGTAGAAAGTAAGAATTATCTCAATTATCTTTGTAAATACAAGAACAAGATTACCTGGGAAACAGGTAATATATATACAAAATATATTACAACAATATATGATTTAATTTTGTCACGTAAAATTATTCCCTCTTTGACCGATTGGTTGTAACACTCTGTTCGAATATACTTCTAAAATAACATTGATATATTTTATTCTTTATTAGTAACTTTAAAAAGGATTCAAAAATAAATTAGAAATGATGGATTACTAGTTTGATTTTGTTATCGTTAATCGAGATTTGCTCGAGGATTGGATTAGTCCAAGTTGAACGATAAACTTACGTTTCTACTAATTACAAATAAAACAAAAATGATAAATAAAACGAATCGAGAGAATATTAGAGAGAAAGAGAAAGAGAGAGAGAAAACCATAGATTCGACGCACGTAATTGAAGAATTCCAGATAGGTGTTTAATGCGTGCAACACGCGATATTACGAGTTAGTAAAGCATTGGTCGAGTATTATTGAGTCATAACAGATTCGACGCACGTAATTGAAGAATTCCAGATAGGTGTTTAATGCGTGCAACACGCGATATTACGAGTTAGTAAAGCATTGGTCGAGTATTATTGAGTCATAACGCGCGTGGACGTCCACCTGATAAAATCAGCTGACTATAGTCGAATGTACTATAGTTATAATTTTTTCTTTTTTCCTCCTTTTTTTTTTCTTTCTTTCTTTCTTCTTTTCTCATCTAGGCGCACAGATTACAATCATCCATCTTTCTCGGGTTCTTTTTACTTGGTATCTTTCTTCGTTGTCGTCGTCCTCGTCGTCGTCGTAGTAGTCGGTTTCTTTCGATTCCGCTCTTTAATTTCCCTCTCGGCCTATGTAGAATGTTACGACCCCCGCGGCAGCCATTGTAAAATCTCACAGGCCGACGTAGTCGTTTACAAAGAGAAAACGAGACAGAGAATGAGAGAGGGAGAGAGAGAGAGAGAGAAAATCAGAGTATGTGTATTATTGAACGCCTTATCACGATGAAACTGTTCAGATATGAATATGCAATATTCTTAAGGCTCGAGTTGCATAGAGAAAGATAGTTCTAAAAAGATATAACAGGCACACTTCTCGCTTGCTCCGTTTTGTCGAAGGAAGTACACCGTACGTTTGCCTATCCACGGCAGTAACCTCTCTTCTACCTGACAATAGATCCTTTGTGACCGGAGTTTGGCCATCATCTATTCTTTCCTTCGCCTACCTAATCAGTAAAGGGTCTCGCGTACTTCGAAATTTAGGTTAAAAACATTTCTCTCTTCCCCTATTGAGATTCGCGACAATAGAGAGGGAATTCATTAAAAAAGTAACGAATAATAATATTGAATTTTCGTCAGGTCGATCGATGGTTAGTGGAAGAGGATCGTTGGTTCAATGGATAAGGGGGGGTGGTGGTGGTGGTGGCTGGGTGGGTAATATTAATTTCTATTGAAATTTTCATTTGAACGTTTTAATCAGAATTATTGTGTAAGTTCGATCGTTCGATCTATCGAATAGATTTACGAAACGTACGATAGCGAATAAATCTTCTTTCTATGTATATGTATATATATATATATATATATATATATATATATATATATGTACACACGTGATACATCAGTTAGTCGTAAGTATGTCGGTCAGGTTGAATATGTGACATTCGTGATGTGTCGGTAGCTCTTCCGTCGTACATTACTTATGCATTAGGTTGCTGCATTGACCGACAATTACGTACACGTTCTATATTTCCTAACTACGTCCGTTTCTAGCACGTTCATTCGGCATATTGAAATTTGTAATAAAGCATTTGGGAAAAGACATTTGAAATGAAATTGGCTAACTAACCTAATGAAATGTTTTCTCCTCTCTTAGCTGGTTTCATATCTTGTCTCATGTATTATATTTTTGTGGAAATAATAAGATTTATTTTTCTAGCTAGCTAGATGCAAGTGTAAGGAAACAAACAATATCTGCATACATATATATAGAATGCTATACACGCGTATACATTCGTCGAACGATGATAACAGATGTCCGTGAAAGAACATCGATGTAAACAGCAACGAGAAAACGTTTATAGGTCAGGTCAAATAGATAGATAGATAAAAAAAAAAAAAAAAGAAAAAAAGAAAAGGAAAAAAAAAGAGTCCAGTTATCTGTCGTTTATTAAATCTTGACTATCATTTTTCTTTCTGTTTCAGCGACCACTCGATCAGCAACCGCGTGGATAGGCGTGGTTATCCGATGCACTGCGAATGTGAGTGCGGTGAAGTAACCAGGCCCTTATGACGACGCGAGGAAACGGCTGAGAGTGGTTTGATCACTTCTCAGTCGGATTTTTAGGATTTACAATCGATATCTTCTTCCTTCCATAATCCTCCCAATTTAATTGATTTATTTTTCCTTCGCAATTTCCTTTTATTTAAATACGTAGCAATTTAACATTCGAAGGTGTATATATATTAACATGCACATACACATACACACACACATATATATATATACACACGCAGCATTATACACATATTTTAGAAATGAATACGAGGAACTCGTCATCTTTGTTACGTCATTATGTCGTATACACCCATGATCAGGAAATAATTACCATGCTACTTGAACGTACACATAAGGTGGCCTAATGGTAACATATTCCAACCTCGTATATGATAATATCTACGCCTATTTGCTATTACTGTTGCTGCTGCTGCTGCTGCTACTGCTGCTGCTGCTGCTGCATCACGTGTAAGAAGACATCACGGAACCACCCTAAATACTCGCTTCGTTATCTCGAATTTCGTCAAGAGAGAAAGAGAGAGAAAAAAGAATTATCCACGAATGTGATAACGGACGAAATTAATGTACCGTTACTTTACTATTATACCTATGTTTTTTTTTTCTCCGACTTCCTCTTTTTATTTTATTTTATTTTTCCTTTGCCTTCGTAGGATTCGGTGAACTAAGAAAGAACAAATGGATGGAGTTAACAAAGAAAGGGGAGGACAAAAAAAAAAGTAAAAGGCAACGTGTTCCAAAAGTAGTCGAGCAGCTGACTTTCAAAGGTGCTCTTAAATCTAGTTCGAGCATTCCTGAGACCATTTTCTATAAAAGATTCAAGCCGATAGATAGGTAGAAAGGTAGATAGATAGATAGATAGATAGATAGATAGATAGGTAGATAGATAAAGATGAGAGATAATAATATCGTAAAATTGTGAAATATATAAAAGGAGATAAGCCGATCGACGACGAACAACGATCAAAAATTTAAACGGGGGAAAAAGGGGGACAAAAAGAAACAAGCAAGCAAGCAAAGTCTCTTAAAGATAATTTATCACTAGCCCTAGTGATATATAGTTCAATCTGATCGTTTCGATGAAGAGACAGACAGGGAGAAAGAGAGAGAGAGAGAAAGAAATCACGAAAAAAAGAAGAAGAAGAAAAAAAACAACGAGGGATACGTGTCCTATAGCAAAAGATCGAAGTTTTTGGCGACGTTACAAGAATCGAACGTGGTGTATCGTGTATTTCGTTAACCTGGCGTTTGCCAAGAAGCAAGCAAGCAACCAACAAACCAACCAATCATTTTCCAACATGACGAGGAGGAATTTCGTCCGAGCGGCTGGCCGACTCGGCAAAAAAAAAATATACAACCCTTTCTATCTTAAATATATATATATTCTTTCTATAGATTATACTCGACTTCCCCATCACATTTACCCCCCACCCCCACCACCCCCAGCCCCGAAACCCCCGTTCGACCTTTTCTCAGGATTATTTTCATTTGCATATTACCAAGTATATACGTTGTAAGTGGAACGTGTGTGTGTGTGTGTGTGTGTGTGTGGAAAGTTGCCAAGAGGTTTTAGGTCTCGCGAATTTAGGATGACGATGATGATGGACTTAAAGATCCGGATTTTAAAAAAAGGGGGATGAAAAATGACGGTATAATGGAATATCCTCTTCTATATCGATCCTAGGATATATTTCCTCTTGTTTTTTTAATCCCTCGTTGTGTCGTGCTTCCAACACATGTCTCGAGAATAGTATGATCCTATCGATAGAATTGAAATGATGAAAAGAACGAAGGTAACATCGCGTTATGCTTTAAAATCGAATTATGGATGATAATTCTCGACATTCTTTTGCGTGCATGTGATATAACAGTATGGGTTAACATGTATGTATGCATCTGTATGCATCTGTATGCATCTCTCTGTTGAGAGAAGGTATGCGTATATTTCTTTGTTTGTTTTCTGCTTTTTTCTTTTTGTAGTATAATTACCGTTTAAAAAACAACGCTTCACTCGAGAAAATACATCCTAAATATCGTTTTGTTTAGAAATGAGACAATAGTTATAATTGTCATTGATAATTGTCGAAAGAAATCATTAAAATCTCTTGGCTAATTTACTTTCCATTTAAAATTAAAGGGAAGCGATCGTTATTACTTAACGAACAACAGTTATCGAAATAATAAAATATTACGAGGGATATTATTATGATTTTTTAATGAAATTTTAATATGAAATAAAATAGGAAACATTTGATATCGTTTTAAACTAATATAAATTTAATGTTAATTATTATCTTGAAAAAGAGGAGAGAAGGGGAATAAAAATGAATTTCTTTATTTATTCGTATAAAACGAATCGTTCGTAATAATTTATTTCCATAGAGGATGAAAAGAAAAGAACACACGAACGATCGCTTACCTTTTGCAACACCTATTACACGAAAGATTATTATGAAAATTTGTAATCACGCTCGTTCCACGAATGATGTATGCAAGCGGAAGTAATGTGAGCTTAGCGTAGGTGTTCCGGTAATCGCGTAAAGCTCGACATCCTAAAGTCCCGGTTACGTGCGAAATTACGAGACACGAGATATAGAAGTAGAAGAACGCGAATATTATAAACACATATGTGTATTTACACATATGTGTATGTGTAATATCAAACGAATTACCTACGAGCACGCGATAACATATTAAAAGCAGGTTTATGAACAAGCTTATGGAGAAGGATTAAGATTTTTCTCAATTCTAATATTAACGATGACGTTATCGCCATAGATATATATATATATATATAATAATAATAATAATAATAATAATACGCGGACATATATAGCCTAAATAGTCGAATTTCCAAAAAAATGAAAGAAAGTGTAAACGAAGGGGGAGAGTTATTTTAGAAAAGAAAAACTATTGACAATAGGATTTAATAATCAAAACCGTGTATAATTTATCTAACGATAGTTCGATAAACTAATTTTTTTATTTTCATCGCTATTTTATTATATATATATATATATTTTATTTTCAATTAATAAAAGTATAAGCAGGGATTTAAAAAAAAAGATACGTATAAATAGATAGATAGATAGAAATAAAAAAGGAAAAAAAATGTAAAAAAAGGGAAGTTCCCATATCGTAGGTAATACGATGATAACGAAGGAAGAGTTAATAACTTAGGACACCACTCGTCGAACATTTCTCTCCTCTTACGACGGCCTAACGAGGTACAACCAAGTATCCTTGTTTCGAAACTATCGAACATCATCCTATGAAGAGAAAGAGAGGGAGAGAGAGAGAGAGGGTTGTTCTCTCTTCTAAGTCTATCGAAAATTGCATGCTTTTCCTAAACGATTTTTCTTTTCTTTTTATTTTTTATTATTATCATTAGCTAATAAGATGAGTAGATGCATGTATTTCTTTTCTTTTCTCTTTTTACTTTTTTTATTTCGTTGTTTTTTATTTTTTTTTTTATTAATTACACGATTTGAATCATGAAAGGGGTTAGAGATCGAACGAGAATTGAATATCAGGGTAAATACGTAATTTTATCTAAACGTGAATCGTACCGAAACGATTTAAATCGGCCGATTCGATGAAGGAATCAGACAATCCTCGTCATTCATCTTATAAGAATAATCGTCATTATCGGGGTGTGCTTAGATAAACTCACTTTGTAAACAACAACGAGTAAAATATTTGACGAAAGTGTAGGATACGTCTCCGCCGACGATGCAATTCATTTGTTTAAGGATTAATCACCGAGGGGAATTGCAGTTGCTTTTACTTTTTTTCTTTTCCGTTTACTTTCTTCTTCACTTTTCGTTCTTTTACTTCTTCTTAAAACCATCACCACCACCACCACTACTACTACTACTCACCCCTTTTTCATATTTTTCGTTTTCCTTTATTTTTTTTTTTTACATTTCTACTACATTCTTTCCTCTTTTTTTAATCTTTTTTTTTCATGGTTGGTTCTTTTCTCTTTCGGTATGCTTAACAATAATAATCGGCGCAAAAAAGTACGCGATACTTCGCGTGTTTCTTTTCGCTTACCCAGGTAAACACAGCCCATGTATTTCTAAACCACTGAAATTTGTTCCAGCATGCAAACCCGTGGGAGCATTTATATGCATGTATATATGCACAAACTATGTGCATTGTTGCAACGAAGATTGAAACTTCGTTTTTTTTTTCTTTTTCGTCCTGTCGTTTTATTTTCTTTTTGTTATTATTATTTCTCGGTTTTTCTTTTTCCTTTTCTTTAATATTCTTCTTCTTCATATTCTTCTTTTTTATTATCCAAACATAATAAAACGTGTAGAAACGTTTTAATGCAAAAGCTACGTTTAACGTAGTTTCGTCTCACGGTGATTTGTTTCCTTTATTTTTTTTTTGTTCTTTTAAGTTTGAAACTTTACGATTGCCACGAGTCGTTCGTTACGTTTGTTCCTACGATGCAAATTGCACACGATGAAATAAACGCGCATATTTATTACGATTTCGTGGTGAAATAGAGGGATGATGAACTAAGGCATCGTCGTCGTGCGGATACACGTAAAGGATAACAAAAAAGAAAAAAAAGGGACGAGAGATAAAATATATTATTATTATTATTATAATACGATACGAAAAATAATGGGGGGAATAAAAGAAAAAATTAAAAAAAAATAAAAGTAGAGAAGACAAAAAAGAAAAAAAAAAACATTGATTTACGATAACACGCGTGCTCGTCTCGTTCGGTTTTGCCATTTCACAAGATATATATATATTATATATATATATATATATCTAACTTAAACTTGAAAATTCTTAGCGAGTATTCGAGATAATATAACATTTTCACGAGATAAATCCTAAAAAGATTTTCTTCTAAATCGTGTCTCGTTTCTTTCTCTCTTTTCCTCTCTTCATTTTTCTCTCTCTCTCTCTCTCTCTTTCTCACTTTCAACTATTTTCTACGAGTTTTACTAGCCACGTTTAAGCTCGCGAAAGGATCGATAAAGTATACCGAGTTAGATATACCGAGCTGATCGAATAGTAGGGGGAAAAAAAGGTGACGGGTAATTTCCAAGAAGGAGGCGCGGGTGTAAAGGGGCAAGGCGGAAAAAAGAAAAAAAAGAAATAAAAAAAAACACACAAGTTAACATTGTTATCTGAGAAAATATTATAGAAAAAGGGGGTTAAGAAAAATATTGTATAAAAAGGGATTTCGCGGAGAATCGATGAAAACACACGTTTCGTGGAAAGGGTAAAACAAGCCTCCGGTTATTATCGCGATGATGTTTGTACTCGTACATTTTTCATTCCTTCTTTGAAAGCGAGAAAAAAAAAGCACACACACACATTATATGCACGTTATATATATATATAACGGTATGAGAGAGAGAGAGAGAGGGTGAGAAAGATAGGAGGGTTGGAGGGGTGGGGGAGGGGAGGAAAAGAGAAAATGAAAGTGATGAGAATTGTAGGAATATCGAAGAACGATTTATCGTTCGATTATATCCGTTCCTCGTACGCTCGCGGCTAAACAAGACGACGAATATCGGGGGTGGGGGTGGGGGTGGAAAGCAAAAAAAGGGGAAGAAAATTCGATCGAATAGAACAACGGTTAGGGAAAAAATATTTGCGAAAGAAAAAAATTGTAACAATGAAAACTACGGAAACAATATTACAAAGGAGGAGTAAATAATTTGGACGGACAAGGAAAAAGGGGGGGTGGGTTGATATTAATTAAACGAGAGAGAGAGAGAGAGAAGAAAAGAAAAAACCAATGATTAGTTTTAAAAGTAAAAAAAATGTTAGATAGGCGGCGTTAGTCACCATGGGGGGTTGGTGACTAGGTGACAACGGGCGGCAAGTATGGTGCCGTTCTCATGGGAGTGAGTGTACGCTTTTAACAAAAATGTCAAGTTTTTCATTCGGAAATATTTATCGAAAAGAAAAGAAAAGAAAAAGTGAATGGGGACGCCTAGAAGAAACACTGGAAAAAGAAGAAAAGAAAAAAAAAGATAAATAGATAGATAGATAGATGGATAGATAGATAGAGACAACTAGCAGGGATATTAGAAGGAGGGAAGGGGGTTGAGTAAAAAACAAAATGTATCTCCCATGAGACCGACGCTCCTTTGCTTTAATTAATTATATAGGCACTGCCAAGTTCTGCAACTCTAATCAAACGGATGAAGCCGGCACCAACCGGGCAATCATAAAAAAAAAAAAGGGTTCCAATCAAATTTTATTGAAAATTCTCGACGGTGGTTAAGGGACGCTCGTGTATGTACTAACCATATATATATACACACATACACACACGCATATAAAATATTAAAATATAAAAATATATAAAATATATATATATTAAAATATATTAAAATAATATAAAAAAAATACTTAAGTACCGTACGTGCGTCTCTTTTATAAGAAAATAAAAAAAAAAATAAAAAAAAAGAAAGGAAAATAATAAAAAGATAATGAAAACATATGTATATCTTAAGTTCCAAAGGCAAAAACTCGAAAAATTTATCTTCTCGAACATGATCGAACGAAATTCAAAGAAAAAAAATTCATAAGGAACAGCGAACACGGAAAGAAGAATAAGAATAAGAAGAATAAGAAGAATAAGAAGAAGATATATGTATACATACGTTATATATACATATTATATACATACATAGATATATAATATTATATACATACTTTTTAGTAATTAGAAAGCGTTCACACTTAGGAATTATATATGTATATATGTTTATATACACGCATTATATGTATAAAGAAAAAACAAACAGTCGAAAAAGCGTCGTTTAAATATTTTATACAACACACGGTTAATGCCACGCATCGACTTCACATATGAGGAAAAAGAAGAAGAATAAGAAGAGGAAGAATAAGAAGAAACGAAAGAAAAGTTTGAGAGGATAAAAAATACATTCTTGGAATGGTCCGAACGCGTGATTGACCTTGAAAACGTATTCAAGATTGATACGAGATTTCTCGGGGGACCGTTCTTTCCTCATACTTTTTTTTTTCTTCCTTTTTGTTTTTCTTCTTCTACTACTACTACTACTTTTTCCTCTAGGCTTTCGACATCCCCCATAACCCTCCGCCCTTTTTCCTTCCTTTGACTTCGTCTCCCTCTTCTCCACCTTTTTTCAATAAGCGAATTGCGCCGGGTGCTGGCTTAACGTCACGATATATATATATATACATATATATTATATTACGAAGAAGAAAAAGAAAAAGAAAAAGAAAAAGTACTTTCGACTTTTATCGGAGAAAAAGACAAAAAAAAAAAAGTAACGCGGATCTAGTTTTGCGTGATCCCATCAAATGCGATTAGAGATTATCAATTACTGTTCCTATATGATCGTACGACAATTAGGGTTAAGGTGGGTTACGCTTTTTCGTCGATTGAAATGATCTATAAACGTTTTTTTAGTATGAAAACGATTCTATTCTCTCGTCATTGTTTATTCAATTTATTATTATTATTATTATTATTATTATTATTATTATTGTCATCGTCATCTTCTCATCGTCGTTGTCGTTATTATTTGTACAATAATTATTACGATTAAAACTAGAGTATCTATTTAAATCAAAAATTATGCGAAAGAATTTTAAGATACAAGCGTACACACACACACACACATATACACAGACAGATTGACGTGGAAGGTGTACACATGCGAAAGAACGGAATAACGCTTGAACACAAACATACGAATATTTACACATACATATATATATATATACTTACATACATACGTGCAATATAAAAAGTTAGGCGAAGAAAATAAAAAGAACTAGCATTAGGGATAATCAAGTTGTGCTTTTGAGCCAGAGGGGATGATCTTATAAATAGTTGATACAAAATGTGAACTAAAAGAATAAATGGTAAAAACAGGGAGGGGATAGAAAGGAGGAGGTGGAGGAGGAGGAGGGGGTGTATACGAGAGAGAAATTATTAAAAAAGAAGAGGAAAAAAAATGAAGAAGAAATGTAAGTAAATAGATAAATAGATAAATACATAAAAAAATAAATAAATAAATAAATAAATAAAAGGTAAAAAAAAAAAAGTTATACATAGGTATACCCCGTGTTGAGCATTTAGCTGGTCTAAATCGCTATAGGGTGTGTAACCTTTAATTATTATACATATAGACTCGTTGAGTTTGTTAACACTGTCAGATATTTTATTATTATTATTATTATTATTATTATTATTATTATTATTATTATCGTAAGCGTAAAAGCGAAAAAACGAATCGGGAATGTATATTTTATGCGTAGGTGACAAATATTTAACAAGAAGAAAAATACGAAAGAAATGAAAAACGATGTTACGAGGAGAAAAAGTAAAGGAAAGGGCCGACGAGCGTAATAAAAATCGCTCGATCTCTTTTTATTTTTCTTCCGTTATTGTTGTTGTTGTTATTATTATTATTATTATTATTATTATTATTATTTTGAAATGTAAAATACGAAGAATAAGAAGAAGAAAAACTTATATAATTGCATAAGTTAAGGGAGAATGAATGTAAACGTGTGTCTTCGAAGAAAGTAATATGGGGAAAAGTTATAAACTTTTTGACATGTGTGTTACGTTTATTATTATTATTATTATTATTATTATTATTATTATTGTAAATTCGTATCAAATTAATTTCATTTTTTTTCCACGGCCAACGTTAACGCGTCAGGATAATCAAATAATTTATCATTGTTATGTATTTAATTATTAAAACGAAAAAAATGATATGATATAATTATATTATATAGATTACATATACATATATACCATACCCGTACACACATTACACGCGCGTGTACATAAAAAGAAAAAAAAAAGGAAAAATGTTTGAACAAATACGGAATGATTAATTTATGTAAATAATGAATTGTCATATATTTAAGAATATACTATTTACGTAGTCTTCGATTATAACCGAACGTACATTTTCATGTTATCGGTTCGTTCATTTTGTTTTAACAAAAGGGGCGCGTGTCTTCGATGGTATCGGAATGGCCTAGGGCATTTCTCAATTCGAAAAGGTCCAATTACGTAAGTAAATACGAAAGTGTAACACGTGTTAAGAGTTCGAGAACGATTAAAATGAATGAAATTTACTCTCTTGCTTTCAATTTTTCTCTTTTTCTGTTATGCCCTGCGAAGCAACCAATACCATCGACAAACACGAGATACGCGTGTATATATAAAAATACGAACATGGAAAAATTTCATTTCAATTGTTAACGCAAATAAATTTAGTCGAGTTTAAGGAGTCGTGGGATGAAAGGGGTGGAGGGGACGAGGGTGAAGAGAAGAAAAAGATAAGAAAAAAAATAAGAAAGAAAATATTATTTAAAATTTAAAGCCGATTAATTCTTATAGTTTCGAATGTTAGAAACAAGAACAGAAAAGAAAGAAAAAGAAAAGAAAAGAAAAGAAAATTCTTGTTCGGAGTCGAGTTTGCAAAGAAGCACCACTCTACGTGAATATACAATCCCTACACTTCATTTCGAGTGCAATTTATTCCTCCCCAAGCCTAGTAGTAGCCAGCCGACTAGTTAGTTCCTCTTTTTCTTCTTTCCTGCCCAAACGTCTGCTTTCCCGTTCGCTATCTTATTTCTTCGCACGGTGCACGGGTTCTGACCTTAATTGTAAGGTAACCTAGATTACAGAAAAAGACTAAGACCGTCTGAACGAACGAACGAACAATCTTAGAAACGATAGAAAAGCGTGTAGTAGCTTTGTTATTAAGCTTGTACGCGAATCACTGCGTCTTGTTGTGAACAGAAATTTTCTATTTGCTGCTTTGCCGTTCGAGGGAAGAGAATCAAGAAGGAAGAGAAAAGAGATGAAATAGAAAAAAGGAGGGAGGAGGAGGAGGGAGGAGGAGGTGCCGAGAGATGATCCTTCCGTTGCAGAATCCCTCCCGTTGCATTCTGTCAACTTCAGGAATAAATGAACAAAACAAAAAAATTAGAAGAGAAGAAGAAGAAGAAGAAGAAGAAAAAAGATGGATAGGATTAATATATATATATATATATAAATTTAAAACGTAGAAAATATAGAATCCTTTTGATAAAATTTAATCGATTTCAATGACGAAAAAAAAAAACAAGAAAAAAGGATAAGAATAAAATATTAATAACCTTTCGAAAAATTCTACCACCACCACCACCACCACCTACCCCCAGCCCACTTTTTTCGATGCAACTTCTCCCTAGACAGTTCGATAAGCGGATAAGTGGATTCGTGTTCGTGTCTACGAGAAATTAAACGATAAAGATAACGAAGTAACCGAGAATCCTTTCCAGAAGAACACAATAAAGAAGATATTTCCAAGCTTTTCCAATACGCGAGAGAAAGATAGAAAGAGAGAGAAAGAGAGAAAAAGAGAGAGTTTCGATCTCCGATAGATTACACTTTGCGGGGGTGGGGGATGTTTGTGTGTGCGTGAGACACGAGGACGAGGGTAGGGGGATAAGGGGGTGGTTAGATGGCTCAATAATGAGCATTGTACGATTCTCGTGACCTCCCTTTTCGTTCGCTCGGCTTCTGGCTTGCCACTGCATCGATCTTTGTGCCATTCGACGTGCAACGTTCGTGTATTTCCCCTTTGCTTTTTTTTCCTATTTCTTTTTTTTATTCGTTCCTCGATTCACTCTACTACTCTTTCTCCTATCACTATGTCTATTTCTTTTTTTTGAATTTCTATTTTATTTTTAAAATCGTGTCTAAAAAAATCAAAAAAAAATTATAAAAAAAAAATCAAGGAAAGCTCTATTTCTTGATTAGCATAAGATTAACTAGCATAGGCACGTTCTGCAATAATTCTCCAATCACGAATTCATTCTTCTCTATTTTGTTTTCTATTCTCAACGATTAGATTTGTTATAATTTTTTAATTATCGTTTATAGATTGTAAATGAATAAGTATATATATATATATGTAGTTTCGATCGTCTCGTCCGCCCTTTTACTTCATTCCTCGAATTAATTATTATATCTCGGCGTTGCACGAGTGAGAGAACGAGGGATTTTTATTTAAAAAAAAAAAATAGAAAAATCCAACAAAATCAAAAAACAAAAAGAAACAGGCTAGGATTATAAGAGTGATAAGAGTTAAAAGAAACGTGAATAATAATAATAATAATAATAATAATAATAATAATGAAAATAACTATGTAAAGAATAAAAGAGATAGGATAAAAATATGTAATGAGATGATGTTGAAACGAGACAGTTATGTATGTATATGAGAATCTTTTAGATTATTATGTATAAAATGTATCTGAATCATTTGCGAAGAAATCGAACGCGCGCAGAAATGCGACGATAGAACAGAATTCCGTAAATCATACGAATAAAAAAAATCCCATCTCTAAGGAAAAAAAAAAAAAAGTATATATATATAAATATAAATAATATTAATAATGACAAAAAAAAAAAAAGAATAAAACAAGAAAAAAAACGCGGACTTACGATACGTATTACTTACGATGCTGTACACACGAACGTGCATATTATGTACGCGTTGCGTAAAAGATTCCTGATTTTGTAAAAAAAAAGAAAAAAAAAAAAGAGAAAAAAGAAAAAAAAAAGAAAACCAGCGACACGTGTTAAACATAGATTATTAATAAAAGTGAGATCTACGACGTTTTATAAAAGGCATCACAGCCAATTTTTGGTGTTTTTTTTTTTATAGAAACGCATGATTTTTCTCCACAAAACAAAACAAGAATAGATATCATAATCCTATTACATTTACGAACGGTATAAATCATTTGTATCGTTAATCCTATATCCTATTTTATTGTTTAATAATATTTCGACTATTCCTTTTATTTCACACGATATTATCGAATCGTTGAAATAATCGCGAAGGCGTTCGGAAAATATAATTTTCCGATATCGTATCCGCGGAAATTTCCAGTCACGGCCGAGTTTCTTCTACTTTCGTTTCGTAAAATGGAAAATAAACATATTTTTGCATTCGGTTGAGACAAAAGGAATTATCGTTTCGTCGTTCTAATTGGAAATTCATAATTTTACCATACGTAAACCGTAGATTTTGCATTACGTAGAAACATAAATAACTTTTAATACTTTGGGTTAGTTCGATTAACTCGATTAAAGTATCACCGTGCGAATTCTCACGAGGATTAATTCAAGATGCTTGGTAAACATTATGTGTTGTGTTGTTCTTTAGAGTTCTGAGATAAAAATATATGACTATGACTATGACGATGACTACGACGACGATGACTGTGACGAGAACGACGAAGGACTACATATATAACTCGTGCAACCATAAGCTCTCGAAACGGTTCTGAAAGTCAAGGAAGTTAGTTGATGGTTTAAATTTGTGTTATGGCAACTCCTTTAACGTTGAAAGTTTTACTTAACGATCTTAAGATGAAGGATATAGAAGGTATAATGAAACTTAGTGCTGAATTATCGTTAACCGTGAATTTACCATTTACAACTTTCAACCATCGAATAACGAATACACTTTTGCGAAGCAAAACCATCGTGGAATAATCGCGCATCTGTTTAAAACGATCAAATTCGTTTATTTTAAAAGCGTATTCGTCAAATTATAACAAAATAAAAAACAAAAGTTACTTATTCGTTTCGATAGAATGTCTCGATAGAAAAATAAGGGATAAGGAAAAACAAGAGAGACAAAAAAAATTACAGAAAGAAGAAGAAATTGATGTTAAAAAAATTCCGATCGTAATTATTATCGACGATAGATTTTAATTGAAAAATTTCTTTACACGTTGGTCGTTAACTACTCGTACATATTAAAAACGTTCAAACCACACGCGTTTCCGTTCCCGTTCCCGTTCTCGTTCGATAATCGATTCTGTTTTTTATTTCAAGTTGGATACTAATCGAGAAGTTCCAACCCCTTCCTCATCGATCCGATGTTTCCGACCCTTCTTTTTCTTTTTCCCCCTCGTCTTTTTTTTCTTCTTCTTCTTTTTCTATCCTCACTCACATCAGATAGACATTCGCACGATCCTTTTACACCTCCCATTTCCTTTCCTTTCTCTCTCTCTCTCTCTCTCTTTTTTTCTTTCCTTTTCTGATTCTACCTAATCGCAATGGGTTGCGTCATTCGAAAGGGGAGTTTACATATTTGCAAAGGTGTGGTAGAAACTTCGACTATATCGTCTTCGTCCCATTGAGTTTCTGGGCGCGGTGATATCTTGAATGAAATACCCCACTAGCCGTACTAACCTTATCTTCGATTATTTCTGGAAAAGGAAAGGAAGAGAGAGAGAGAGAGAGAGAGAAAGAGATAGAGTATTAAAGAAAAGAAATGTTACTTTAAAAAATTACTTGTCTCTCTATATTTTTTTATATGCTACAATTTTATATATTTTCCATAATAGATAATAAATAAAGATAAAAAAAAAAAAAAAAGAATAAGAGGAATGGGAGAGAGAAAATACAAGGAGCTGTTATTTAAACGAAAAAAAAAAAAAAAAGAAATTAGCCAGCTAATTAATTCTCGTCGGTGAATAAGAACTTTACAATGGGGGATAAATAAACAAGATTTAGAAGTGGAAGAAAAAATATTTGAACAAAAGAAAAAAGGGGGATAGTCTCTTTCAGCGAGCAAATTCTTTCTTTTCTTTTTTTTTTTTTTTTTTAAAAAGATTATCATCGGACATTTTTTTAGAACCCAGCAAATTGATCTACATTCAAGGATTTGTCTTTTATTTTTTTTCAAGTTATCCAATTTAATATCCTCTTTCGAGAATCATTATATGCCATTGCTCTTTTTTATCCCTTTCAGTTTTCATTGGTCGATTTTTTAAAAGAGATCAGAGACAGAGAGACAGAGAGAGAGAGAGAGAGAAAGAAGACACTCCGTAAGATAAAAGTCAAAGCGAAGGTGTGCCGGTGTAAGGTGAGAGGGATCAAAGAGAATACGGGAAAAGAGGATTGGTTTAAATTCAACGGTCATAAAGTATCATTAGTTTCTTTATAGCTACTTTTCTTGGTTTTATTAAAAACTATGAAGGCATATCGGAGGAGCTCTTTATTATAGCTAGAATAACAATTTCTTTACGTGACCCCCACGCTCCTCTCCCATTTTAAAATAAAACATTATCTTTTTCTTCTTTTCTAGATTAGATTTTTTCTATTTAATATTCTTATAATCATAATAGAATATAAATGTTATTCGAAAGACAAATCACGTATAATTATAATATATTTTTACGAAAGATCTATTTTTCAATTATTTCAAATATAAAATATAATCTAAAAAACTTACACTTATTATTATTTTAATATAGAGAGAAAAATAATAAAAAGAAAAGAAGGAAAAGTATAGAAGTAAAATTCTAAAAAAAAAATAAAGAAATCTTTACAAAAATCACACACATATATATATATGATGTTATCCTGTGCTAAAATATTAAAGAATCAGAAGTTATTGGAATATTTTATTCAACGTCATGCAGGAAATAATGGGGAGATTAAAAAGCTAGCAGACAGGAAGGAAGGTAGGCAAGCAAGCAAGCAACCATTCAACCAACCAACCAACAAACCAACCAACCAACCAGGTAGGTAGGTAAGCAAGTAAGCAGGCAGGTAGGCAAGTATGCAAGCAAGCAAGCAAGTAGGGTTTGAACGTAGGTGTTCTTTCTATGCAGCAAAACTCAGGGGTATACGTATAAGTTCTTAAACGTATATGGTAACACATATATGCATGTAATACATACATATGTATGTATATATATATATTTATACATAGATTCTTGAAGTTGTCGTTAGTGGGGTCCGTTATGCGACAGAAACGACACGCGAATCGATCATTCGAAGTGACGACCGCTCATCGATCCCACCCCAACGACAACGACGACGATGACAACACGACAGTTGTAACCGAGAGTTACCTTTTCACGACACACTTTTTTTCTTTTTTTATTTCTCCTATTATATAAAAAAAAAAAAAATATGGGAAAGAAAAAAATTGTCCCCGAGACACTTTGCTAACGAAGCCTAGTATAACCGCTCGTCCCTAACAAGTTACTGAAAATTATTTCAATGAAACTGATTTTTATGTATATATATATATGTGTGTAAAGAAAAAAAGTTTCTTGTTTCGTATATAATAATTTTGTTTATCTGGTAAATTAAACGTTTCTATTAATGTATAATTTGAAATAAATGAAAACTTCGTATTTCGCGTAAATATAAAAAGAGAAAAAGTAAAGGTTATTACATTTCGATTTTTGTAAGTATCGACTATGTTATGTAAAAAGAATGGTATGGAACGCACGACCTTTACGAGTTACGCGTATAGAGGATTGAGGAGAAGAAAGTTCGTCGATTTCGTTTTATCTGAAAGTTTTGTGCACGTAAAGTAGTACGACGTAGCTTCAAACCGACCTAACGGACTTTGCCTAGCTTATGTTAACGTTTTACAGGCAATCGATAGTCTGTAAAGCTCAAACGTTCCGTTACTTTAACTCTTGGTTATAATTGGAGCCGAAAATGAAACGAGTTTCAAGAGGAGGTAACAAATTTAGAAGTCAAACGAACAGGAACAGGGAGTGGGTGGTAAAATGGTGGGGGTGGTGGTGGTGGTGGTGGTGGAAAGAGGAATCTATCAAAAAGGGATGTGTTATTAATTTTCTACTCTTCTAGATGTGTAGATTTAATTTCCAACTATTTCTAATTTATTATTAATTGTCCCTTTTGTAAAACACAAAAGAAAACTTTCTTCTTTTTTCTTCTTCTTCTTCTTCTACTTTTGATTACATTGCATTCACGGTTAATTTTGTTTTATTTTATTTCTTTTTTTTTTTAAGTCCAATCGAGATTGAAATTCTTTAGCGTTTCGTAAACTTTCCGAAGCATGTCCTTGGCATTAATGGAAGTAAAGTAAGGAAAGGGTTACGATAACGTTGCTTTACCGTAAGGTTGAAGTTTGACCTGAATCGGCTGACATTGGTTATGTTATATATACATATATATACATATATATACATATATATACATATATATATATATAGGAGGAGTGATCACTATCATTTTCCGTTGCACACATTGACCTGGACTTTTCTGTGCTTGGTTTTAAGTGACATAGTCGGTAAGTTAAGAATACTCACACGTAGAATGAGTCAATGCACGGGTTCACAGTTACGATGTCGTTTCAGATAATATCTTTCTGGTAAACGGGATTTTTTCAATTTATTTTTTCTTCAACAATTTCATTCCCCACACACTCGCACATACACGTCAATAAAATTCTTCAATATTTTCCTCTATTTATTATTACATGTTGCGTTCGGTCAAATAAAAAAAGGCAAATATGATGAGACAGAACAAAAAGAGAAAAGAAGAAAGAAAAATAAAAATTGGAAGAAGAGGAAGGGTGCCAGTTAAGATGAACGTATGAAAAAGAAAAAGAAGAACAAAAAATGCAATGAAACAATGGTTCTCAGGTATACTTTGAGAGTGATTCAATTAAAGGATTAAATCGAATATCGGTTGATCGATCGATGTTGATTATAAGTTTCAAAGCATTTATTTTAAACGGGAGGGGGGACTTGGAAACAAAATTAACAGAAAGGATTTTCGTGAACATTTTGTTTGTTTTCGTGTACTTAATGTAACTCGTCTTGATCATACTGCCTGTTAATATTCGTGAGATAGTGTTCGGTTAACAGTGTATATACCCAAGGGATCATTAATTTAAGCTGTTCAACCAGGCCCCGCATCTATCAAAGTTCTACGTGATGAGAGAGATTCATCCTACATTTTCCTCCTACACGATCGTTCAGGTTGAAATAAAGGTATGTATTAATGGTTAATTGCAAGTCTTTAGTTATGAAAAAATCCATGAAAATATTTCTGACTAGTGTTTCTTTTTTCCTGTTACTTTTAAATTTAAATATTACGATTCAAGATTTGCTTTGGTTTTAAGAAAACTTACGGGGCATTTAGATGAATGTTATTCTCGTTACGTAAAAAACACAAATAAAATAAAATAAAATAAAATAAAAAAACGCGGATTGAAAAAAAAGAGATGGTCCATTAAAAGTTCCAACAATTCTACGGAATGTTCCTAATTTTAAAGATAAATTCGACTAACTTTGGTTAGTACCGAGACACACGTTTTCGTTCTAATTGTTTTTCAAAGCATATACACGTCTGCGACATGGTCATGGTAGAAAAAAAGGGAGAGGGATAGAATCTCGTAATCCGATTGCAAACGCGTTGGATGCACTTACGTGTAACTTGTATCAATACGTATACATACACACAAACACACACACACACATACAGATAGGATTTTATGCAGAACACATGGGATGATGATACATGTAAAATCAGTGTATTCTCAGAAGAGAATAGTATAAATACGTATAAGGGACCCCTTTCGTTGTAAAATTCAAGCTGCACACGCGTTTACGGGCAAAGTGCCAAACCCTGATTCAACTGTACATACTGTAATATTTGCATAAACTGTTTTACATTCGTTATAGGCGTATAAATAAATCAAAATTGCGACAGGCGTTTATATAATAATATACGGTCGGCGTATAGAGCTTGATTAATAATCATTATGATTATTATATTGAAAAATATTATTGTTATTTTGCGATAACGTTTCCAAACGAAATATAAACGAATGCATTTAAACGAGTTCACTTTCGTGGAAAAAAAAACGTTTAAATAAGCAGATGCAAGCAACGTGTTATGTGTAAACATGATAGATTGAATACCTATAAACAAAAAGTAAAAACGTTCTCGACGCATTATCGACGGATACGTCGAGTGGAAAACATTTTCGTTTTAAATAGCGAAAACTCATGAATGGACGAGGGAACCGATAAAGCATACTTTTCCCGGTGATTTGCCGTATTCATTGACTTTTTTCATCAATTTTCTTTTTTTTTTTGTTCATTCCTTTCTTTCTTTCTTTCTTTCTCTTTTATCTGTTTGTTCTACAGGACGATTTAAAAAAAGGAAATCGTAATAACAAAGCGGTCAACAGTAAATGGTCAATTTATTGGAAAATCAAATATCGATTAAACTTGATAATAAATATATACGCGTACGTGTTAATTTATTTGTTAAAGTTAATTTGTATACTAGAGTAAAGTATATATATGTAATAGATTACACATATAAGTAGTAAATTCTGGTACATAAAAGCACGAGTTGTAAAATTGACTTATTTCGTTAGCATTCTACTGTAAAGTCATCATCTCATCTCCCCGTATTTACCATTAACGTAGAAGTTAAGTTTACCCGAGTAAAATAAAGTAAGTAATAAATTATTTACAAGAGTAAATACAGAATTTGAAATTTTTATTTTTAAAATTCTCGTTGACCTTTTTGTCGACTAGTTTATTATATAAGGTTATTATGGTATATTTTTATAGACCATATATTAAAATAATGTTAATAGAATAAAAAACTGTTTATTATAATTGTTATCGTCATTTATTTTCAAATCACCCTGTAGATTTTCTATATGCATCCAACCGAAATAATTGCTGCGAATTTTCGAAACTATTTTTCGTGCGGTTGGGTCACGCGAAAATAAAAAAAGAAAAAAGAACAGCCAGCGAAATTTCCCTTCAACCGATCGAAGATAGGAATCTCGTCAACCGATAGAAATCAACCCCCAGGCCCCACCCACGCGGTTGCCGATTTTCTCGCTTACATTCCAACTTTTTTTCAAGAGTTTTAAATATAAATGACATTCTCGTTAAGTCGGCTTTCGTGTTTCTTGCTTAACCTCTTTTACACGAAACACTATGCTGACTTTTTTATATATATATGTACAAAAAATAGACTTGTATTAAACGTGTACACCTGGGAGAATCGTTTTTATTATTGCTCGAACTATTTCATTTTTTTGATTTTTCTTTTTTTGATATTTCATACGATTTATTCCATTTGAAATTTAGAAATTCTAATTATTAAACGTATTGAAATTTTTGCCGAACTAAACAAAAATGTCAGTTACTTTCGTATTATCGTCAGTCTGCTTTTACAGCAATTCATATTAGAAACTTCACTCTCTTATTCTCTCTTTTGATTTCTTTGTGAGTCGAATGAACAACTGTGATTGGGTAGTACTACTAAAGGGATAAATGAAAAAATAAAAAAATCCACTTTTTCACATTCGATCTATCTCGAGTCGAGTTATTCGACGAAATTGTGTCTTGAAATATTTAATGGGGAAAGAAACACCACCGCCGACAAATCCAACTCCTCAACTTAAATTCCCGCATCAGAGAGATTTCTTTTTGCTTTCCAGTTTTGTCTATCTTCTTCTAACTAATTTCTACTTCTTTCTCAAACGTTTTAAGATCAAAGAGTAGGATAATTAAGTATTTAATCGAAATACACGACGAAGAAACTTCGAAAAGGAACGAGCAAATTTTCGGATCACCCGATAAAAAGTTAATAAATACATTTCCATCGAATTTCAATCGAGTTTTCATGTTTATTTTCTTTTGTACTTTACTTCTTCCTTCTTTTTCGCGAAATCCAATGAAAATGAATTTTTTAAGAGACGATTATATAAACGACTCGACTTTTATTAAACGAAATTAACGTACAAAAATCGACCGAGAACTGCTATTTTAGTTGTAGTGGTGTGAATCGCGGTTTCAACAGGTGCCAGATTTTAAATTTAACGAGACAGAGAAAGAGAGAGAGAGAGAGAAAGAAAGAAAGAGAACACCTTACGTGGTACAATTAAGACCATCTAAAAATTACAACTGATCGGCTAATTTATCTTTTTTTTTCTTTTATACACATAACTCCTTCCAATTAAATAAATAAAATCTTACTATACTCGGAATCAATTGATAAATATATTCTATATTCAATTAAAAAAAAGAAAACCCTTGTCTCATAATTATTGTTCGTGTAATAGTATTATAATTATAAAACCTAATAAGACAGACAATACGTAATTATATCAATGAATAATTTAACGAGCAAATAATGAAATTGTCAGGTATTTCTTTTTTTTGAGTGACGAATTTTCAACAAAAATCGAACGAATTGAATTGACGTTTTCGTAGTTGGAGGGGAAAAAAAATAGAAAAGAAAAGGAAAGAAAATAAAAGATAAAAAAACCAAACTAAAAAAATGAAGAAAAGAATAGGGAATTAAAAAGTAACAAAAGGAAAGATTAAAAAAAAAGAAGAAGAAGAAAAGGAAAAATCAATATCACGAAGTGGAATCTAGACTTGGCCTGAGGCGGCATAATGGTCGATGTAATCGTGCCATAATCTCCGGAGCAATCCGGAACTGACATGTGTACACAAAAGGGCGTGGGGAAGGGGGGAAGGTAGTAAAGAAGTTGAAGAGATAGATATGATCTTTTTTTTGAAAAGAAAGGGAATGCTATTTTCGTTTTTAACATTCCCGTATAATTTGGTGACACCACCACTACTTCAAACACCCCCTCCACATTTCATCCCCTATATCATCATCGGATAGGTTCGAAGTTATGGTGATACGAATACGGGTACTTTATATTAAACGGGAAATAGTCGAAAATATTTTGGTACGAGACAATTTGTCGGAAAATGAGAACATGAGACAAAGATACATATCGAACGTCGTCCTCTTCACCTCCATTCGTTCGAGAATACTTCGAGGGTTCTCCTTTGTCCTACCTACGCTATTGACATCGGCCTGCTTTTGCTGATGAAACGAGACGTATACCAAATGCGCGATCGTTGCACAAAAGGGCCCATTGAACAAATTCTTCAATATATATATATATGTATGTGTGCATGTACAAGGTGTTCACAAAATCTCTTTATACAAGTGAATAATAATACATTTTTTTTAAATGGTACGTATACGAAGTGACCCATACTTTTTTAATAATATTATTTTATCTAGAGATTTTATACATTGAAATGAAAATATTTAATATTATTAATTCTAACACATTGTATACTGATCATGAACATTTAATTTTTAACTTCCTGGTCGAGATATTCGCGTTTTAATGATGGCTCGAAGATTTAAACATAATTTGATTAAATATTATTATATATGGGTTAAATAATTAATGAATATTTATAGTTATATTTAAAAATTTGTATAAATGGGAATGAACAAAACAAATAAAAAGATTCTGTACATTTGTAATTAATATTTTTGCGTTTAATATTGATAATAAATATATATCTACATATTTGTTTTTTTCTTTTCTATGTAAAAAGAGATTATTAGAACACCCTGTATATATTTATAGATAAAAAAAGACAGGAATATTTTTTTTGAAACATCTATTCGACGACGTATCCAAATGCACAATCGTTGGACAAAAGGATCCATTGAAGAAAATCTTCTATCTATGAATATAATATAAATATGTATGTGTACAATAATATATATATATATATATTTCACATAGAAAAATATATATAATCTACTTGAGTTTTTTCGTCGAACGAAATCGAAGAAACTAAATCTTCGAAAAAGAAAAAGAATATATAATATCTAATTCTTGATGAAAAGTAGGACACATTCCCATTTTCAATGGGAAACGACAAAGAATGAGTTTAGATTTAGAGATAGGATAGCAAAATAAGACCATCACTACCACCACCATCAACTATCGTTAGAAAACGCAAACCCTTCTATAAGTATATCTTTAAATTGACGTAAAACGTAAAGAAAACGTCGATCGAGAAGAAATGGAAAATATTCTTTGATACGTGTTCGTACTTTTAAATTTTTCTCAATCCCTACAACTCCCTCCCTCCTCCCGCTCCCTTTTAAATTACTTTTTTTATTCATAATTTTTTCTTCTTCGATTTTATTTCTTCTCTATCCTCACCTTTCTTTTTCTATTTTAATTTTCTTAGATACAGATAAAAAGAAAATAAAAAGGAAAAATAAGAGATAAAATAGCAAATAATTTTAATAAATAAATTCAATCGTGGTTGGTTTGCTAAGATTTGACGTTGCATCAAAATAATGGAATATATAATTGAGTTAAGGTGAATCGATTGTTCTTTATTAAAGCGAATCTCATCATCGTAACTAAATAAATTCACGAAGTTTCATACGAAGTTATTTAATTACACGATTCGCAATATCATTTTAGTTAAATATTAACGAATTTGTTATATATATTTAATAACTTATCATTGATGAGTACATTGATTTAACAAGTTTCTAAATAAATTCATTAATATTCGATATAATATTGAAAAAGGAGGTAATTTGTTTTCCATATCTTTCACCTTTGTTAAGTTTATTCCGAACAATAAAAGGAATCTCATGGAGAAGAAGAGATGATGCTGTTGCAATAATACACTAACACTAACATACGCATACCTTTAGTTTCCTTCTGTTGGTTAAAGAAAGTAAGTACAATGAACTGAATATAATTCCTCTACGTCAATTGAAATAATTGAACTATTTAACATGAGTTACAGAAGTTGTAATTACGAAGTCGTCGTGTTCAAATTCATACTTTTTTGTATTCTTTAATGTTTCACAATTCAATTAAACAATAATTATCTGATACGATTAAAATTGAATGAAAGTAAATTAAATTGAAAAAAAAAGAGAAAAATAACAAAAATGAAAATCACAATTACGACGAGTTGAACGAAATTTTAATAGAAATATAAATAAAATAGTAACTAAAAGTAATAACGTTAAAAAGTACGTGTAATTTTATCATTGTAAAATCTTTAATTGTGTGCGTGTGTGCGTGTGCGTATAGTCGAGCTACGATTGTAAGAGCATTACAAAAGATTTTAAAGGATTCATTTATTTTTTAATTATCACGGGATTTATATTATGCATAAATGCTCCGAACGGAAGTCAAAAATAAACGAGGTGACTGCATGCTTTTATAATGATCGTATAAAAACGTTAAGTTTTTTAGATGTGACAAATAGAAAAGGAGAGAGAGAGGGGAAGGTGGGAGGGTGGAAGGGAGGGAAAGAGGGTGGTAGAAAGAAAGGTAGGCAAGTAACGCGAATGTAGCGCTGTTTAAAATCATTATTCGCGGTTTTCTTTTTCACGTCACGCGTGAACGTGTGAAACGAGAGAGAAAGAAAGAAAGAAAGAGTGAGAGAGAATGTAATTAAACGATTTTTTTCAACGATTTCGTTTTAAAACCAGCGTTGATGGTCGTTATTTCGTTAAGAGAAAAAAGAAACAAGAAGAACGACAATTTCAATCCTACGCCATAATTCTTTATTTTATTTTCTTCATTACTTTTTATATGATTTTTTCCCCCATTTACTTTGTTTTTTGTTTCCTCCTTTCTTTCTATTTGTTGTAATGTCGGTTGTTAAATAATCGAGATCATAGGAACACACACATACACACACACAAATGCGTGTATCGACACGTAGGTGCAATTGCAACAGCAGCATCGTCGGCGAAGATGGAATTGCAGGAGAAATAGATTATTTTCCTTTTTATTTTCTTTTTTATTTCTTTTATTATTTTTCTTCTTCCATCGAGTCAAGATGAAACTTTTTTGTTTTGTTTTATTCTTTTTTATTTCAATTCAATTTAAATTTATAAACGTTACATCCAAATCGTTTTAAATTTATTAAATAATAAAAAATATTTTGTTTATTTTACGAACAGTACCGGTAATATTTACTTATCGAGTAAACAATTGCATTCCATTAATTTGATATTTTTTTCTCTGTTAATTTTGTTACAAGAATAATTAAGTTAAATTTCATTCCTTAGAATTTAGCATCACTATATCCCGTAACATTTCTATCTAATTGATCTATCATCCGTCACTTCGATTCTCTATACTCTCATGGTATTCGCCAACAACTATTCCTCTGGCTGTTCCTTGTCAGCGCAGTTAAATCAATTTACATCGGACCGAAGTCAAGTTAATCGAATTCTACGACCAATCGAACAATCACGGTGTTAGAATATATCCGCAATTGTATATTACATTTCAAATAATATTTTATTTATTATTAATTACGTTAATCAAGGCATATTAAATGTAACAAGATAATAGAGATATAATATTTATCATAAAACATTGTATGATGAAAAAAAACAAAACTAAAAAAGCAATCTTAATCGATGATATTACATAAATGAATGAATGAATGAATGAATGAATGAATTAAAAAAATAATTTTTTCCTTCAAAAAAGAAACATAACAAAAATGAAATACAAATAAACTACGAAATATATATATTAAACGAAGCCAATATGATAAAAATTGAAGAAAATAAATATCTATAAGTTATCTACGATTTACGAAAGATTTGAAATAAATGGAGGAATGAGTATCGGGGCATATCTCTTTAAAATTCCAAACGTTTTATCGAATAGTAAAGAAAAGAAAAGAAAAAGGAACACACGGAGAAGGGAGGAGGGTGGAGGAGGGGTGGAAAGTGCAGCAGAAGAGAAAAATAGAAAAGAAGAAACGCGAACGAGGAATCGGAGAGAACTGATCGGTCTTTGGTTGAACTGTTGGAGTTAGAAAAGGTAAGGGCAAAAAAGAGAATAGGTGAGAGAGAGAGATAGAAAGAGAAAGAAAGAGGGAAAGGGAGAGGGAGAGGGAAAAGGGAGACTTTGACACGAAGGATAGAGTAGGAGTTGACAGGAGTGTCGTGGGGCTGTGCCTCGAGGTGGTATATCGACCCGTAATGTATATAACAATCGAGTTAGATACATATATATACGCATATACACGTTCTTGCCTATAGTCATCTTACCACGATTGCATTTAATCTATATATATATATATCTAAGTTGCATACAAGTATTATGTATTCCATATATGTATATATATGTATATATATAGTATAGTAAGATTGGAAATATAGTTATATGGAAAGTATTCCTACAAATATGTTAGTGAAAAAAATCTTTCTTTTTCTTGATTTCTCAAACTGTAACGAATAAGATGATCTAGATCAGAAGATTGAGATGTGATAAAGTTTTTAATGTATATTGTCCTTATTTTACTCGTTATTTTTTAAATATAACCATTAATAACCTGCCCAAATTATTATTAGAAAAATAAAACAACATATAAACTAATTACCGTCTTAAACCTGAAATAGATATTATCATTGATTAAATGTTTTACTAACAAACATATAAGCAATCTTTGGTACATCTCCAGAGAAATATTTAAAGTTATATTTGTAACAGAATTTTAATTAATTATAAATCATATTCAGTGTTTATATGTATGCCTTCAGAAATGCATTTATATAAATATTTAAAGATGAAGCAATTTAAGACATTCAAATAAAAAAGAATCCAGAAGGTTTGTTGTTTAATCCAACGATGATCACCTGAAACAAAAAGCAAACTATATTAGTCATACGGTCAAGTGATACAATAGCCTGACATATAAGTGGTCCAATTCACAGATGCATTTTTCATTTGAATTCCCTATTTATTTTTATCCAATCTCTAATTACCGTTTGTAAAATAAAATTAAATTTAAACGCGTGATTTTACATTAAAAAATATAATTAATTAGGAAACAGGAAAAGTACAAATATTATAATAAGTTACTGATAAAAATAATATCTATTAATAATTTTAAAATACTTTTAAACTACGTTATATGTAAAATAAAAATTGCAAATTTAATAAAATACGATCAAAGTAAAAAATCTTAAAAACGAAACAAGAAAAAAGAAATGACTGTAATTTTTATTGAACGTTAATCAAACTTCAACATCTAATAATAGGAGAATTTTAATATTTTTGACTCTAACTAACTAAAAACTTATGCATCTTTTGGACGATATGGCACACAGATTCGATGTGCCAAGGAGATGGAATGATCCATCATCTCCAATTACAATTACAAATTAATGACGAGCAAATAAATAATGCAATAGAATATAAAATATGACTAAAGAGCTATTTTCGAAAAGTTCGAACTTATTGTTGAACCTTTGAAAATAACTTAATAGTCTATGTAGTTGCCCTCTTCAGCCACAATTAAGTGGGGGCCTCTTCGGCATAAGCCTCTTCGGCATTTAGCCTCTTCTTTCTTCATCCCTGAAAACTGCATTGGACATTTTCTACGTGCAAGCAAGATTAAATATATCATACTACTTTTGCAAATGAGCTCGTATTCTTTTATGATTTTAATTGTTAATTATTAAAACTATTAATTTGCATTCTCTATTCTTTATTAAAGCTCGTGAACCATCAATGAACTTAGAATTCATTGAAATATACACGAGCACAATTAAACGAATGTCCAAGCAGATAATTATCGATGACCTAATAACACATCGCACTTTCCATATCAAAAAATAAAATAGAATTGAAATAAATAATGCAATAAATGTTATGCATTTTCTTGCAATATTTTCATTTCATTCATTCGTTATATTTCTAATTGAGAAAATCGCGATTGTGCGAAGTGCTAATATTACAATACTTAAAACTAAGTATCAAATGGATCCAAAGTATTTGCGAATTTGTTCGACTCTATCTCGTTCGAGATAGAATCGAAATAGAAATAAATCTTTCAAATCGTTGCAAATTCCTTTGAATCTCATGATACATAATAAAAATTACAGAAGAGTTACAAAGTAAATTTACTAAGGAAGCTTAATGGAATGAATAAAAAAAAAAATTTTTGTAACAATTCTGTATAAACCAGGAGGCGGAATTTTCACTCCGGAGTGAAAGTAAGTCTAGTGCCTTTCCTGGGTCCTACCTACTTAAAATTAAAGTTTTCACATTCGCTCAAAGAAGTATGCTACCTGCCTGCCAATTACCCGTATTTAAAAAGAGCAAATACACATACGTACCCACCCACTCACTCCACGATTCTCTCACATACCACCAGGGTGCAAAAGCCTAAACTAGAGAGCATGCCCCGGGGCACCTCCGACACCCTAGTTCAAACGCGTGTTTTCTAAACTTATGGGAGTACGTACCAATGCTGTAATCGACTGCCAAGGCTAATGATTATTGCATAAAAGACTAAAACAAAAATACTGGTACATACTAGTATATATGCATACTAGTAATATACAAGTATATCAAAGTTTCCACAAATAAATGCGGTAACTCTACTATTCAAAACGATTTTATATATTACAAAAAAAAAATAAGAAAAATTTTATATAAATAGAAAAATACAACCATGTGTATTTTTCATATTACACCTAACTCTAGGTGTGCTATACTGAGTATTACTTTAAATATTAAATAATTTATTAATTAAAAACTATCACGAAACGATGTACAGTACACTACCTAATACGCACACACAGGTGTAAAGTACATCGTGCAATCACTAGCACAATGACAGCCGCCAATAGGGGAAAAACTTAAAACTAAACCTATACCAACTGTTTCTCACCTATACGAGTAGCACCTGGGCACACGTATAGATGAGAACGCAGAAAGTATAGGGGGGAGAAACGGGAGATTAGTACATTAGAAGCTGAAAATCCTGATCTAAAAAATATGATTAAAAACACATATATACATAACATATAAATATACATTTTTATAAAAATTCATCTAAGCGACTAAGGACTCTACAATTTATTTGATAAAAAATATTTTTTAATATCTTTTAATATATTTCAAAACCTCGGACGACTCCTTTCATTAAGTTGGCTGTTCTAATAAAAGAACTGGGCTTTGAGCCACCACTTAATTGCTAGAATCTATCCGTCGCGAATGAGTTTGTCTTCTTGCTCATTTATTTATAATATCGAAGTATCGATATATTAAAATTAATCGCGATTAGATAAACTAAGTACGGAGCAATGCATGTAAGACATTTATTACATGCTTTTCTGAACGAAAACGAGTAAATAAATGCTCGATTTCATCCCTACTAACCACGAACAAAACACGTAATTAAAAAGAAAGTGCATTAATCAATTGCATTATTAATTAAATGAATTTAACCGGTGAGACAAGAAAACCTATCCTGAACTAATATAAAATATACAATTCAATATACAATACAATATACAATTTTCATGAGTTACTCCTAGAAAGGAATTACTCATGTGCTCGTCACTAATTTATTGGAATAATTACAACCAGTAACTCGTGCCGATTAGGACCTTTCATCCTCGACATGATTGAGCACCGGAGGGACTTTAAACTTTTTGACTCACTGCGTAAGAAGTTCTACGATGGCTCCAAAACACTCCTACTTCGCAGCAAGTATTGTGGTCTGGCGATCGAAGGATTCCTCGATTTGGTATTAAAGGAGATCCACCGAAGATCCATCGAAGATCCATCGAAGATCCACCGAAGATCCATCGAAGATCCATCGAAGATCCATCGAAGATCCATCGAAGATCCATCGAAGATCCATCGAAGATCCATCGAAGATCCATCGAAGATCCATCGAAGAATTCATTCCACATCTTTGCAAAGTAAGGAAATCCATTGTCTTATCTGCAACATAAAATAGAACATAACGATAAGTTATCTGCAATGTAATCCAAAATCATATTAAAATAAAATCGGATAAAATGTATATAAAAATAGATACTTACAATGCATTCCAATGGGACGAAATTCAATTGCACCATGGCGATGAACCTCGCGTGAATCTAAAAACGCGGTATAAACGAAAATAAGAAACTATAGATGAGTTTCTTATCGCGAAACCGAAATTTTATTATACGGCGAACAACACTGGCTTTAATTCGCGTATGATTTTAATTTATTATGCGCCCGATCACTGATTCTATAACTGGCTTCCAAAGACTGCTTTGCACACAGTCAATGCAAGTAAAAAAATCTTCATTGATGCACTGACTCTAATACGCGAACAGTCTGTGCGACTGTTTTAAAATAAAAATACAACTTTTGTCGAACAAAATCTAATGCAATTACTGCTTTGGTCGCAGTTAATTTAATATGAAAAATTTCTAATACAATCGCGTAACACGAACGAATTAAATGAGCGAACGAACGTGCTTCTAATCCGTGATTTTAATTATATTCAATCGATACAACACTCCCGTATATTGCTTCGCGCACGATTGCAATCTGAAACAGAAATAAAAAACAATACTATTAATATCATTACTATTACTGAAAACAATTAAAATCTTTGTTGAATTATTAAATACAAAAATATACTCACTTTGTATCTCCATCGATGAATGCACGATGGGTCTCCTACCCTTAGGATGACGATGACAATGCACTAACACTGATTCTACAACTGCATTACATGCAGTTAATTCAATTAACACTAGATTAATGGACTAACAATAAACCAATTTGACTCTCCATTTCAAATTTCTTTGCTACATATGCTACATATATATAAAATTTTATATTATTTTTTAAAATATATATATTGATTTTTAATACCATAATGAAATATATGTAAATATTAATTCCTCCCCTCTACCCATTTCTTCATGCAAACAATTTTTGTAAGTTTTTAAAAAATGAAACAATAATGAAAAAATCTAGTGTTAAACGAATTTCCAAATGAATTTAATTAATAAATTGTAACACTATTCCAACGATGATCTGAAACAAAAATAAAAACAAGATTATATAGGCCATTGATATAAAAACATTATTATAATTATTGAGAAAATGTTTAATATAAAAATTGACTTACGTTTATTCTTCAGTGATGAATGCACGATGGGTATCCTACCCTTAGGATGACGATGAACACACGTTTTTAAACCGAATAAAAGAAACTTACGGAGTTTCTTAACCGAGCAAACGAAACTTTTACATACGGCGTACAACACTGGCTTTACTTTCCGATTCTTTTATATTTTATTTTATCGATGCAACACACGAGTACCTCATTGCCTACGCGCTCGATTGCAATGATGTTCTGAAACAGAAAAAGAAAAAGAGCAATTAATATCATCTTCGAAATAAAAAACCATTGAAATTATCATAGAAAGGTTTGATAGAAAAATATACTTACTTTTAGTCTTCATTGATGACTGCAGGATGGGTATCCTACCCTTAGGATGACGATGAATAAAATAAAATTAAATAAAACTCTGAAAAGCTGAAACATACTAAAAATTATATTACATACAATTAAATATTACAATATTTCCTGAAATCATTCCTGAAGGCATTGCACACTTTCAAAGATATTTTATCATAAAGAATCAATATAAATTTAAGCAATATTAATTGCCTTAATCTCACTACTTGTATAATATTACATACAAAGTATGTAATGTTATTTAAAATATTAATTAAAAACTTTTTAAGTTATAATATATAACTCAATAAAGAGTAATATAAAAAATAAAACGTTTTTATACTATTCTATCTAATAAAAAACTAATTAAAGTATTTAATGTTAGAATGTAAAAGTATTAAACGTTAGATAACATTAGAAATAAAATCAATACGTAGTTTAATACGTCACGTTCGTTAGATCTTTACTCGATGAAGGACGGAAGGGGAATGGAGATATCTCTGCGTACATCTCGTAGAGGTATCGAATGCTCGGTGCTCGACTGTTTACGTTTCGTTTCGACGGTTATTCTTCTGTTTTCACCTCGAGCAGTCCTACAAATATACATAACATTCATAGATGCTTGTAGGTGAATGTTTTGTTTTCTTTTTCTCTCTCTCTCTCTTTCTCTCTTACTCTCGTTATCACTGTTTCTATACATTTCTATATGGCTTAAAAAAAGAATAACGCTTACCTCAATGAATATGAAGATAAAAAAAGAGTAAACACAGCTGTTAGACTGAGTATATGTATTCCTGTTGGACTTTCCCAATGCACGGTAACCTAAAAAAGGAAAAAAAAGATTACATTAGTACAATATAAAGAAAATCAAATACATGAGTGTATGTGTATGAATGGTTAACCTATACTTGTGTATATATGCCTGTATGTGTGTGTATGTGACAGGAATCGAATTTAATACAAAATACGATCTACATAGGACATAATTATGAAAAATGATTAATTAGAGAATCATTAGAGATGGTAGTAAGTACAGATATCGTGAAAAATAACTGGAAATTAGAAAAAACTATTGTTAAGTAACATTGGTGAAATTGGCGCGACGCCGAGATATATCGAAGTTACATTGTCACAGATATCGTTCGAACTTCTTTATATTTCGTTTTGAAAACACTCACGTATGAAAATCTTGTGTGTAGCTATCGTTTGATATATAATAGAAAGGTGTAAAATACTTTTTAATTACCTGAGATTAACGGGACGACGTAGCATCCGTCCGATCTCCAGCACCGACGCCATGGAAAAGAAAGAAAATGATCAGCAAAGAGCTCTGATTGGCTGATAATTATTTTAAAAGATAAGTGACCAATCAGAAATTCCCAATTACCATATAGAAATTTCACGCACACAAGCTTGTGTTACACGTACGTAACTCGGCTTTCTTCATAACCACGCTAGTCAAGCTAGACATGATAATTTATTTATTAAATAAATAAAAAATTTATTCTATTTTACTATTTAATGTACACGTATATTGTTAATATTTAAAAAATAACGAAAAGAATAAAGACAATATGCACTATAAACCTTATCACACCTCACAGAAAAACATACATAATTTATTTATTAAATAAATCAAAAATCCATTTTATTAATAATTATAATTACCTAATTTATAATTATTATTATATATATCCAATTAATAATTATTATTATCTAATTTATTTTTCTATTAGGTGTATACTTTTTAATATTTGGTTATCCTTGTTAATATTTAAAAAATAACAAGTAAAATAAAGACAACATAGACTAAAAACTTTATCACATTACACAGAAAAACACAATCGTATAGAAAAGAAACCTCGTTGCAGATATTTTTAAAACAATTGACATAAAGCACTGTAACCATCCTTAAAGAATTTAAATAACAAGAATCTTTCCATATCGATAAAGAGTATGGGAATTTATACTTTCATAGTTGGCATGAGAGATGTCAATTGTTTTCTTTCCATTTATTTTAATTCTTTAAGGATGGCTATAGTGCTTTATGTCATTTGTTTTAAAGATTTCTATAACGATGTTTCATTTCTATAAGATTATGTTTTCCTCTGGCATGCGATGTCAATTGTTTTAAAAATATCTACAACGTGGTTTCTATTCTATATGATTTTGTTTTTCTGTGCAATGTGACAAAGTTTTTAGTGTATATTGTCTTTATTCTACACGTTATTCTTTAAATATCAACAAGGAACGTGTTACACGTATACACAATACTCATATATTTAATTTTCTTTATATTATACCAATGCTATGTTACTTTATACTTTTTTTAGGTTTCCAAAAAGTGGTAGAATACAGCTTGAATACATATACTCATTGTCAGTATAATAACTGTTTTTACTTTTCTATCTTGATATGTGTTGTGGTAGGTTTATCTCTTTTCTTTTATAACATAAAGAAGAGTAATATAAAAAGTATAAGAAGAGGAAAAATAAATAGAAAAAGAAAGGAAGAGAGAGAAAAAGAGTGACATCTTATACACATGTCAGACTTTACTTTACTTTTACAATACTTTTACATTACTTTTACTTAACTTTTACTTTACTTTTACATTACTGTCTTTAAGTTTCCAAACATTGAGAGATAACAGCATGATTACATATACATAATCTTATAATTATATTTACATTTTTATCTTTTTCATATTCATATTATTTCATATCATACATATACATATATAGACTCTTTAGTTTACTGATACTTTACTAATACAATCTTATGATTTGCAGATTTGCAAGTATTTGAAGATTTGAAATTGGATTAGGATTTTTCCTTGTTTTATGTATTAAGTACATACATAAATGAAGAACTTACAAGATTTTAAAATGAATCCAGGAAATATTTTTTGATATTTAAACGTGCAAACACCTCAGCTTTCTTCTATCATAATGGTAAACTTTAATAATTCATATTTTCGAGTAGTATATTCTTTATTAATTGTTTTAATATATTAGTTGTATAATTGTTTAGAGAAATGTACTTTCTTTTTTCATTTACATATACGTGGACATTACGTATACATTAACAATTATTTTAATGCACTAATGCATTTTTCTTATATTGCAGCTAAATTTTACCCTCAAAGTCATCACTGCGCAGGATCATTAAAATAATTACATAAAAATGATAAAAATGCTTAAACCAGAACGTTATAATCTTAAAGATTATGTATTAGATGTATGACACCCTTTATACACATGCGTAACGTTTGGAAGGTCTTATAAACAACATTTAATAAAAGTACTTTCATAGAGGACAACGTCTCATTTCAACGGTGGATTTCGAAGGGGACGGTGCGTACGTCATATATTCCGAGCGTTTAGACAACAATAGACATTTCTATCGATTATTTAACAATTATTTTAATACTCTATTGTACTTTACCTATATTTAAAATTTTTTAACACATATATATTGATCTAAGCATTACATATCTATTAACGTACTTTGAATAGTAATTATTTTCGATCTAATGTTTTATTAGATGAAAATTTTCCCTTGCAAAATCTTTAATGCACAGGCACGTTAAAACAAATGTATATTAGTTTAAACAATAACATAAAAATTGAAGGAATGTTTAAATCAGAACGTTGCAATGTGATTAAGTTTTTAGTCTATATTGTCTTTATCTTACTCGTTATTTTTTAAATATTAACAAGGAACGTATACACCTAATAGAAAAAGAAATTAAATTACCAAAAATTAATAAAAGAATTAAATTAAATTAACTTTTTTTATAAGAAGAAGTAAATAAAGAAAAAATGTTACTATTAAATATAGAGCTTTTTTTAAGACGATAGAAAGTTCATAGAAAACGTTAGACGTTGATACTTTTTCAACTCGTACATTTATCGTAGATACGTAGTTCTCTCTCTCTCTCTTTCTCTCACACACACACACACACATATACACACTTTTTTCTTCTTAAGGAAGGATCAGCTTTTTTCTTTTTTTTTTTCTAGCATTTCTTTTTGAACCTAGGTAAGTCGGTCTGAAGATTAGTCCAAGATCCCGAATAAATCCCTTCCATAGGGCAAAAAAAAAAAAGGAGTTTCATTCAACGTATGTACGTACGTACCCATACGACAATGACGAAGGAAAAGGTAGAGACAAAAAAGAAGGAAGAAAAAAAAAGATCTTGGATAGTTAAAGGATAAAAAAAAAGAAGAAAGAAAAATCCGACGTTTTTTATCGAGAAGATCGATTCGATGGTCAATCGTTATGTTATTATCAAAGTAAGACCATCGAAACTATGGTGGTGGTGATGGTTTCGTACGAACGGAAAAATGATCATTGCGAAGAGTCGATGAGGGTAACAGAGGGGGTCGGGGAAGGGGGTAATCTAGGTCGGGCGCGAATATCATCATGCGATATCGGTGTACAACGATCGAATGATAAAAATGAAAAAAGAAAAAATAAAACTCATTGTTTAGATCGATCGAAACTTTCTCTAAAGCGGTTTGTTCTTGCATTCGTTCGTTCATTCGTTAGTTCTATGTTACTATATTGGTGAGATAGAAGGCTCTTATATTAGAATGAATATTACACATATACTGATACGTAACTTAGACATCTATGGGGCATCTAATTTCAAAATTGAGCTAAGCGACTAGCTTCGTCAATGAGAAACGTCGGTATATGATATATATATATATATATAGAGAGAGAGAGAGAGAAATTACGTTCGTGCATGACATTTCTGATTAATACACCATGTAGTTTAATATCAAAGGAATATGCCAGTTTCGTCTAAGGTATTTCTAGACTGAATATCTACATTAATGAAGAAACTGTAAATCATACGTTTTAAACTTAGAGAGACGATTGATTTTTATATCTTTCTTTTAAAAATATTATATATCGTCTAAATGGAACGAACTTATTCATCCGTTGATGATACGAAAAAAGAAAAAAAAATAAGAGTAGGAGACAGAGAGAGAGGGAAAGAGAAAGAAGAAAGTAATACCACTTACCTTTTGGAAGTAGCTTTTCGCGACGTCTCGCATAATTAATTCGGTTTACCTAGCAGCTTGTAAAACGACGTTAATAGGATGGGGGTGGCTCATGTTCTTTGGCTCCGAAACTTCAACGAAATATACGAAAATGCTTCTGCTTCGAAGATAAAAGAGAAAGATAAATAAAGAAAAAAGAAAGAAAGGAAGAAAAACGCAAAGATACGCGCTGCGTACTAAAAATAGTAGCAACGCGTTCTAGGGTTTTTCTTTTTTAATTTTTTATCGTTGAATATTATATTGCATTATCGAGGAATAAAGATGCAAGCAAGCAATTGCAAGCAAGCAATTGCAAGCGAACTAGGGAATACAAAATTGAAAACAAGCCTGCAATCAGTAGCCAGCAAGTAGTAGTAGTAGTAGTAGTAGTAATAGTAATTCTGCTAGAAGCTAACTCATACGTAAGGAAACGTTGTTAAAACGCTTTTATAATAAATGTAATATTATTTCGTGTTATAGAGTAATATATAAATGAATATTATTATTCTCCCACTCGTTGGCCTATATATGTAAATCAGATTACGGATATCGGAGATTCCGCGGATCGTTCTCGCGAGCTAGCAAATACCGAGCAGCAATACCAATGGACATCATATTTATTATTTTACCTCTTCGTGTTTTTCTCGTATCTTCTTTTATTTATTTTTTTTCTTTTTTTTTTTTCATTTTTCTTTTTATAAAATATTATCCTAGCGTTTTGTTTTTTTTATTTGCACAAGTATAGAACCTCGACGATGCACCGACACCACGCGGATATTAGTTATTATTCATAATGGGTGATGCATGTAACCTAAATAATTGCAAAACTATATATGAATATTTCGTTTTTGTTCTATGCATATTTTTTTTTCTTTTTTAAATAAAAATGATTTAAATAAATGTACATATTATGTAGTTTTGTATATATATACATATAGTTTTATATTAGAGTTGTAAAATAATTTGAGAAAACATTTTCACATAAATTTGTTTTTATATTTAAGAATTTCTTATCGTTACAAATTAAGTTAAAACTTTTTATCGAATTTACATGGTAACTCACCCATGATATATACGCGTCGAATCATTAATATTCCTTCATACATTCCTCTTACCTTTTTTAACGATAACGACTGCTCGTATTACTAAATGAAATAAGAACGCTTAAAAATAAATGATAATTTGTAATAATAACGTGACAAACCGAGACATGCTAGCAAGTTTCGAATCGCTCGAGCTTATATTTTTTTTCTTCTTCTTTTTCTTATTTTTTTCTTTTCTTTAAGATAACGAGAAGAAAGAGTAAGAGGAAAAAACAAGTACGTGCCTTTATTTTTAAATAGAAACATCGAGCCAACGTCGTGATAAGCCTTTTTTTTTTTTAAGCACACGGTCCGTTTTCTTGTACGCAATTAAATAAATTCCGAGAGGAACGTTTACAAAAGAAATAACAAACGAGATAAAACTTTTACTAAAGTAGATAAAAATTTTTCTGCAAGCTTTTCGACTATTTTCTTTTAGACCAACGAAGCAAATGCAATTTTCTTTGCCCCTGACGTACCAATTTTCCACGCGTTATTTCTTCACCGACAAAAATTCAAATTACGTTTAGAGAATCATAAAAGAAAGAAAATAAACAAACAAAAACAAGAAGAAGAAGAAGAAGAAGAAGGGAAAAGGGAACAGACAAAAGTATAAAAAAAGAATAAGAAAATATAATATTATTTTTCGCGATATTATCAAGATAATATTTATGTAATATATATATAAATTTTATTTCTCATATTAATAATTATAAGGGAGAAAAAAGATTGAAAAAGCGAACACTTTCGTAGTTGTTAATCGAAGAATTAGATTAATTATATCATTTTTACCATACAAAAGGATTTTTCTTATTCTCTTTGAAATCACATCATATACGATTCTCTTTTATATGCGTGGTGTCTCTCTGTGTGTGCGTGTTACACGTAAGTACGTATATATTTAACACACACACACACACACACGCCACATACACAGATGGTAATTTAAATACACGAGAAAAGATTTCATTGGTTTTTATATTTTTTAAAAGAAAGATAAAAATAAATGTACTCGAAAATCGTACGATAATTAATTACCATCGATGAAACGAACGAAGCATACAATTCGAGAGCTCTTTTTCTCGTTTGAAAGAGTAATAAAAAAACAAAAAGAAAATTTCATTCGTTAGAGAAAAACGTGCATCTCTCTCTAGTCGAATAATTGAATATGAGAAAGTCTAACAAACATTTGATTTTTCAAATAAATTTATAATTAACGCGAGAATGATTTAATGTTTAATACTAAACGTACTATGATCGGTCATCAAATCTGTTAATATTTTTTTCTTTGTTTTATCTTTTTCCCAGACCCCCTTCCTACCACCCTTTCGGCTCCTTCCGAAGACAATTACAAATTAATTAAGGTTAAAAAGTAACGTATAGTGTCGGACCGAGGAAAACGGGTAATAGAACGTGAGCTCGGAATTGTGTCATAATTTATTATCCTTTGAAAATCACGTGGAGGACAGTTATTATTATTAATTACATTATCTTACGACACACACAGGAGGGCCCGCTTGATATATTTTTTTTTATCGTTTCTTTCTTTTTTTTCTTAAATTCTTCTTGTATTAAATAATTAAGTAATCGCTTTCTTGATTAATTTCTTTTTCACCTTTTCTCTCTCTCTCTCTCTTTTTCTTCTTCTTCTTTTTATTTTTCGACACATTCAACAAGAGAACAAATATATATATATATATATGATTTTAATAGAAAATACAAATTATTTCTCTAAAACGATTACTTTAAAATAAGTATCGTAATTATTTAAATCGCGCCGCGGCGTATTTTTACTGTTCTTTTTCTTGTTTCTTTACTTCCTATTTTTATTTTCATTTATTTTATTTTATATTCCCATTTTTAATATAGTATTTTTTTTTAAATTGTAATTTACACGTTCCGACCAACCTCGACGATTATTTTTATTATTTCGAAAAGGATATGATTAGAGAAAAAGAGAGAGAAAGACAGAGAAAGAGAGAGAGTGAGAGAATGACAGATAGACAGAAAGGGAAAAAAAGGGACACGTTGAGAGAGATGGTCGAGGTCGTTGATACACGGTCGCTGGACAGAAAGTTATTTTTTTTTTTTATAATATACAGGAATATTTACAGATGCTCATTAACGTATTAACGTTTTTTCTTAATTACAATAGAAACTATTCACTTACGACATAGTTATCTTTATTTTCTTCTCTTTTACACCCATACGTTCACGTACTTTCTATCTTTCTCTCTCTCTCTCACACACATACATACATTTCAATAATTTCAATTTCAATTGTTCATATCTCACATAGCGCGTTATCGCTAATATTATCTATTAATCTATCTAACTTCCTATACTATATACTTATCCCCTCGTAAGGGTTCTTCTTAATCGACCTAACAGATAAAATTGTTGTCCACGCAATATACGTACTCGCACACGCACATACACACACATATGCTTTCTCACACATTATTCGTCGATTACATTCTTTTTTTAATTCGTACAAAAAGGGAGAAGAAAGAAACCTGTGTGTATGTGTCTCTGTGTGTGTGTGATTATTAAACGCGAAGCATCATCGTGGTACACACTAGCGCAACACACCAATTTAACAAAAAGGAACAACTTATAGGATAAAATAAGAACTAAATAATAATAATAATAATAATAATAATAATAATAATAATAATAATAATAAAATTATTATAAATACGAAGTAGAAGAATATATCGATGAGAAAGAGTTTTTGTTGTATTATTTAAATAATGAATGCACATTTACCAACTATAAAAATAAGAAAGAAAAAAATAATAAGGAAAATATTAAAATGAAATGAAAATATGAGAAACAAGCTATCGAGATAGATCTAATCAATTATTATAAATCAATAGAACTTTAATTTTCATCGAGGAGGTTACGTGTATGTACCACACTCACGTGTATGTTTCTCGTTGAATGTTATATATCAGGCACTCCGTTTCGAGGAGGTCAACCTCGATACACGATATTAATTACTCGTAAGACAATTTTTCGAACCACGTCGAACGATGATATATTTATTTATTTTTTTTCGATTTGTTAATTAATAAAAGAATCTTTGGTACAATTTTTACTCGATAACTCGTCGTTCGTATGCGACAAAGATAGATGCATCTTTTCTTCTTCTTCTTCTTCTTTCTAATCCTTTATCATAATCATCGTCATTTTCGTTTTATTTAATCGTAAATTTGATCATTGCTTTTATTTATCCCTTGAAAATAGGAGATTAGAAGAAGAATGAGGAAAAGAAAAAATAAATAAAGAAAGGAAAGAAAGAAAAAGTGAAATAAATGGAATAAAAGTGGCAGTAATCGTCAATGGCAGTAATAATCGTCATTATTGGCAGTAGTAATCAATGAATAAAAATAGACAATTTGTTTTTTTTATTTCTTTTTTTTTATAGAAGAATATATGCTTGCTGTTGCTGCTGTTGCTGTTGCTACGTTAATAATCGTGTATCAAAAAGATCACATAAGAATTATAATTTACGATAGAGAAATAAAGATAGACGAACAGACAAATAGATAGATAGGTTGATAGATAGATAGATAGATAGATAGATAGATAGATAGGATAGAGAAAACAAATTTTTACACACACGTGTGTCCAACTTATACGACGATTGAACTTAGGATTTTTAAACGTTAATAATGTTTTTAATATTTCTATTTGTGTTGTTTTTTTTTATTCTATTAATTGTGCCACACACGTGTATGCATGTTAAATACGTGAGATAATAATACGTTAATTCGCACACAATGTAATCATATTAGAAATATACGAATGAATATGTCGGAAAAGGCACGGAAATGCATTATGTTCGTCCGTCATTACAAGAATTAATATACGAATTGGAATATATTTATATATACATGGGGCGTATGTAACATCAAACGATACTAAGCGATTGTCATCAAAATTGTTAATAGTATTTGAGAATCTTTTTCTATTCGTTTTATATTATTTTTTAATAAACTTTTGAGAAGAAAATAATATTATCGCGTTTCGGATAATGAAATTGATATTATTTTCTATTTTCTAAGACGTATGATCATAGATCGATTTTAAACATGAAACACCTAGTATACACGTTTATATGCATGTATATGTATATACACTATAATACGGTATAACGAATCTTGTTGACCGATGAGTAATTTTAATGAATACTTTTGAGATACTTCGAAAAAGGCACAAAATTCGTGTGAATAGATGTTACCCAATTATACAGTATTTTAGTATTAGTTAAGAATTAAAAGAACTATATAATTTTGATAATTGAACGAAGAAAATGTTAATAAAGAAGGATAGAAATATTTATGATGGAGAAAAATGAATCGTATATGGAGAAGAAGAGAAAGAGGTAATAAAAACAAAATAATATAAGTATATAATACAAAGAAATAATAAAAACCAAGTTAGGAGGGGCAGGAGGAGAAAAAATTGAAATGGAGTCGAGAATAAAAAAGAAGAAAAAAAGGACAAAAATGAAAGAAGTAGAATGAAGGAACGAAAGAAGAAGAAGAAGAAGAAAAAGTAGTAGGAGTTAGTAGTAGTAGTAGTAACGGTGTGTTCCTACTAGCAATTAAAATTCTATTTTCCATTTCTTTTTATCTTAGAAGACTGACGAGTCGTAGCGAGTCAGACACGACACGACGAGCTTCTTAATTAGTCCAGGCCAATTAAAAAAAAAAACCAGTAGCCTGACGGATTATTGCGACATGCGGTTTCTAATCAAGACAACAACAACCACCAACACCAACAACAACAACAACAACAACAACGTTCGGATACAATTTTTTGTAAATTAATTTTCTAAAAAGTTGTTGTGAAAAGTTTTTTTTTACGCGGGTTGATGAAATAATTTTTGAAAATAATAATCAAAAAAAATATAATTTGTAAGAGGAAGGAAACGTGACGATGTGGGTCGATAGAATTGAAATTATTATAGAATTGAAATTATATATACACAACAACAACAACAACAACGTTCGGATACATTTTTTGTAAATTAATTTTCTAAAAAGTTGTTGCGAAAAGTTTTTTTTTACGCGGGTTGATGAAATAATTTTTGAAAATAATAATCAAAAAAAATATAACTTGTAAGAGGGAGGGAAACGTGACGATGGGTCGATGGAATTGAAATTATTGATTTATTTACACGCGTACGTTAATATCTCGGTTAAAATCGATTAATATATTTCAATTCGAATTTTGGTAAGGATCAAAAGTTCTAAGAAAACGTACACGTGTTTTTGTCGAGATTTTCTTAACGACTAAAACGCAAAGGAGGAACGTTCCCGTCGTTTTTTTTTCTCTTTCTTTCTTTCTTTTTTTTTGTCGATTAGAAATCAAGGAGAAGAGAAGGGAGGAAAAGTAGGAGTTGGAAAACACATTTCTATCGATTGAATTTAGATGGGGGGGGGGGGATTATTATATAATGTCAATAAAATCTTACGAACGAGAACCGATCCCGCGAGAACGTTCGCGTAAAAAGAAAGCTTAAGGAAATATTATTATTATTATTATTATTATATATTATTATTATTATTATTATTATTATTATTATTATTATTATTACGAGGATAATAAAAATTGAGGTTATTATATAATCCGAGGTTCCCGTCAATAAAAACTCGTGACGGAACTACCTTCGTGGTTCTTTTGTCGCTGTAGGGGGGGGGGGTGGGGGGATCATATAATTAACTAGAAGTTTTGTAAAAAAATCGATTCTTTTTAGATTCCGATGGTCGTGTGTGTGTGTGGTTTTCTATTAATTCACTTTTTTTATCTCGAACAAGATACGGACGACAGCTAATAATATATACGAGGTAACGAGCATATTTTTTTGTTTGTTCATTTAATTTCTATCGAACGAAAAAAGAAGAAGAAATCGTATTTTATTAACTTATTCGTGTATTTAATTACTTATTCATTTATTTATTTTATTATTTATTCATTTAATATAATTTAATTTATAATTTTTTTTCTTACTACCTTTTTCTTTCTTCTCTCCTATTTTTTTCTTTTTTCTTTTTTTGTCCTCTCTCTTCATCATAATTCATTTTAACGATCTCGAAAATGACTTGAGCGTTATCTTAATCGCGGCGTAATTTATTTATTTATTTTTTTTATTTTTTTTTCTCTCTCTATTTCTTGGTTAGAAAATCGATTTTTTTCTTCGATGGTACGGAGAAATATATTTGTAACTATGGTCCGTCCGGTTTTTTAAACACGTAACACACTCTTCCCGTTTCTTAAGAGATAAATTGTAAATTACACAATCGTATTTACAAACGTGATATACATATTACAATTAATTTTTAATAACTATTATAAAACTTTTCTTCTTTTCCTTGTGTTTTATTTTTTTTCTTTTTTTTATTTTATTTTATTTTATTTTATTTTATTTTATTTTTCTTATCCGATCGCGGGGCAACGTTATGCTGCGTAACGTTTTATAAATGAGAAAACAATTGTGTGTCTCGCGTCAGTTAAACAAGACCGCTGTAAATTCTCGTCGAAAGTAACTCGAGCATATTCTATTTTTTTTTTCCCGCTTCCGATATTATTTAATCCTTTTGTTATTAATTATTAGAAAGTTTCAGCAAGAGAATGGAAACTTAGTTCGATGATTTTCGTGACGATAATATATATATGTGCATGTATTTATGTACGTGTGATATCTTATTACTCGAACATTTTAGAATTCCTTTTTTCGTTAAACTTTCTCTTTCTCTCATTCTCTCTCATGGTAGGATATATCATTTTAAAGCGCATTCCTATAAATCGAATTCCATCAAAAGTACAGAAGTACAGTTGTATCGCGTGTTACTCGAGGAAGAAGAAGAAGAAGAAGAAGAAGAAGAAGAAGAAGGTGAAACGACTTTATCGATTTTTCCATCTTTTCGTTTCGATACTCGAGGGATATACGCATTGATACATTTTCTTCTTTTCGTGCTTCCTATTCAAACGATTCTTCCTCTACGCTTCTCCTCGCATAAGCTTCTCGTTCTTTCGTGGTTGATAAAAAAAAAGAAATAAAAAAAAAGAAAAATTAAAGAACCCAGGGAAAAGATGAATACAAGATAGAAAAAAGGAAATGGGAGAAAATATGGAAATCGTGAAGGTTGGAAAATCCTTCTTCAAAATTTCGAGATACGCTGACGACGACGACATGTTTACAGCGGTTTGTCATAGTAGCCTAATATGTACGTTTCGTTCTATCTTTCTAACGTACACCTTGTATATATGTATGTATGTATGTATGTATTTATGTATGCATGTATTTATGCACGTCGTATGGGGGATGTGACTTGTTTGTATCTTGTGGTGGTTGGTATGTGAAGAATATGGGAAATTTATTCTGGCAGTCGGCAATTTAGAAGCAATAATTTCTCATACTAACTTCCGGCACGGGACTCAAGGATGGGGGTCGTCCCTCGCGAGGGACAACCCCTTCCTCGTGTCAGCCGTAGTAATAGCTTTTGGTGTTGAGGCTTCGAGGATTTTCCGTGCGTAAAATCGTATGAAGACTGTCCGTGCCAACCATGTGGTTACCCAGATCGACCCTGACACCCGTCGTCGTCGTGCTCGTTGCATGATGAATTGGCGCCGTGTGAATGCTGTTAGGCGACAACGGTATCCTAGTATCTGTGTAATATCGTTCGCTACCGTGAAGTCTCTCGGCCAGTTGAGTCTCCGGTATTCTGAAAACAAAAGTACAGACTAATTATTTCTAATTACACCTGACCGACCGTGTCTCCTGTACTTTTTTCTTTCATTCTCTTTCATTTTGATTTCTTTTTCATTTTTATATGCCGACCGTGATAATGTGCCAAGTGTGTTCGGTGTTTAATTATCGATTTTTAAAACATAGAAACGATCGAATTGTTTGTTGGTCCAGATTTAAAAAAGGAAGTTTAACTTGTCAGTGATATATTTATATCTATATATATATATTATAATGTTATACGATAAAGTCTACTACGACGACATGAAAAATTCGCGACAACGTATATCCATTTGCCGAACTAGAAACAACAATAACAACAACGTAAGGGAAAATTTCTAACGTGGCAGAATATTTCTGCTATCTCATCGTTTCGTCCGAAATATGAGCTCCCTACTTCAAGCGTTTCCAATTCCATCTAAACGGGTAAAATTAATTTACCTGGTGTCCTGCATCGGGACCGGAACTGGCGTGGTGAGATCGATGTTCGCGTCGACCTCGGAGATGTTGTCCGTAAATGCGTTCGGTAGTGCCTCGTTATTTGCGTGGAACTTTGCGTCTCGTTTAGCGCGATGACGACTCAACAGAAGTTTGCCAATCACCAAGCCCAAAAATACGAGAACGCCACCAGAGACGGACACGATGATGTAGAGATAAAATTTTTCTTGATTGTCTGCACCGGGAAGGACATGAAAACAAAAAGAAGCAAAAAAAAAAAAGAGAAATCGTCTAATCATTTGAATACATTATTTGCATTTTTTCTTTTTTTTTTTTGTGGAAATACGTACGATAGGGGAGGGTTGGGCTGGGTCTTCCGCGACTAAAAGAATACGTTCATGCAATTCAACTAGAATATTTTTCATGCTCATTTATCGATCAAACTAACAATCCGTGTTTGGAGAGCCATGGACCTGCGCCACGCTTTATTCACCAGCCATCAAAATTTTACCGATTGATCGGGCCAAACAAAATTTACCTTTCCAGAAAACTTACGAAACGAAACACCGAGCTGTCATGCCAAAACTACGATTTACTGCCAAAAAAACAAAAAAAAAAAGGAAAACTGCAAATGCCTTACAGGATGCTGCATTCTAATCAAACAGAACGTTGTTTAAAATGAACGTGTGATTAATTGTGATTACTATTTGTTCTTTTTCTTTTTTCTTTTTTCTTTTTTCTTTATTTTCTTGATCAACGATACGTTCATTTCCTTTATTGTCTTAAATAATTTTCGATTATTTTCTTATGCGTAATTTATGTATCATACGTCGATCAGTTTACCGACCGAAATGTTTCTTCTTTTTATCTTGTGAGTTTTTTTCTGTAGAAATCTTCCTTACCGACACTCGCCAGAAAAGAAGTTCGCGTTGCTTACCGACCGAGCGACAGTCGAAGAACGGAAAAATTGCGAATGTACTTACTTGATATGAACGAGTAGGCATTGATCCATTCATTGAGATATCCGACAACCATACGATCCTCGTCGGGAACTGCGTAGACGACCGTCGTGCAGTTAGACGGTGATACCGTCGTAGGTAGGGCACTACTATTACCACCCTTGTTGTTGCCAAATATCATTCCCGTGGTTACCACGGTCGATAAGGACATGTCTTTTTCTTTGGTAACTTTTCCTTCTTTACCGACCGAGCCTAATTTGTTCAACGCGTTGTCCACTGTAGTGGCCGAGAAATAAGTGATTATAAAAGGAAAGAGAAAGAAAGAAAGAAAAAGAGAAAGATGTAGGGTGACAGAGAAAAAGGGAAAGAAAGACGTAGATGTAATACAATGATAGTAAAATCAAAAACAAAAAGGTTTAAATATAAAATGAAACGAGAAAATATATAAATTGACCATCGTTGGTATAGAAATTTGTCCAATGAAACACATAGTATCTCGCCGGAAGAAATGAATTATTTACAGAGGAAGCATAAATGCATTTTGCAGAAGGGTGCATCCGCCACCATTTCCTTTCCATAGCGCGTTGATCAATTTTCAAGCTATACTATGGCGTTTGCAAGATTGATTTTTGGCTTTTTAATTGATGATAATATGAATTAGATAATATCGTTTGAGTGAATTTTGTATGAATGATTCTAACAAAAAAAAGAAAACATAATTAAAGAGCAAAGAAATTATTTGTAAATTTGAAGAATATAGAAAAAAAAAATAAAATAAAATGATCGACACTTAAAACGTGGACGTGATTGTGCCATAGAAACGAGACGACCAGAGTAAAGTTTATACAAAATGGGATTTTGATGCGTTAGGAAGGGAAAAAAGAAAGGTGCAATTGTCGGATATTATCGAGAATTTTTTTCGCAAGGAAAACGTTCTTTAGGGGAGAAAATGAAGACACATAAAAGGTAGGATAAGCTTTCCTTTTGTAGAGACTTTTACATGACGTTATACATACGAAGAATATCCCCAACGTAATCTTTTGTCAAGTATAAGGTAACGTGTTTAAAGTGAATGTGAATGTGTAATTAGAAATGCAAATTTTCTTGTGCCACATAGAAAAGGCGAGTGTCGAGTGTTTCGTTCGCAATTTCAGAGAAAATTTCGAGCTTTTGCGCTTTTCTGCATATACGTATATATAATATGCACATATGTACTTTTATATATATAATATGTATGTATTACGGGTCAATCGTATATAATACATAAATATAGATAGGTTTAATTCATTGTCAAATTTTCCTTATACTAAATAATGTTACCATCGTTGAGAACAAAGTGTGACACGTATCGAATAATTCCATTACATAATGAAATTAACATTCCTCTAACGTGTCACAGTTAAATTACCTTAAAATCACGAATAATGCGCGTGCGCATGCTAAAAATTTCTCCCCGTTGCTGGCATCGCATAACGTTCAGAGAGAGAGAGAGAGAGTAAGGTATAGTAGTAGGTATTTACATACTTACATAAATACACGATGCATTTATCCAATACGCTTGCTTTGCAATCAGCATGCATTAGACAATGAAACGAAATTATTTACAAAAAGAAAATGTACTCTTTTTTAAATTTTCATTTACTCAACACGATATTAGAAGAAAAATAAACTTGCTTTTAAGAATATTTTCAGAGCCAATTAGAATAAAATTTGCGTAAACGCGTATCATTATTTATTTCCTTTAAATTGTTCGTTAACAAATTCTCCTGACGAGGGAAAAGAAAAAGGGAAAAAAAAGGAAAACTTATCTTGTCGGGTTTGAGGGGGATTTTGATTTATTTTCTCGGGGGTTGGGGTATGGGAGAAAAGAAATGAAAAGAAAATAAAAAGAAAAGAAAAATGAACAAAATAGAAAAGGCAAAAAAGGGATATATATGTATACATACATACACACACACACACATATATATACCCTTTTTCCTTTTCACCTTTCCTCCAGTGGTTCAACTTCCAGAAAATCGGCTAAAAAGTGGAATAGTAGTAGTAGTGGTAGTAGTAGTACAACCAGGTTTAAAACCCGTTGCTCGTCTCGACGAAAAATTCAAATGCACTTTCGGCCGATTGCTAGCAACGAAATCGATGCTTTCTCAAGCCCTGGGAAAAAGGATACGGGAGGAAGAAGAGGGGGCGGTGGTGGGAGGGGGGGGTAGGAGGAACTAGGACCTCAAAGGACGCATATATCGTCTCTTTTCATAGTGCTCTTGACTTTTGTAGGAGGAAAACGATTACCTTTCGCCTCGGAACGTCGTAAAATTTATCGAGGATCGTTGGTAGGCGACAACCGAACGAGAATACTGGATCCCTCTCTCTTGCGAGATTTAAAAACATTCCCTTTCTCCTTTAGCTGTTGGCTTTTCGATCGACATCGGGATACTTTTTCTACGAAAAATCTTATCAAGGAGAACACGCTCCCCTACACGGGGTAGGGGGGGCTTGGGAGGAGGGGGGTTAAGGGAGGGCTGAAGGTACTTTATACTCTTTCCGTTCGTAGATTTCAAAGTATAAAACGTGGTATGGTAGTAGCGCGAGAGGAAGATAGAAATGGAAAGGGCAAAAAGAATAAAAAGAGAGAGAGAGAAAGAGAAAGAAAGAGAGAGAGAGAGAGAGGATAAGAAAAATAAAGTAAAAAAAGAAAGAAAAAAATAGAAAGTAAAACGATTTTAGGATTATGAAAACGATTCGATTCGATTAAATCAGCTTATCTAATCACCCACAGGCAAGTGATTATAAGAGACGCCGGAAATTCTCTGGTATTCCTCTTGTTTTTTCTTTCACTCTTCTCCATTCTTATAATTTCGCGGAAGAAAATATTGGAAAAGTTTTCTCTCATAAGAGAAAGGAAGAAAAAGAAAGAAAGAGAGAGAGAGAGAGAGTCAAGGAGGGGGAAGGGAGAAATCGGGGATCGAAGTTCCTAGAGGGATAGTTACTAGGAAAAGAGAGAAAGGTCACAAAAGCAATGAACGATAACGCGAAGTTTCTCGAGGAACATTGCTGCTGGTCGTTGGTAACTTTCCTCCCCCCCTACCCCCTACCCCTTCTTCTCTCTCTTTCTTTTTCTTTCATTCCCTAGCCAGCCTTTAATTAGCGTTATGACGCTAAATTCTCCGGCCCGATAAAGTTAAAGCTCGATCAAGTGGAACGAGTCGAGCGTTTCCGCGCCGAACTGCTGCTGCCGCCGCTGCTGCTGCTGGGACCACGCGAAATCGTCTGTGAAAAGCTTCGAGGAATATTCCTTATTCTTATTTTTATTCTATTCTTTTTTCTTTTTTCTTTATCTTTATTAATTCCCTTCTCGTTACGTATACACGCATTTATCTATCTATCTATCTATATCTTGTTTTGTATAAATCTTTCTACCTGACCTATAAATAATTCTTTTCTAACGTCATATCCTTTGAAATGTCATTTACAAAGTGAAAAAAAGAAGAAGAAGAAAAAAAGAAATTAGAAATAATGGATTATAATTGGATAAACATTTGGGACATATATATTTTCCATTACGTATGGTAAAACAAATATTCTTTTGGAATAGATTAATAGAAAATTCTGTTTCTATATTAGTAATATTGATATCAAAGAGTTTTAGGGGTGAGTAATAGAAGAGGTTTGCTTCTCCATCACGTATCCTCGCGGTTCGAGGTTTCAAACCGCTACGATAATTCGGGATTCTAATTAAAAGCGTATATATTAGTAGTAGTAGTAGTAGTAGTAGTAGTAGTAGCAGCAAAAGCGTGCAACTTCGAGTAAGGATAATGATGTAATAGATTGCAACTGTAAGTGTAAACCCATACGTAGGTAGATAAATAGATAGATAGATAGATAATAATGGAGAGAAAGCAGGAAACTAAAGATATTACAAACGATATTTTCACTAATTATACGTGGAATATATTTTACGAATGAACGATGATGCAAATCTATTAGCCGGTCTTATGAATAGTTTAAATTTCTCAACGTTCAAAGTTTCATTCGTTTAATTTTTTCCTCGTAATCGAATCTCGAATCGGACTATCTCGTTTAAGAAAGAGAATTATTCATTATGATAGAAATCCGTAGGAACGTATTATAAAATTCATCCGAAAGAATATGAGAATTTTGTCAGTTCGACTCTATTCGAAATTGGCGCCAAACATTTTGTTAGGTCGCTGGCTGGTTTGGCACCGAAACCAATATCAAGCGTGTTCTTCTAGAAACCTTATCCAATTTTACAAGACGACCGACCCCTTTTGCCTCTTTTCCTCTCCCTACCCCTCCCACCACTTCTCTCTCACTCTTTTTTCGTCCCTTTTCTTTCTTTTTTTGTTCACCAATCCTGTGTTTTTCTTCGTCCAATTTATATCGACGAGAAGACGAAAAAGGAAAAAAAAATAAAACTGAAAGGAAAAAAGAATCGTTGGATTCTTTTTATACATACGTGTGTATATGTGTGTGTGTGTGTGTACCAATTTTTCGTAACCCTCTTCCTCCCTTTTCTTTTTCTTTTTCTTTTTCTTTTTATTTGTTTGATTGCATTCACACACGTGATCGGAGTTTCTCCGTTCGTCGAAAATTCGAAGAGACACGTTGAAAAAAGGGGAGGTGGGAGGAGAGCAGGGGAAAAAGAAAAGAAAAGGATAAAAATAGTATAGATATTCAGCATATGGAAAGAAAACTATAATCCCGTTTTATCCATTTCATCGTTTTTCTCATATATTTCGTTTCCTCGTTTCTTCGTATTCGAATATACTTTTCTCTTCCCGTGCACTTTTTATCGAATAGGCTTCTTCTTCTTCTTCTCCTACTATACCACGTTTCATCAATCGAATTCAAAGGAAAACGTTTACCGATTACGAGAAAGAAATACTATAGTTCGTTTCTCTAATGTAAGTAAGTAAAAAACACCGTTATTAACGTATTTTAGATGTATATATATATTCCTAACCAACAACAAACTGCTAGAATTTCAATGGGGAAAACTTTAAAGAGGTAGAGCGCGTAAAACACCGACAACGTTTTACGATGCTCGATTACTCTTGGATTTTAAGACCGCCCACCAACAGACTGCATCGTAATTCTTTGAATTTTGCCCCACCCTTTTTTTCTCTCTCCTCTTTTTCTTTTTTTTATTTATTTCCGAAGAAGAATTATCGTTTCGTTTGGTTAGACTTATTGTTAGTCGACTTGGTAATCGATTAACTCGAATGTTAATCTTTAATCGATAACTTTGCAAACGATTTAAACAAAATTATTGTGAAAAGAAAAAAAACAACACAAATAATATTTATCGATATTTCCATTTAACATTTGCAAAATAATTATAATTTAATAATTATAATTTAAAAAAATATAATTTAATCCTCGCGATACGACTAATCAAATTGAATCAAATAAAATACACTACATAGACAAAAATCATGAAGGAATCGTAAGAAATTTATTTTCTAAAGAAACTTCGAGTCACGCGTGTTAACATCTATACCAATCCTCTTCCCCCTTCCCCCTTCCCACCCCTTTTAGAAGTTTCTCGTAGCACGACGCGACAAAGGAGGTATACGTTTTCGTATAAACCTACAAACGTACGTCCATTTAAAATTTGCAAAATAATTATAATTTAATCCTCGCGATACGATTAATCAAATTGAATCAAATAAAATACGCTGCATAGACAAAAATCATGAAGAAATCGTAAGAAATTTATTTTCTAAAGAAACTTCGATAGGAATTCTCGAAGTCACGCGTGTTAACATCTATCCTCTTCCCCCTTCCCCCTTCCCACCCCTTTTAGAAGTTTCTCGTAGCACGACGCGACAAAGGAGGTATACGTTTTCGTATAAACCTACAAACGTACGTCTTATTATGCACAGAGGCCTGCGATAAACTCATTAAAAGCAGAAATACGTGTAACCGGAAGCAACTACTACGAGCACACATAGAACCGCGGAAATTCGAATTGTGGAAACTCAGTCGTCCGATTCTCTTATTGCATTTCCTCCTTTTCCCTCTCTCTCTCTCTCTCACTCCTTCTATCCTAAGGATGGTAGAGAAACGGAGGAAAGCTTCTGTACTTCTGTTTCAGTGTGCTTGATTTACCTCAAAGAACGGAACACACCTCCTGTGTGAAACTTCGAATTTCTCAAAAGACGACGACTACGACGGATGGTATAATCATTCCTCTCGTAAGAAAGTATTTATTTCAAATTATTTACCTTTATAATAATCAATTCCTCCTATTCTCCGTGTATATATATATATATAATTTACTCTCTAAAAGCATCCTATTTAATTACGACAAACGAGGAAAGAAGCAACGAGAACTTGCATATAATATAATTTATTAATATGTGTTACGTATTTCCTAAAGCATTTCATAAAACGTTTCATGTTTATTAAAGTACATGCATAGCAATTACGAATTGAGACTAATTAAAAACCCTTTTCAATTATTATAATCATTCGTTTGTAATTTTTGTTGTTACTTATTAGATCGTTACGGATCCATTTAATTAAGAAAATAATATTAATAATAGTATTAACGATAACGAGAATGATCAACTTGTAAGTAATAATACGTTTTGATCGGCTAACTAAATCGTCATAGCAAAAAGATTCGTGCAAGGATTCATCATTGGGAACTAATAATAAAATATATTTCTAAATTAAATATTAAGATTAATTAGCATGCATTGACACGAGATAAAAGGATAAGCTGAATGAGTAGTATAACATTAGCAACACCATAAACTCACGTATAATAATATTAATTAGTTCGATATAGGAAAGAAATAATGGAAATAAAAATAAAGAAATAAAGAAAGAGGGAAAGAGAGAGCAAAGAGAGAAGAAAAGAAAGGAAAGGTAAAATGAAAAATATAAAAAATATAAAAGAATAAGCTTACCGTCGTTGTTGGTCCTAGCACGCGGTGGCGATGAACTGACCGTCGGGAAATTTCGCGAAACGTTGTCCCTTGGCTGAGGTTGCGGCCCTTCGAGATTTGGACTTGGACTGAATTCGGCTCTGAAATCGACCCTGTCGAAACCTTCGTCGTTCTTATGCGTCAAATTCATCTCGTCCGATTCTAAATCACTTTGATACTGTTCCCTCAAGATCCAACGTTGTACTTGAAATTAACAAAACGATATATATATATATATATATATTAGGTTGTCCATTATCTGAAATTGCAATCATTAAAATGATTTCAATTTACATGCGAATACAAGAATACAACGTGTTCGAGTATTCGAAAATAACATTCGTGTTAGGCAAATAATACGCTTTATATTTCTCTATTTTTTTCTTCTTTTATTTTTTTTCTTTTTTTCTTTTTTTCAAACTCTACTTTCATTTCGTCTCTATCGCGTTTCGCACGTAACGAGAGAACGACGGTTCTATTTTAGAAATAGAATTTTTATGAAAAAATTCTAAAACAACAACGACAGATATACATATATATATATATATACAAAGTAAGAGGAGGAGGGGTAAGAGGGAGAAAGAGAAAATGTCAGAGGATGGTAGGCTAAAAAGGCAACGGAGATACAATTCAATTTCTTTCACGGTATAAGTGAGGTCGACGAAATTTACGAACGAGAGAGAGAGAGAGAGAAAGAGTGAGAGAAAGAGAGAGAGAGTGTGTGTGTGTTTTGGTAGAAATTTTCGTGAAAGCAAAGTGTCGCTTGTCGGCGGCTTGACGCAATACACACCACCCAGAATCATTTTCCCAACGAAGGGGTATAATATTTCTCCGTAAGCACAAACCACAGATAGGAATTTCAAATAGCTAGATATCGTTTTCAAAGGAAACATTATATCCCATGCGTGACAGGCGAACCATAGAGTCTACCTATTAACGCTTATTATTGTTATTATTAATTAACATTTCGGTTGTGCCTTCGAGGTACGATGCTAGCTAGGCTGGTTAATAGATACCTGGAGTCTCAGTCTCCCCCTCTTCCTCCTCCTCCACTTCCCACCCTCAACCTCATAGCTTTGGTTTGTTGTATATCCATACTCGCTGCTTCTAATCCGACGTGTTGCTGCTTGATGTGTTATAACTCATGTTCCTGAATAACGCGATGTAGGCAATAGTGTTTCTCTCTCTCTCTCTCTCTCTCTTTCTGTCTCTCTATCTCTATCTATGAATCTTCTCTAGGGATTGTACGGTTTATGTTTGCGTGTTTATACGTATGTAATAGAACGAACAAACGTATGTGTACAAACACACCATACGTGTAGGCTCAAGAGTTACTCCTATGAATCGCTTTACGAAATTGAAAATTGGCTAGGGCCTGTGTAAGCTTTACCCTATGTCTATCTCTTTGCTTTTGTGCGTATATTGATACGTCATAAACTAGATTACTACTCTTTCTATCTTCCTTCTGTGAGTGGATAATTCCACGTATGCACATACGAGATGACGATAATGATATGCGTTTGTACGAATACGAAGATATTCTCATTTGATTTCAATTACGATATACTTATATGTATATATATGTATTATTCTAGAGCATTGTAATTGACATGTGTTTAATACACATACGTCAATTAGTATAAAATGATCGTCGATTATTCAAAATTGCATTTCGTATGTCGTTCGAATAGTAAATTTATATTAAAATCATCTTTATCTATTTATCTATCTATCTATCTTTGTCTCTCTCTCTCTCTTTTTGTCTTTCTATGGGGGTTATAGTAGATAGCATTTGCAATATTACGCGGGTAATATGCTCATTGAAACAAATTTACTACCTACTTAGTCAAGGTATTTCTGTTATAGCGTAATATCATGGGAGTGCTTTGCAAAATGTAATTCCTGCATTACACTCGCTCGCGATTCGATTATTTTATTAAAAAGGATTTCCTTGGAAATCTATTGTCAAGCATTTTTTTTTTTGGGGGGATTTATTACGAGGTTGACTCGCGTCTTCTCTTCGGTTTAATATTATGAAAAATGTTTAATCTACCGTGTTTCTTTTTGTTTTCTTTTTTATTTTTACAGCTTTTACTATTGGAATTCAAATATTACGCGTATGACAAAAGAATATTTTGACGAAAATTGACTGACATATTAATTTACAACGATTAATTGTGATTTCAACGTTAGAATGATCTTATAATCAAAATGAAATCGATTGGATTAACGATTTTCGAAATGCAATTATGAGAATAATATGGGAATATCATTTAATTGATATCTAAGAAAATCGTGCTAAAATTGGCACTCTTTATAATATATATATTTATATATATATTGTCCAGTTTACCAGTAGAGTTTGTCGTTAAAACTTAATTAGGTCAAATTTAATAGAAACAAGACGAAGCGCACAACCAACAACAACAACAACAACAACAACAACCACAACTCTCCACCGCATCTTGTCATCTTCGTTACGAGTATTCTCTCCTATAGTTTCGAGTATTGGGGGGTGGTGGGTGGAGGGTGGGAGCAGGGGGAGCTGCTGGAGTTAGGAGGTGGTACTACTACGGTCATCGACGTTAATTATGAGAACGTACGATTTACAACTGGCACGTGTGGCTTTCAACCCTTCGATCCTTATCCGTTAGACTCGTGAACCCCACCCCCCCACCCGCTCCTCCCCCCATATTAACGGATTCCCACGGAACTGGTGGTATCGCAAAATGCGTTTCTACCGTCCTTCCATAAACTGGCGCTGATCGTTCTGCCGATCCGGTACGATCCGATAAGAAAGTGAGCTCGCGTAGTGCCGAGAGCGTATGTGTTGTTCGTTATCGTATATTCACGGCATAATTACTACGATAGGATCGGTATATATATATATATGTATGTGTAATTTCGTATACAATGAACGCCTATAATCTTCAAACTTTGTTCGGAATTAATAGGCGCTTCTACGCCTTATCAACGAATAGAAAAAAAAAAGAAAAAAAAGAACAAGATAAAACTTACTATTATATATATTATTATTATATATATTAATAGAAAGAAAAAAAATATAAAACAAGAGAAAACTAACTATTACCGCGAGAAAAGATATTACCATGTTATATATTTCACTTTAGAAAAAAAAAGAGAAAAGATAGTGGTACGACTGTTAGATGTATAACAGGCAGTAAAATAACAACGTCCAACTTTTACGAATGACATAATATCAGTCGGTATGGAAACCCATTTGCGCTTGACTATTCTGGCACACCGTAAGTGAAATGAAATGTTTCCTACGAGCCAAAACGATGAAAACTTATACTTTCGGAGACAAGATGGATCAACATTTTCCGAGCCGCGTATAATCGAGAGCTTGCTTGTATGTAATAAAGCTTTCAATGGCCTAGACTATACAGAAACTGACAGTAGAGAAACGTTGCTGTGTGAAACTAGGAAGAAGAGAGAAGGGGGAGGGTCGGAGGGGAAGAGGGGGTGATAATAATTGTTCCCAGAAGTCCCATAAACGCGTTCGCGTACGCGAGATATCGTAGTACGGAGGGGTGGGTGGGGGAACCTTGCCAAGGGTTGGTTGGACCTTTCGTTCTGAACATGTTCCATCCGATATCTATCTCTTTCACACCTACTACTACTACTACTACTACTACTATTACTACTACTATTACTACGATACACGTCAAGTTACTTTTCTCTAATAACATCTCTAATACGCGATGAACCAATTTTCTTTCCTGACAGGATTTGCTGTTGTTACCTAGGGTAAGTCTTTTTGACGTTGGAAAACACGCCTCGACGTTTCTTCCTACGATTAAAGTTTATTTTCTGTAAAACCCTCCCCTGTACGTACGTTGATTTTTTTTTTTTAACGTTCAACGCGTTTTAATCATTTTTGCATTTTTGTTCGAGTATTATATTGGATTGTCGGAAAAGTTCGTAGCCGATTTTGACGAAATATTGAAGAAATCAATTGAAATTTTCTTTTAGTGTATATATTTATTAAATTATATAAGTGCACGTTATCTGTTCCAAAACCTTTCTACATCTTTCAGGTAACTTGAAAAATTCCATTCTTCCGGAACGTTCTAAGTTTTTGCTTTTTTTTTTTCTAATATATTCAGACTCGTCTCTTTATCTCACCCCACAGAAAATTGGCGCGAACTTTTCGGACAATCAAATATTTTACATTTTCTTTTTTTTCTTTTACACCGAAAATGTTAGATTTGACAAATTTCTTCCACGGGTATAAATCTAATGGAGTTAAGCGTCAGTTCGAGAATAAAAGATAAAAGAATGAATGTTAGAGAAAGAGTAGAAGAAGAAGAAGAAGAAGAATAAGAATAAGAGAAAACAAAAGGGAAGTTTCTCACGCGACTGCGACTGTCGGACTGTCTGGACGCAAAAGTGATTAATGGTGAACACTATGAATAGTAGCGGTGTTGGTAACGATTCGAATGCCTACGAGAGGTGAGTTCGCGAAAGTACGCTTGCTTGCAACGCTTGCAACGCTTGCTTGCAACGTTTGTTTGCGTTAGGAAGAATCGAGGCAACTTCAAAATCAACTGCGGTTATTAATTACATGCTAAAGGGTAAACGACGCCATGCCGTCAACGTTGAACGACGAAAGAAGTTAAAGGGGGGTTGGTTGGGTTGGTTGTTGTTGGTTGATCGACGTGAACGACGAGGAAAATTTGACCACGTGTTATCGTTTAACGGAAAACAATTAGGCAAATCATCTGCTCTGTGTTGGCTATATTCGAGTGAACATTTTTTGGGATGTTCAAATATATAAAGTTTTAAGTTTGATTATTATTTATATTTATTTATTTGATCAAACGATAGAATAAACGGGGTTTGAAATTTTAGAAGGTTTGATTCTCGGATCGTTAGACGAGTGATATGAATTTATTATTTGTTTGCTTGATAATATAAAAAAAAGAAGAATAAATAAAACGTTAATTCGATCGGAAGAAAGATTTTCTCTTGGAGATTTGAAAGAAATACCAAGATAATTAAGAGAGAATGAAATGAAGATAGAGAGAGAGAAAGACCGAGCTTAAGAAAAGCGAGGGGCTGATTAAAAGAGGAGGAAAAAAAAGGATCTTTAAAATGTAAACTCAGAGAGAGAGAGAGAGGTGCTCTCGAGTTGGAAGAAAAAGCAAAATGCCTGGGCGCCTACCTAAGGTTTATGTGTCGAAGCGGAATAAAAACACTTTTGCAATCGTCAAAGAGTGCCTTTTGCATCTCTCGCCTTCACCTAGCCGAGAGAAAGCTGCATTGCCGGCAGCGGTTGTTGCCAAAGAGCGATGAAGAGAAGAAGAAGAAGAAGAAAAAAAAAAGGAAGAAAGAAATAAAGAAAGGCAGGAACGAAGAAAACAAAAAATAAGGCAAACTGAGAGAAAATGAAACGCACGTGGGGGCGTTAGTGGAAAGAGGAAATAAATACAAAAATTCCGCGGCGCGATTTACTCGCTCGAAGGAAGAAAGAGAGAGGGAGGGGGTAAGGGGGGTAAAGGAGGGAGGATGAGGGTTTCGAGGAAGGAAGAAATTTAAACGATGACGTTCGAAAGCGACTTTTGACAGCAACGTCGGGAGGAAAACTGGGACGTTCCTACTTTCTTTTCTCGTTCCTACTTCCTATCATCTCACTTCGTATATTTTCCTGGCTGACTGTATATACGTTACGTGTCTTTCACTACTTTTCATCTCTACCGTGCATGTCTGCTTTACGTACTCGTAATACGCGACTGTTACTACTTCAACGCGTCCGACTATATAAGCGTTCTATACTACTGAACACGCACTTTTTAAAATTGATAATATATTATTAGCGAATTGAATTGTTTTTTTTTAATTTTTACTTTTATCTTCCTCCCCCGATTTTATTTAAATACACAGGAGAAACATCAAAGCAAATGTTGGGTAATATGATATAAAATAAGTTTAAATCGTTAGTTATATATAATAGAAAATTGTAAGATTCTTTGATCATTCTTATAGTCTTCTTTTTTATTCGATATATAATTAAATGTATTCTAGGAAAGGATAAAAGATTTCGCCAAGCTTTATAAATAAATGTACGGAACAATGTAACGGTAATAAGTTCGCATAACTTTCAAAAACGTTTGTATATTTGCCTGGTTTCTTTAGTCAGTTCTATCTTTCTCCGTGTTTCATTTCCACGCGTTGGTGAGGTTAATATATATATATATTTTTTTTTGGTATATTTTCTTATTCCAACCGTTTGCCGGTAGAATCTCTCGAAAGTTAGCATAGCGTTGTTTGCATATTCATTCGAATCCATAGGAGAGCTTCTCGACTGGCTGTAGCTAGCAGCAGCAGGTACACCACTGATACCTATCCCGTTGAATTTCTACGAGGTCCACTATCTTTGCCCCAATATTCCTGGATGCACATTGTGGAAGAAGCAATTGCTAGAGGATGGAAAACAGAAGGCTTTCTAGTTTAACCTAACCTCCTCCTCCTCCTCCTCCTCCTCTATGCCAGATGCAATAACTTAGTAATTGACGTTTTAAGGATACAAAGCAACTTGACAGTAGTTACGCGTTTAATAATCGTTTTGTTTAATTTACGTAGGGGGATCGTTTGTTAGAGTCCTTCTTCTCTGTTATCTCAATTTGCTTAACGCAAATATATATGGTGATGATCCTCGAATTTTCTCTCTCATTTATCTTATTACGATTTCACAGACGCCTGCACCAAATTTTTGTTACTTTTTATCTATAAGTAAATTGAATTATAATCGTTGACGTTGAAAAATATAAATAATTCTAGGGCAAGCATATATATCTATATATATATATATATACGTGCATGTGCGTGTGCATTTGTGTTAGTCTCTGAGAGAAACGTCGGCTCTGATATTCGGTCTCTCATTTCGTGTTTACATTCTAGTCCTACCTCGTATATAACCACCATCTATTCGTAATAGACTCGAAAGCTGAAAGCAACAATAACTTACGCCCCTTTCGCGCGGACCACGCGATATTGCGTTAGTGCAGCACCCGTTGTAATTGTTAGGCGTTCTTTTAGTTCATGTCTCTCTTTCTCTCTTTTATCTATGTGTACGTACGTGTATGTACTGTCTGTACACGGACGAATGTATTGTTCTCTTGCTATCTTGTTTTTTTCTCTCTCTCTCTCTCTTTCCCGTTCTCTTTCTACTCTTCGTGGACAGATACGAGAAAGTATGCGAAACTATACAACTATAATACACTACCTACGGATGGATGAGGACAAGAGCTTTTGTATACACGAAACTAAAATTCGATATTTTTCTCCTTCACTGGCAGCTAGTATCTCTCTCTCTCTCTCTTTCTATTTCTCTTTCTGTACGATGTCTCTATCAAATTTATCGGTTTTAATACGCACAGAGAATGTAGGATGCGAAAGACTGAATATTAAAATATACATACCTGGCTGACAAACGTGTCGTTGTATACAACGCATATGTTCGTTCTTTCGTTCATATGTTCGTTCATTCGTTTGTTCGTTTGTTCGTTGCTTTTAATAACATACTTCATAGAAACACGTAAATCGTCTTAAAACCATTCCCGTGTCTTTTTCTTCTTCCCCTTCTTCTTCTTCTTATTATTATTACCGTTCATTAAAAAATAAAGAATACGAATTCGTTGTTTCCCCTCGAGAAAATACGAGAGTCCTTCTCTTCATATTTCTTTTCCGTCCCTTCTTTTTTGTTTTCTTTTTTCTTTTTTTTAAAATTCAACAGATAGACAGGTATATATTATTTATCAGCGAATTATTCGAACAATTTTCTTAACAAAATATAGTCTTGAATGAAAATTGTAACAAATGTATAATAATGTTAACGATTTGTATTGTTAATCGTAATATTATTCTACGATGTTTAAATTCAAACGCGTTAACGACGATTAATTGATTTTTTTTTTTCTTACCGAGTTAAATGATCTACCCCTCTTCTTCTTCTTCTCCTTCTTCTTCTTCTTCTTCTTCGTCGTCTTTAATTATATATATAATTTTTTTGTTCTTCTTCTACTTCTTCTTCTAAACCCATCGTCACGATCGAACGAGTTTTCACGGGTGATTTAACGGGAAGGGTGAAACGCAACGTTGTAAAACGGGGGTAGTTTTCTCCTTCGACACGTTGTTACGCGCCGCCTCCCTTCTTCGTTGGACGTTCAAAGAGGCAGAAAGTTTTAAATCCTTTAATAAGTCGCGGGACACACATCCCCTTATCTCGTTGTTACGTGTACGATGAAAGGGTGTGTGAACGAACTCGTCGGTTAGGTCGTCGTTCTTGTTCAACGAGCGAAAAAAAAAAACCATAGGCGTCCGGCGCATAAAAGAGAGAGAAAGAGAGAGAGAGAGATAATAATCATCTCACACGGTAATTACGCTTTTAATTGACCCCATTTTAAATGAACCTATTTACCATTTAGATTATAATAGTGTGACGGTAATTATTTTCGAAAAAAGGCTGAAGAAAAAAGAAACCTACGATTTTGTTTGTCGTCATAGTCGCGTGATGGATAGATTAACTATATACTCATATATATGTTTTATCTAACGATCTCGTTATTATTGAGATTAAACATTTCTTTCACGATAATTCAAATAATTATGAAACTTTCTTTTATATTATACAATGATCACGAAATATGAATTATTACAAATATATTCCTTTTTATTAATAATAATAATATTTCTATTATTATATTTAGTATTAGTATTAGTATTAGTATTTAGTATAATTATATTTAGTATTATATATTATTATTTATTATTATTATATTTATTATTATTATATATAATTATATATTAAGTATTTATATAATAATATTTCTATATTATATTCTAATATTTCATTTAAACAAAAATCCTATCGTAACAACACATAAAATAAAGATATATATATAATATTTAGTATTACCAATAATATATGTCAAAATTATGACGCTTATGAATAATTGGTTTTACACAGCCACACACACACACACAGACACATATACACGTGAGAACAAAGTATACGACTAAAGGTTCATCATCTTCTTCTTCTTCTTGCTTGCTTGCTTTGATCAGACCAGCCAAGTTGTGCTCTCAACTCATGCATTACTTGGATACGTGGGAAGAATCTACACACACACACACACATACGCACACTCAATAAATTACACGTAGAAGGAGAGAAGAGAAAAGAAGAGAGAAGAGAGACACGTATTCTTACCAACACTTGTATACGTATCTTCTCTCACGCGAAAGGGAACAACATTGTGTTCCAACGATCGATTGTGTGATCGATCGATCGATCGATCGATCGAATTCTCAGACCCCATAACAACCGAGGCACCGATTTTCTCTCTTAGACTTTACGATGGAAACGGGAAACGCGTCCAAGTGAACTTAACGAAGCACCGTTCATAAACGAATCACCGACACGGCCGGTTCCGTTCCGTTCCGTTCCGTTCGACCTGCAAACGATCTGCGGATGGATGCCTTAGAGAGTAAGAGAGAGAAAGAAAGAGAGAGAGAGAGAGAGATAGGTGGAGAGGGTAAGAAAAAAAAAACCACCCCTTTATCATTTATTTATCGTGTATACTATACTTTATTCTTTCCCTTTTTATTTTTATTTTTATTTTTACGTGTATTTCTTTTTTTCTCCCTTATAGTATTATGTGACTTATGTTAGTATTATCCATGATAGATTAGGTGCAATTATTTCGTCAAAAAAATAAAAAATAAGGGGTAGTTTATTTAGTATTAATAATAATTTTTTATTTTATATTAATTAGTAACGAGAAATATTCTAGTAACAAATATAACTGTTGCTAATCATCCCCTAATCGTTATAAAGTTAAACAAACGGCAATAATAATAATAATAATAATAATATCGTTTAATAATAATAATAATATCGTTTAATAATGGAAAGGAAAGAAAAAAAGAAGAAATATCATTTCAACGTTACGAAATATCGTTCTTAATTATAGAAATTCGTCGATGTTACCGGTTTTTTCCGTTTGACCTCCTTTTCTTTTTTTCTTTTTTTTTCTTTTTTCTTTTTTCATTCTTTCCCGACAGGATCCTGCACTGCTCGACGGAGCAGAAAATTTTTTCGATCTTAAAAAGAAGGGAGGAGGAGGAGGAGGAGAAGATGAAGATGAAATAAAACAAAAGGGAAAAGAAAAAGGAAGGAAAAAAAACACGAAAAGGGAGAGAACGAAGGGAAGAGAAGGGTAGGTAGGAAGGAAGGAAAGACAGAGTAGAAAATATAAAAAGAAAAGGTAGGAGGGGGGAAGAAAAAAAAAGATTATTCTTCAGTAGTATTGGTAAAATGACGCTTTCGAAGTGTTACCTGTGAGAAAGAGAGAGAGAGAAAGAGAAAAAGAAAGATAAAGAGAGAAACAACAAACCAGAATGAATTCGTTCGTTCGTGGGGTGAGTGGGGAGGTTGAACGAGAGGGGGATGGACAGGGGGATGATATCAGAGACGCGGAAAGAAGAAATATACGTGTGAAAGTCGCGGGTTGGCAATAATTAGTCCGCTACACACAGTTGGTAATTAAATTGAAGAAGAAGGCACAGCAGAGCAGCAGCCTCGGCTCGTGAAACGTGAATACGTTTTCGAGACGACAGAATATGAAAGATGCAAAAGAGAGAGAGAGAGAGAGAGTGGGTGTGTGTGTGTGTGTGTATGAGAGAGAAAGAAAATCGTTAGATACGCTCTGAGATTTATGTCCTGCGGAGATAATAACGTTCGTTATGTGAGGCGCGTTCATTGCTTCGTTTTACGTTAGTACCCACCCCCAATCTCCACCCCCCCTCCCCAACGTCGTCATCAAGGGTGTCGGTGGGTTGGTTGGTTGGTCGGTCGGTCGGTCTTTTGTCATTAAAATTGATTTTCATTTTTTAGTTCGTTTGCGTTCGTTATTCTTCTAAATTGGGTAAGATTTTCATAGGAATGATATAATAAATTTTGAGAGGTTGAATAATTTGATTCTGATCGAATTATAATATATAAACGACGAATCGGATGAATGGAATTATTTTAACGTCTCTTTATATTTTTTTTTTTTTTTTTTTTATGTGATACATTTGTATTTTACGAGTAAAAAATTTGACGTACTGTTAAAATAAAGAAATACAAAAATAGAGAAAGAAAGAAAGAAAGAAAGAAAGAAATACTGTATCCATTTATATTCGCAGCAATACGCGTATCTGTTACCTATGTGTCAACCGTGTCGTAGTTTTGAAAAAGAAAAAACAAAAAAATGGAAGTCTAAATCGAAATAAAATATTTGTGTTTCCATTTGTATAAAGAATAAAAATAAAATCGTTTCATTTTTCGTGCTTTCAATTTTAGTCCATTTATCTAATAGTTACGATAAACTAGTAAGGATGGATGATAATAATACGCGAATTCGTTATACAAATAACAGCCAAGTTGGCTTTTATTAAAATGATTTTTCACTATGATTCATGTCTATCCAAGTACTATTACTTGGTATACGAATATTTTGTGAACTAATATTATTTTGAATATGATGATACACTGTATACTCGTTACCTGTATATAATAAAACGTAAATGTTAAGAGTGTATATAGAAATTCTCGAAAATAAAGAGAAAAAAAAAATGTAGAGAAGAAGAAAAGAAAAGAAAAAAAAATAGAATGAAAAATGCAGGTGAAATAAGAAAGAGAAAGTAATAAATAAAGAATGGTAAGAAAAAAGAAAAAAAAGAAAAAATGAAAATACACCGGGTGTTATCAGAAAAGAATAGAATAGAGTTTTCCTTTACTCTTGTTGAGAATCCAAAGGTGATTTTCGAAGACCTAGCTAGAGGTTGGTATTATCAGGAGGATTTGCAGTTTACGCTCGTCGGATCGAAATGTATAAGATATATATATGTAACATCCCTTCTCCAGATTTTCTTGATAGCGTGTCTAGAACGAGTAGTAGTGGAAAAGGAAAAGAATTTTTCATGATATATATATATATATTTTTTTTTTTCCTCCTCGAATGGAAAATACGTCGCGATATAGTAAGTGGATGGTAAGAAGAAGGAAGAAGGGCTCGCCATTGGATGAAAAGAAGCTAGCTGTTGGATTCGTGGAAAAGGTTTGGTTGCAATAAGAAAGAGAAAGAAGGAAGGAAGAAATAGATAGATAGATAGATAGATAGATAGATAGATTGATAGAGTGGGTGGTAACAAGAAACGGAATCTGAAACTAGGAATTCGTGAGCGAGCTAGCGACCGACCATGGGAAAGTTTTGTATTCATACGGGCAGCAGCAACATCACCGATTCCGTTCTATGCGTTCGCGATAAATTCGCTTCTGTTGACACGGGAATTGAATTTCCTTTTCTACCTCGTGGCCTCGAAGACGGAAAAGTCGAATACGTACGTACGTACGTACGAATTTTTCACTAGTAGTAATAATAGTAGTAGTAGTAGTAGTATCTCACCTATCCTCTATACACGTGTACGAAGAAAATGCAAAAATATCAAAAAAGAAATACAAAATTCGAATGAGGGCAAAGAAATTGTTAAGAAAGTAAAATATAAAATATGATCGTTAGGAATACACATCGTGAAATTTATATATATATAAATAAATAATGAACTACGACGTTCGAGAGTATATTTGCGAAAAATAAATAAATAAAAAAAGGCTACCGGCACGCAGGTGTGTCAGCTGCGTTTTATTTCTGGAATATGCAATCAAATTCAGCTCTCGTGCTTTGCCCAAGCACAGAGAAGAGAAGAAGAACACTTCTTTTGTACCGTGCTTTCTGAAATATTCAATGAACGATCTGATCCAGCAATAATACACACGTACCTGAATAAATATATATCTATGTACACGAAAAGGATCAACTAGAAAGATAAATATAGGATGAAGGAAAGGGAAGGGAAGGGGGGTGTAGAATTAATAACGCTCTTTGGATATAGCAGGCGTCAAACAGCATCTAGAAAAATACTGGGAGTCTATGGATGCAATGGAAAGGGGGCAAAAAAATAATACGGAAAAAAAAAGAACGCAACAAAAGCTGTCGTCCCACAAAGTCGCGATCCTTTATCTGGGAGAAAAGAAAGTAAAGGGATGAAAAAAAAAAAAAAAGAAAAAGAAAAAGAAAAAAAGAAGAATAGAAGGGAAAAGGTTTTCCAATATGCAGATTGGTGAACCTAATACGAAAAAGTCTCGTGCTTACCGATAGTTCGACAAAAAGGGATCGTCGTTGTTGAAATGAAGAACCTCCCTCGTACGTAACAATAAAGTTTTCCTTTTAACGACAGCATTAGCGAAATGAAAACTTACAGAAACCTTTTTTTTTACTCTACTTTCAATTAACGCAACTTCCCCATTTCATTTATATTATATATTATGTATGTATATTTACTTTGTTAGAAAGTATACTTATATACGTATTATTTGTACAAATGGAATTTTTCTCATAAACAGTAATCATGATATTTTTCCCTTTCTTTCATATATATATATATATATACGTGTATATAGTTTATATCGAGAAAATAAAGTCAATAAAGCTCGAAGCATGATATATCCCGTTTCAGTTGTTTCCGAGTAAACGTTAAAACCATGGGGGGGAAAAACTAAAAATCAGAGTGCCGGAGCAATTTCAAGGGGATTAGTTCATCAATGTTTCATGAGACGACCACACGGAACTTAATCTACTCTTTAAAATGGAAATCGAAAGAGAAAGAAAAAGAGAGTTTACGTTCTTTTCAGGATCACGCACGACACTCGAATCAACGTTATGCCAACGGGCTTTCGAATTCTCTTCAAGTTTTGACCTTCCGTATACCCACTTCAGTTTTCTCATTAGTTTCCAAAAGAATCGATCGCATTGGCTACTACTACCTCTTCCACGTTTATTCGAATATTTTTTTGTGAAGTTTTCTTTCTCTCGTAAGATTCGTCTCGGTTAAACGAGCACAAACGTAATCGTTATCGTATACTAATTCGAAACAAAAGAAACAACGAGAGTTTCCATTTTCTCTCGATACTCTTCCTTCCCCATCTAACTTTTAAACTTCTCAGATTACCTAATATGTACTGCTACTACTACCACTATTGCTTTCTCTACCCTACTTTCCCTGTTTAAATTACGTTCATCGCGATTATACGTTGCGTAGATCGTCGTATCGAAACTTTGTTATTTCGCTATTGAAAATTAAACAGTCTCTGATCGTGAATATTTTACAGATATATTAGAATAACTAACTTTTCCCTGTGAAAAATCAATTCTATCGATTAAGGAATCAATAATAATTATCAATCATTCTATCTTTGATAGTTCAATTGAATAACAATCGTATTAACGTGATTTTTATTTTGCTATTTCTTTTGTTTTTATTTTCTTTTATTTTCGGTAATTTTAATTAAGAGTCTAATTACGTGAAATAATATAACTAATGTTTGTGCTCGATAATCCGATAAAATAAACAGTTACGATGATTGGTAGAGGATATTAACGATGTAAAGCATAGTCAAAATCGATCATCCTAAATGATTTTTAACGTCAATAAGAGATGACAGGTATACGTTATATTAATGTTCAAATATCTGCCAATCATTAGTCGGACGAATGCATTGAATTTTCGTGCCAACATCGAATTTTCGATGTTAGTAGTAGCCCGGCAAGCAGGACCTACGCAGGCTGAACGTTATCGAACACGTTAGCAATGTTTTGTACACTAATTAGCTTCGTACCAACCGCTGGACAGCTGATTTTCCAGGTAGCGTTGATTGACGTGATACTCGAGTTTCATGTCGAACCTCAATTGGGACTGAATTGCTGAAGCGTACCGATACTTCGTTAAACACACTCCTGAAACGACCGAGTGCATCCTATTACTACGTTGCCGAAATGTCACTCTTGTCAATGACAACGGTGTCATGGCTAAACCACATCGATACTACGATCATCGAACTTTTCCTCGTTATTATTCGACGATTCAAACTTCACGTTGAAATTTTAACGTACCCAATGGTTTTACTGGTCATTCGATAAACGTTTCAGGATTATCGATTTTGTATTTCTCATATTTCAAATTCTATCGGAATTTCTCAAAATTATTACGAATATTCTCTCTATTTTTCTCTCTCTCTCTCTCTCTATGTTTCTCTTTTTAACAAATAATCATTACGATTTTGCGATATTAACTCATTTAATTGAGATAATATTTCTTATATTAAAATATTATATAATAAATAAATAACTAAATATTATATGTGGATGCTTGTTTGTGTGTGTGTGTGTATTTAGATATATTTTTTTTTGTTCTATTTTAAATTTTTAAATCAAGATTATGTTAGAGAGAAATTCTATAAAAAAAAAAAAAAATAATGAAACGAAGTTATTTCTTTGAAATATAATTAGTAACATTCAAGTAGCACATGTCAAGGATTAATCCGGCAGACATTTTAAGTAGTACAAATCAGGCATTCGTGTATTCGGTCAGACATTTATTTTTTTTCTACTAACAATATAATTATATTTTTTGCAAACAAGATATAAACCAAGACGAAAAGAATAAAGTATGAAATAAGAAAAAAAAAAGAAAAAAATAACCAAATTCACGAGACAGATTTGCGAATGCCAGTATTTATTTATTCCTCGAAGTTTTCTTCCACTGCTGTCTCTCTCGTTTTATCTTTTTTTTACTTTCTAACGTTGGCAACATATGCGCATATTTCACTTTTTCCTAACAAGACGAGGATAAAGAAAAAGAGAGATGACGAAGGGGTTGGGGTTGGGATTGGGGTTGGGATTGGGAGGTGGGAGGTAGAAGGAAAGAGGAAGAGGAAGTGGTAGAGAAAAAGCTGCGTGCAACAGAAACACGCCATGCCTCTAACGTATAACTCTTTGCTAAATTAGAATACCACCATGATCGCATTTTTATACCATTCCTCGTATCTTTCTTTCGCTTCTTTTATCTTTTTGATTCCCATGCGTTGCTCTGTGGTTTTTTCTTTTTTCTTTCTTTTTTTTCTAGAAAAATAATATAGTAGTCAAATACGAGAACAAACGAACGAACGAATAAGAAGAAAACACGACGTGGAAAATCTGTTGAAATTGAAACCATTGTTTAGACGAATGATCGAAATCATAAATAAATAATAAGTTAACAAAATTTAATCGAATGAGACGATTATATTATCCTATGGTGTTTTTTAAACGCCATCGCGATTAACGTTAACGTTTATATCTCCGTACACGTCTCGAAGATCAACTCATTTCTACGAGTAAAACACGAGTGCCATTATAAATGTCTCGAGCATAGAAGCGAAGTGCTCTACTTAACCCGGTTAAAAAGAGAAAGGAAAATACGAAAAGACGAGGGGGTTGGCTGGGGAAGGGTAGTAAGTATGACGACGACGACGATGACGACGGTACGTCTGGGTGTATAAAATAATCCTTTCTTTCTTTCTTTCATTCATTCTTCATCTTTCTTCCACGATTATTCCGAGTTTTTTCACTTAAATCTTCCACTAAATATTAAAACTACATTTTTGCATATAACGTTAAGTTATTACATCGGGGTAAATATATATATACTTATCATATAAAAACCATCACACGAAGTAATTATTTATCCCGAGGTCTTTTCATTATTTCGTACATTAATGGTCGTCGTAATTAAAGATTCCTCCCCTTTTTTTTATTCTCTCTCTCTCTCTCTCTCTCTCTCGTTTTAAATTTACTTTTTTTCTAATTTATAAATCATTTTTTCCGATGTATGACGGACCTTAATTAAAAGTTCTAATTTTTCTTTATTTCTTACTTTTATTTCCTCTAAATAAATCAACCAATTTTAAAATATATATATATATATATAAAAGAGGAAGAAAAAGCCTAGAAAATATTATTTACAAATTCAATTGATTTTTTATCTTGTCCAGAAAATAAAACTATTGAAATAGAACTATTGAAATCTTAGGAAATTTGGACGTGGTTAGAAATTCTTTTTGAACGTTATTTTGATCTAGATTTACAAGAAGAGAAGACTCTTTAAATCCTCTAAAATCTGAAACAAAACTTAAGTATTTAAAATTTATAGGTTCTTTTAAAAAAAAGGAAGGACTCTGTAGAAAAAAAGCTTTAAATACACGAAGACTAACGAATTTTAAAATTTTCTAAAATAGCCATTTTAAAGCTCCCTAAAGTCTCTACAATCAGATGTAAAACCTAACTATTTTAAATATATAGGGTGTCTTAAAACAAGGAAGGCATCTGTACACAAAAACTTTCATAACGCGAAAACTAACAAATTTTCAAATGTTTCAATATGGTTATTTTAAAGTTCTTTAAATGCTTCACTTCAGACACACGAATTCTTTGGACAAACTAATGAAAAAAAAAGAAAAGAAAGAAGGAAGAAGAAGAAGAAGAAAAACGAAATGAGAAAGCAAAGAAGAAATAACGAGATTCCTCTTTTCTATTCTCATTTCGTAGAGAAATAATGGCTATTAGGTAGGACCTTTCGTAGAGAACTCTGACCAACCATTAAGTACAGAAACGAGCAATCCAAAGTGAAAAGCCATCGGCGTGGTGTTCATCCTTTTGCCGAACAACGCACACGTTAGTTTCGTTCGTTCAGTCATTCGGAAATCGTGCTTTAAAGCTTTCCCAACCGGGTCAATCGGTGACATTAGCGAGGAATTTCAAACTATCCACGGTCGTCGTTCTCTCCTATTTGTTCATTAGCTATCCCATAGGAAGAATCTATCCGTTAAAACACACGAATCTACTCTTACCTATTGTTCAAAAATTGTTTTTTTTATTTTGTTCAAGTTACTCCCTTCGTTCCTTTCTTTTTTACCTCCTTCCTGCTCTTATTTTCTTTTATTTTTACTCTTATTCCTATCTTTTCTTTCTCTCTCTGTTTATTTCACTCTATCATTTTACCATTCGCGATAAGAAAATTTGTAATAAGTGTAATTTAAAATGTTGCATTGGAAAATATACATGTTTTACGCGAGTAATTGGGATTATCTGTGGAATTATGTGTATACTTGTGAATATAAAACTAATTATTCGTTTTAATGACCGAATACTTTTTAAATAGAAGTATTTATCATGAATATTTGATTTCACATTCGTATTTCGTTATAAATTATATATATATGGTCTTTCATCGAATATATTTATATAACATATATGATTTTTTTTTTTTTCCATCAAAACGTGATTCGTTAAAATTGGATATTCTAGATATCGGATTGAAGATCTATTTTTTGTTTTATCTCTCTCTCTCTCTCTCACTCTCTATCTCTCTCATTTTTCATTTTCATTTTCTCCTTTTTTCCCCTCTCTTTTATTTCTTTTTTCCACATCAATTTTTACTCGTTCATCGTTTGATGGAAAATGTAATACCGTTGAATTTGATCTCGAAAATATTTTCTTTATCCTCTTACATTTAAAAGTTTGGGGGATTTTTATTTTTTACTCTTGCTGTTGTTGTTGTGTTGTAATACACACACACACACATATATATATATTGAAATATCTTTATAGAATAGATCGAAGAAATGAATCAATCTTAAAGTTAACATAAAACGAATAGTTTTAAACGACGTGAATGTGATATAATATAATTTATAACTTACCACAGGTATAAACGACTTCGAAATACGTCTTGATTTCCGGTCTGCATGGGTCGTTAAACGTCGTGCTGTTCGCCACGATGGAACAATGTCGTTTTCCATGGCACATTTGTATTACAGTCTCAGTAGCATAAGTCGCCGTACAGGCTGCCAAGTAACATAGAGAAGAAACGATATCGTTAAAATAACAATGGACGGTGCTACGACAATGTCGTCGAATTTCAAACATTACGATAAAGTTCTCTCATTCTCTCTCTCTCACTCTCTCAAAGTAAGCAAGACGAAGAAGAGAATTTCAGCCAGTCCGGAGATTTCAAAATCTCAACACCTGTTGAACCGAATCTAATTCGAGTTCGAACGTTCCTCGAATATATATATATATATACAACTCGTTTAATCTCTTAGAAAAGGAACTATCGAAGAAAACCACGTTTCTATATTGGTTTAGTGATAAACAAGAAAATAACAAAAAAATACATCTGACTCTTCTCCACCTGACACATACGCGCGCACAGACGCGAACGTAGACCGCACGCAGTTGTGGAAAAGTTTGTCCACGTGTTCGAACAAGTTAATAACAATTTTCGTGACGTTAAATGGAACGAACAAGAGAAATGATAAAGTTATAGATACGTAATAGGATAGGACAGTAGTAATAGTAATAGTAGTAGTAAGTTAAGAATAAAAGCTTCTAAGGAAAAATCCTGATAAAAAGTTGTATTATTTGTCATGATAACAAAAAGCTACGCAGCAGTAAGGGCCAACCAAATGCTTTTAACCGTTACCAACTACTATCTCGAAGCAACTATTATTATTACATTCGACTGTAGGACGACGACGGTCGAACCTTTTCTAGAAGCAACCTTACTCAACCTTTCCCTAGCCAACCAAGAAAGTTCGACCTAAGCAAAAGGGTGGAAGGGAGGATGGAAGGAAGGTAAAGGTAAAAGAGAATCTCGCAAACTTTACCAACAGGTCCCCCTTTACCATGTGACCCCCCCCTCTCCCCCTATTCTCACGTAAAACGTCCATTAAACGTGTACCAGTTATATTTTTTTTTTACTCTTCTTTTTTTTTTTTAATTCTTTTCGTTTGACAAAGGAAAGCTTCGGGTCTACTTCGTAAGGGGAAAAATAAAAAGCTGACTATCGTTAGGAGAGGAGACACACAAGTTCAACTCCTCTCTTCTTACCTTACCTTACCTCACCTTTCCTACTCCCATAGAACTAACTCCTTCCCCATAAGCTTCCTACCTCTCTCCCCATTCTTTCCCAAGGTACATCGATTCTTAAGATTTTATCTCAGATCGTTGGAGTTATATCAAGAACGTAAACGCGAAGCTTTTATAACGCACGTTACGTTTTTATTTTAATGACGTACCCCCCCCTCCTCACCACACCCCTCCTCATAGTGTTAACTTTCTTAACGGTACTTACGTTCGTCGTTATAACTTCGACGATATTGTTTTTCTTTTTTCAAACGTAATCTTATTTCCGTTGTTTCAACCAAAGTGTCCGTTCCCAGCAATTTTTAATAAAAAGTGAGAACAAAAAACAAAGCAGAAAGAAAGAAATTCAGTCGGATGTATTCTTTTTTTTGTCCTTTTTTCTATCTTTTTGTTTCCCCCTTTCTCGGTGGTCATCGATACCACCACCCCCCTTTCTCTCCAATATATGACGAATAAACGAACGCTTTTGTCATTATTTAATCCGATTTATTTAACGATGCAATGGTCGACGAACCTTTACGAGAACGTCGGAGCAATTCAATTTTCAACGATCAAACGAACATTTATAAATATCCAATTTCATTTCGTATAATATGTAAAAAAAAAAAAAGAAAAAAGAAAAAAAGGAAAAAGTAGGCTGGGAGAGGGGGGAGAAGGGGGAGGTAAATTTAACGCCGTTGGATTGCGTAGAATATTAAAACAACGCGTTATAATTTGAAATCCTTTTTTGTAGCGACGCGGCTTTTCATCAATTTTACTTTTTTTGTTTTCTTCCTACCTTTATCTCGTTCTCCTTAATTTTCATTCGAGTTGGTGGGGGGGGGGGTGGTGGTGGTGGTGGTAAAGATTGGATAGACGGAGACAAAGTGTTCACGAACTTTTCTTTTATGATAATTAATGATGTACACCGAGGAAGAAAAAAGAAAAAGATTAAAATAATAATAAAAAAAAGAAAAAATGAAGAAAAATTGACACAGAGTGGTGCTTTCGAATAACGATGAAATAAATAAAAACAAAAAATATTGGCAGCTACGTGTTTTCTCTCGTCGAATAAAAAAATCGATATCCATCGATCGATCGATCGATCTATCGATCGTTCGTTCGAACTACGAAGAAACGCAGGTAGAAAAGGTTGGAAATGCATTCCTGGGAAAACTATTCGACGAATTCGTTTCGTTTGACTCGCACCCAAACGAATCGTCTTTTTATACTCTCTCGCGTACTAGTCGTCGTCGCAATATCAAAGCCGGAGAAAAAAAGAGAGAGAAAGAGAGAGAGTTTCGATCGATAACACCCCCTCTCCCTTGCCCTTTCCGACGTTGGGTTGTTTTAAACAAAAGGGTCATTAATCGAGCGGACTCACTATCGTTTTTCAGTCCGTGAGGTTGCGGACACTGAAAGGACTCGTACTCCGGTTTACCAAAGGACGCACGTAAAATGGCCACTCTCTGTCCAGGGTGACAGGTGAGATTAACAACGTCGTTTTCGCAAACCACCTTCCTCCTGAATTCGTCTGCAAACAGAGAAGACAAAAACAATAGTAAATAAAAAATACACTTTTTGGTTTTTTTTATATCTTTTTTTTTATAATTAAAACTATATATTATAAACTATATAACTTATTATATATATATATATTACTTATTATATATATACATATATAATAAACTATATAACTTAATATATATATATAATAAATTAATTAGTAAGTTAATATATATAATAAACTTATTAACGTTTTACCAAGAAGATTTATACTTCTTCGTATTTGAAACATTTATAAACATTTTCAATCTGGAAATGGATTAAAAGTATAACACGATTGCATAATTTGAGAATGATATCTTATGAAAAAGTGATTTTCTCTTCCATCACCCCAACCCCTCCCCATGCATAAAAAACAAACGAACGAACGAAAATGTTGATTACACTATCTAACTATCTGTCGTATCCTCGTCCGATAGAAACATTAGAAACTACTTTAGAAATGAAAGCCACAAAAAAAAAAAGAAAAAGAAGAAAATGAGAATGAAAGATCTATGGGAAAAGAGAGCATCGGAATGATGGAACGAGCACGTGTTTTCTCTCTCACTATCTCCTTCTCTAAAAATAATACAAAAACATAGATTACAGATTGTAATATTCGTTCGGGAATGAATAAAACACACGATGTTGTACCCAGATGTTAGTTCAATTACGAGAATCGTTATTTCTTGTCTCGGTATTATAAATTTAACACCATACATCTTTCTAATAAGTGAGTACGTTATATTCGTTTTTATTTCTTTTTACAAAATTCGTTTAACTTTTGCTTTATCCAAGCTATTTATTGCGTTCGAATTATCAAACTCTTACCCACCCTTATTTCTCTCTCTTTCATTCTCGGTTCTTTTCTTTTCTTCTTTTTATTACCACAAAGTTAGGTAGTGCAGCAACACTTATACCTGAGATAAAGCGTTTATATGCCTTACTTTATTGAGTCGACAATTTACGTTAACACTCCCTCTCTCTCTCTCTCTCTTTCTCTGTTACATACATGCATATATACATACATACACATACATAGCAATCGTTTACTTATATACTCGCAAAGCTTGTGTAGTAAAGACGAGCTAAGGAGAAGAAGAGCCGATATTGTCGTCTAGTAGTTGTTACCCCCCTTGTTCTCCCCCTTCTCTTCTCCTCTCCTCTCCTTCTACCATCACCCCTTGTTGGCGAGATTTTCGAGAAAATTGAGAGGCGCATGCCACCACCATTCCTAAAGGGGGTTGCGAACGACGCAAATATATTACACGTAGTACTACTCGTGGGTGCTTTTGTTCTCGAACGTTAAAACGTATCTTATATATATATTTATGTCGTAGTATCTTCCTTCTATAAATAAAATCACCACCGACTTATCGAATTTTATTAACAAAATATATCTTGTTTATAAAGAATCTTTTTATCTTCCTATTTTTCTTACGTTTTATTCTAATATGCATTTATAACGTATGCACGTGTACAAATTCGAATTATATTCATTTTTCTTTTGATTCAAATGATTTATTATATATTACATTTCTCAATAATAATTAAATTTTATTAACAAATATATCTTGTTTATAAATAACCCTTTTTTTTTCCTATTTTTCTTACATTTTATTCTAATATGTATTTATAACGTATGCACGTGTACAAATTCGAATTATATTCATTTTTCTTTTGTTTCAAATGATTTATTATATATTACATTTCTCAATAATAATTAAATTTTATTAAAAAATATATCTTGTTTATAAAGAACCCTTTTTACTTCCTATTTCTCTTACGTTTTATTCTAATATGCATTTATAATGTATGCACGTGTAGAAATTCGAATTATATTCATTTTTCTTTTGATTCAAATGATTTATTATATATTACATTTCTCAATAATAATTATAATAATAAAATACTGCTGTTAATTAAACAACCAGTTCAAATATTCATGAAATTCTTCATAATTATTTATTATGTATACGAGTACATATTTACATACACTATAAATGCATTCATATTTGCAATACTATATATCCTTTTATATATATATTCTTTCTCTCTGTTTCTTTCCCTCTCTTCTATTTCTTTCCTTCTACCTTTTGTTATTAGCGTACGCCCGAATAAAGAGGAAGCTATCGAAGGGCAGGTAAAGAACGAACTTTGCAAAGGCACGATGTTAAATGGTTCGTGAAATTTCTCGAACAAGGAGAACGAACCAAACTGATGGAACGAGAGAGAACGAGAGAGAGAAAAAGAAAGAAAAAGAGAAAGAAAGAGAAAGAGAGTACAATCCACCGACCGACCTTTCCTAATAATCGAACCGATAGAAATCGAGACGGTCGGATTTTTTAATTGGCACGATTCTCTCAACTGAAAGGCAAAGGAAAATGGATAAAAAAAAAAAAAGAATAAGGGATGATCGGAGGTGGGTGGTTGGGTGAAGGTGGGGGGTAGGGGGAAGGACTTTGAGAAAGAGTAGAGACAAAGAATAAAGAAAGAGAAAGAAAAGAATGTAGGTAAACTCATCATCGTCAATGGTGATTATTATCGTGAACGTATATTTTTTTTATTTTTTATTTTTTTCCCTACAAATAACCCTTCCTTCCTTCCTTCCTTTCATGCCCCTTCCACACACCGTCCTACCACCGCCCTTAGTATTTTTTTTTCCTCTCCCCATTTTCCTTTTCCCTACTCCGGTTCTTTTCTATTTCGATCGACCCACTTTCGTACTTCGAATTATTAATGATATTTCTATATACGTGGGGATGGGGATAGGGGGGGTGGGTGGTTATACGTACGAACATGTATACACATTCTAAATGTTGGAGAAGAAAAAAAGGGGGATATGAGATAAGAGTGAAAGGGATAGAAAATAAAATGAGAGAAAAGAGAGAAAGGGAAAAAAAAGAAATAGAAAAAGAAGAAGCAAATGAGCGAACGCGTATCCTTTTCTTTCTCTCTCTCTCTCTCACATACACACACACACAAATACATTTACTCGTAATACATATATACGACGAAATGGAATTCTTTTCAGGAAGTCGTTGTTGAGAACGTCCGGCCCTTTTTTCGACTATTTCCCCGAGAATTCCGGTGAATAATGAAAAGGGGTATTCGAGTCGGTGGCTTCGTAAAGGAGATGTTATTAGATTTTTCGACTCCTCTCCATGGCTTACTTTTTTTTTCCCTTTTTTATCCCTTTTTTTTTTCATTTTTCTTCTTCTTTCTTTCCTTCTCCCACCTCTCATCGCACTCACTTTCTTCCCTTGGTCTTCCTTACAAAACACTACCACTTCCGGATTTTTAAACGCGTATACTTTCTCCCACAAAAGGCTACCCAGTGAGGTTATTTTTTTCCCCTTTCTTTTTTTTTTCTTTTACTTCCCCTTTTTTCCACGGCACACGCCCACCTCTTTTCGTACTCATCAAAATTCATTTCAATTTTTAGTTTAGAAAAGTTTGAAATGACTAATAGAACGAATGGTAGTTTATAACATTTTTTCAACATTTCAAAATGAAGTGATATTTATTATAGAAAAAATAGAAAAAATAGAAAAGAAAAGCAATATTTGTGAATTAATAAAAGATTACGAAAGGAATCCATCGAATTGTTCCTTCTGTCAAGGACCCTTTTCAGGGTTGGAAATCTAAATTTTTGTTTTTAAACCAGTCACAGTTTTGAAAACACATTTGACCAATCACGATAAGAATAAGTTATTAAATCTCGTGAACATTTTTAATGTTAAATAAACGTTGTTATTCCATTAATTTTATTCTTAGAGAACGTAGAATATTGTCTCAGACAAATCTAACAAACATATCAGAATTTCTTGTTAAAAACAACGATGGTCAACGATGGTCAACGATGGTCGAAATGCACATATACTCACGCGTACATATAAATATATATATGTGTGTGTGTGTGTAAGTTTACCGGGTAATGTGTTCGTCCAGGCGTAATACGTCAACGTGACGATTACATATTACACGTGTCGCGTTACGTGCCAAAGCCAGCCGACACCTCACGTGTCGGCCACAAATCCATTCGACGAACGAACGAACGAACGAACGAATGAACGCACGTGCCACTCATTGAGAGAAACACTTGGTTGTATGAATTCGAGTATTGTTACAATTGAATGTATCATCCGATCATCGACTATGTGTGCGTGATTATTATTAAAAAAAAAGAAAAAAGAATTCAATGAAATTACGATCTCGTTTTTTACATTTTTTATCATTATTATTATTATTGTTATTGTTATTCATAAGAGGGTAGAAAATCGTAATCGTTCAGTTGTATTTTAAATAGTATTTATAACGTTACGTGTGTTTATATGTGTGTATAAATGTTGCATGTGATAAAAACTATTTGTACGATATATAACGTTTTTCGAAGTATCGATTTTAATACCTTTTTAATAAGAGTTATTTATTATTTTTAAATAGAGCATTCATTAAACACTGGGATACTCCGATTAAATACGTAAAAACAATTATATTTTATGTATATAAATAATTATCACGTTGTATGATACAATTGTTTCTACGATCACGTGTATATATATGAGTTTGCACGAATATTAAATATAATATTTCCTGTTATACCTATTTTAATATTAAATATAGATATTTATTTTTTTATTTTTTGTTATTTGTATTATATATTTATTTTTTATTTATTTTTTATTTGTTTCTCGTAACATCATATTATATAATTATCTATTACAATTCTAATTATTTCCCATTAGAAAAAAAAATAAAGAAAATACGTCGTGAAATATTGTTTACGATAAAACATAAGATAAACAACATTGTAAAAAGATATTTTAAAATGAGAAAAATATCTAAACGAAAATATATATCCGTAGTATCTCTGTTTCTTTCTTATTTTCAAAAAGAAAAGTAATATGATATACGATTATCTTTGGTCGTGGTTCGTGAACCAAGTAAAGAACCGAGAAAGAAACACGAAAGGCAAGGAAGAGGCTGAGAGATGGTAGAAGATTCCTTGGCACACGTTTAAGCTCTCAGTTCGATGTCTTGTTAGGGTAATCCGTGCTTAGTCGGTTGCTTACGCAAGCCCGATCTTAGGTAGAAATCTGAAATAACGTTTGAACAACTTCGGATACGAGAGAGCTTGTAAGTTTTCCTGCGTCCTTTTCCTACAAACTTCGAATTTTGATCTTCGGCTTATGAAAAAATAAAAAAAAAAAAAAATATAAAAACTTTACTCTTAGAAAATTCATCATCATGATTCGCGACAAACGAATCTTTTTTTTTTTAAAGATGATTTTCATGTAAATATCAAAATTCTCAGATGACAAATTTTGTCCAAACTCATATCGTGCGTGCTTTATTTATTTTAAATTATTTTTGTTAATTTCATTAAGGATTGGAAGCAATTTTCTACACCTGTCTATCGTATCAAACCAGAAATTAAATATATTTAAATATTTGTAACTTAATAGAAATAAAACTTTTCGATTTTAGATCTATAATGAATCGAGTTGATGTATCGATTAAACGATAACAAGAAAATAAATTCAAATATATAATACAGGATCGATATTACAAAGTTTCTTTTTTCTTTTTTTATAAGAATAGTTTACATCACTTTTTATCGTACAACTTTGGTCGTTGTTCGACAAGTTACGAAATAATAAACCCACCTGCAAAATGATACTCCCGAAATTGAGAAGAGAACACCTTCCCCTCCCCACTTTGCCCCAACTCACCGAGCAAGAATTAAGAGTTTACGTGTTAGTTTCTAAAATAGAGTTGCTTTACGAGCCCTTAGATGGAAAACTATTACGACAGGTGATATGCTAAAATTCCTACTCAACCAACTCTCTCTCTCTCACTCTCTCACTCTCTCTACTTCTCTTTAGTTTTGAATATACGGGAAAACGCGCTACTTTCTGGCTGCGATACTTAGAATAAATCAAATCTCTGAGAAGAGTGTGTGTTAGGATAGTGAGGGGTACAGTGAACGAACCCCAACGAGAAAAGCTTTTGCTACCTTTCGAAAACGTATAACGAATTGCACTGTTGGTTCTCGTCTGTTAATGTGTGTATGTGTGTTTATATATAGATGTGTGTGTGTGTTGCATTCTGACGTGTTTTCGCGTTAAATACTGTTTGCACTCTGCTCGAGGATTATGGAAACGTCAAGAGCCGACAGATAAGCGATATAATTGGAAGAAACGAGCTTCCGTCGTAAAACTTTCGAGACTACTTGATACTTCCCCTAGATACGCGATATATTACACGAAAGGTAGACACGATAAATAAATAAAATACCTATGTGGTATAAGTACGTTTAAATTATAATTTTTTAACGTACAAAAGCGTACAAGTTCAAACGAGCCACAGGATGTGAAATTCATTTTTCTTTTCTATACGGATAAAACACATTACCAACAAACAAACACAAACACACGTGTACATTAAAATAAAATAAGTACGATTAAATTACAAAATTCAAATATTAATCATAGAAATAAAAATATACGAAAATTACTTTGAATCTGAAGAATCTAAAGAAACGAATACTTATTATTATTATTTTGTATTTATTCAGTTTCATCGAAAATTCGATTTTCCAAAGCGATCCAACGAACGATTGATAATCCCCGTACACGCCAGAGTAAAAAACAATTCGCGAAAAACGCGCGTAGGGTGGTTTTTTCGTTCTCTCCTCTAGCCACCCCCCCCCCGTTGACCCCGAGCAACCCCCAACGAGGACGCGTTTTTCTCCGATCGAGATCCAATTCCGCAGACTGATCGCGATCGTTTTAATCGGCTGATACAAACCGGGAATAAATACTTCCTACTCACTTAGTCGATTCGAATCGATTTTACGTGGAGTAGATAGATAGGTAGAATACGTAGGTAGATGCCTAGGTGTATCTACGTACATGCTACACCTAGTTACCCTTCGTCGTGGCCACTGGCGTATCTTTAATCAGCGAAATTGCAACCGGTCTAAACAATTACAACCGTGTATCGGCTTGTTACCGATATTCTACCGAGTTTCTATATGTGTGTGTACGTGTATGTACGTATTTTAACAGTAACTACACATCCCTGTTTGCATTTATATGCTCATCGTAAAAATAAATAAATAAATAAATAAATAAATAAATATGATAAAAGCACGACGTTGAAAATAAAAATGCAGTTACGATATTCGTAACCCACCCCGTAGACGTATAAGAGAAAAAATGAGAGTGTGAGTGATGAGATAAATTACATTGTGCATCGCAAAATTCTCTTTTCTAGATATAGTATATTACTACTACTACTACTACTACTTATATTACGTTGAGAAAAACCGATATTACGTCTTTATTTCTCTTTCGTGGTTTTTCATTAAGATCGAATTAGATATTGCGATAGATTGTAATAAAGTATGGAAACCAATAACGGTGGAATGAATATTTGTTCGTATCTTTAATAAAAACATACACTTTTCTCTTTCTATACCTTTGCAATATATGATACGTGTTTCCTTCTTTTTTATTTTTATTTTTTTATTTTTTTATTAAGTAATATCCCATATGAAATATTTTGTATTAATTTACAATGCATATGTGTACATGCACTCGCATATAAATAACATTCTTTTGTTAATTATTTTACGATGTTTATTATACATATAATTTGTTGTAATTCTTTTTTCCATTTACTCCATACGTGGTATAATTTGATTAGTATTATTATTATATTTCGTTCGTATAATATTGATATTAAATTAAAACAAAGATTATTAATACAGAGAATTTTCTACGTTTTATGGAGTATAATTATTATTATTATCATCATCATAATCATCATCTAACTGTTATCATTATTTCTTTTCATTCATTTGCCTTTGTAATTATTCCAGACAAGTTTTTCAATGTTCCTCGATGATACAATTAATGTTTAATTTAACAAAAGGAAAAAGTATGCATTTGAAATACGTACTACGTCAAATTCTGCATTACTGCGTTTACTTATTAAAAATATCTCGGCGAATATTTTCACATTAGTGGCCCACGGTGCAACCTGTTGCAGTTAAATGCTATATAATGTAATATAATATATTTTCTTTCTTCTTCTTCTTCTTCTTTTTCTTCATTTTTGTCTCGAATATATAATCGACAGCCTATTTTCTTTTTTTATGTTATTATATTTACGCGTAAAAAATATTTGATTATTTTTTTGCGTACACTTGTCGATCGTAAATTTCAATCCAATAATTTTCAAAAAATCACACCATTGAGTTATAAAAATTGATTTTACTTTTAGTTTCGTCGTACAGCTTTGCTCGAGGATATTTTTTAATACAATAAACGATATATATATAAAAAGAAAAAGAAAGAGAGAGAGAGAGAGATGGAAAGAGAGAGAATTGAAATTGCTTCTGGAGGCAATTTTCACAAAGTAATATCGCGACCAGGCCAAAACTTTTATTCGAAAAACCATGGACCGACCGATATCAATTGAAATTCTTTTTCTTCTTTTTTTATTTTTTTTTTTTTGGGGGTGTTTTTTTCTTTTTGTCACAGCGCAGCCCCGAAAACCTGATCGCAAAAATGATTTTCTCAAACTGCGGGTTCGTATTCGACGATCAACCAAAAATATTTTCGACGATTGTTTATAATAGTTTTCGTTATTTACCGTAGAAAATTTATTTAACAAATAAAAATATTATACGTCTATATATATTTGAATACTCGAATGGGGACAAAATTTCATTCAATCGGAACCATTAAATCATATCCAATCGTATCTACAAAATATATATATATACGTTAAAAAAATATTATTTAAACAATTGTTTGATAAGTCGATAAAATCTCATCAATTTATTTATCCAATCTGTAAACACTTTACCCTTATATAAATTTCATATTATTGCAATTAATCGTTCATTATAATATCTGTGATTTTTGGAAAGCTAATAAAATAATCACTGACAGTGATTCGAATCGAATAAAAAAAAAGAAAAGAGAAAGAAAAACATCACGTGAGAGAAAAAGAGAAAAAAAGAATAGGAAGAAACCGAGAAAGCCGGTGACGTGCGATATTTCCGAGATAAAACATGGACAACGACGTTTTGTTCGTTCCCCGAATGAACGAATGAACGAATGAACGAATGAATGAACGAATGAATGAATCAACGATATATATTTCTAAGACGAGGATGCACCGAGGTGTGCGAGTTGATCGGAAAAAATCAACCCAGGTTTTCGAACAACGTCGTTTGCTTTATTTTCTTTCTTTTTTTTTTTTCGAAGGGACAAGGAGAGAGAGAGGGTGAGGGTGAAGAGGAAGGGGTTGCTTCCGTATAATAGATATACCTAAAATAGGACAAAAAATCAGGATCCTGTAAAACGGTGTCGACATTCGAGTATTCGAACGGGGACAAAATTTCATTGAATCGGATCCATTGGATCATATCCAATCGTATCTACAAAATATATATTTGTATGATATGTATATATGTATATATGTATATATATATACAGGATGTACTATATTATGTAATTTAATTATTTCAAATTTTCGATTATTTCTAATATTTTGTTCTTTCTTCTTCTTTTTTTTTTTTTCTTAGAAATAAAATTGTTGTTTTTAATAAGTATACAAAAATACGTGGATGGGTTGAAATGTTTTGAGCATAATATTATATAAATAATATTATATACAGGACGTGTACTATATATGTAATTTAATTATTTCAAATTTTCGATTATTTCTAATATTTTGTTCTTTCTTCTTCTTTTTTTTTTTTTCTTAGAAATAAAACTGTTGTTTTTAATAAGTGTACAAAAATACGTGGATGGGTTGAAATGTTTTGAACATAATATTATATAAACGTAGAAACACAATGTTATTTATCAATTTAATTAACAATTACTTTTTCCAATATAACTTTTATAATTGTTATGAAAAAAGATAGGCTATCATTTTTGATTATTTTTCGAAACTTTTCCAACTCGTCTTCGTATGTAATTGATTTTAATAATTACACGTAATATTAAATGAAAAAAGAAGAAGAATAAGTAGATTGCATATGCAACTGCACATACGGTTGAAAATCGATGTATCATTTTTTTATTTTATATTTTAAATGACATGAAGAGTATCAGTATATATACATGTATATATATATATGTGTGTGTGTGTATTATAACCTAGATGTATAATATTAACCGAATGATAACTTACAAGGACTGCACTTGTAAGCGACCTCGACGTACTTTCGAAGACCAGGACAGGGATCTCCTTGGAAGGTCTTCGGACTCGTGTTGAATTTACACTGCCTCTTATTCCGACACATCTCGACGACCGTCTGCAACAGTGAGTACTAATGCGTCATTCAGATGACCCGCTCATTTTATAGCGGAACGCGTTTCCATAAAGTAAATAATTACGGTAAGTAACGATCGCGGGTTGAGATAAAAAAGATAACGTGGAAGTACTTCATTTTCTTTTTTTTTCTTTTTAATACGTCCTCGTGCATATACACTCTTTACAAATTTTTCCTACGTGCACTTTGTTTATGTAATGCATCATACATACATATAAAAAAAGAAAAGAAAAAAAGGGTCGCTTGAAAAATAAAAAATAAAAATAAAAAAAACACCCTTTAGAAGTTTGCGTCTTACGTCTTACTCTTATCAACGAGATGAAAAATTTAATTGGAAACAAAAATAATTATGTAGTATCGAATTATATAGGTAGGGAGGAGTGGGTGGTGTATGAGAGAGAGAGAGAGAGAGAGAGAAAGGATCGATTGCAGAAAAGTAATCGTCAAAGTTTTTAACGAAGGAAAATTCAGGACATCGGAGAGAGTAGTCCTGCGGTGAGAAAGAAAGAAAGAAAGAAAGAAAGTAAGAAAGTAAGTAAGTAAGTAAGTAAGAGAGAGAAAGAACGAGTTTGAATAATGACGGAACGATTTTTAATTAACAAGAGAATTTTATTTTATGCTGTAAGTTATTCATTAACTATGAGAAAGAAAAGAAAAATAGAAAAAGAAAATAAAAAGAGAAAGAGAGAGAAAGAGAGAGAGAAATTCATTTCTATCAAAGTGAATTTACTAGTTTAGAGACGAGTTCGCAACATTACTTGCTCTCTCTCTCTCTCTCTATCTCTCATAAACCACGATCATGGCACCAGGTATCCATACGGTGATTGTTTCGAATTCCTGAAATTCTGTCTTCACCGGAAATTTGTGGAAGCTTCGATCGAACGAATCGCGCAGCTGCGAGTGTATTAGTTTCCTAGGTGGTGGTACGTAAGGGGATAAAATTAAATTTACCCGATCGCATATCTGCGGTTGGCGAAAACCCATCCATTTTGCCCATCGTCCTCCTCTCTCTCTCTCTCTCTACCCCATGCTAATATTCTACAACTTTAATTCCATCTTCTTTTTTAAAGATTACATTGTTCAATTATTTAAGTAGTTACATACTATTCTCTCTTCTCTTATTCTCATTTTTTTCTTTTTTTTTTTACATTCGTATAAAGTTCGTATAAGAAGTATATATCAATCTCACCACCCTTCTCCTCCCCCCTACTCTCCCCCCTATACCCTATCATTCATTATAATTCTGACAAGAAACGCGAATACTTTATGGATTTTCCTTTAAACGAAATGAGATTATTCATTGGGCAAATCCGTTAACCCATATTAATTTTAATCAAATTTCATCCCCCTTTTACTAAAATACCTAACTGATATTAATTACTTTAAAAAAAAAGATAGGAGATAATAAGCGAAAAGATGAAGGAAGAATATAAGAATAGAAATAAGAAGAGAGAAAATCTAGAGAATCCCGGAAACTTGTTAGAAAATATAAAGGATGATGAGAGAAAAGTGAGCTTGACTGAAGATATTATTATCCTCGGTGGTAGAGAACACAGCAGAGAGCGTATATCTCACTCGTCTCGTTTAAGTTGGCAATCCATCCATCTTTGTCCGACGCAATGACGATCCAATCATTGAAATTCTCAGGTTTAATTTGAGGTAGAGAGAACAGGCTTCGCTATATTTCGCAAGCCCAGTCTGCGAGAAGTCCCACAGGAGGAATCGATTTTCGGTATTACGGGGGTGAACTCGTAGTTACGATACGTACCACTAGGCCACCACCACCACCACCACCATCAACCCCCCCTTCCTCTCCTGATCAATCTACCCTATTCTGAACGGACAACTTGCTCGCGCGTGCACACCACCTACACCGTGTTCCGTTAATTCGTTGCCTAATGAGTCACTTGTCCATCCCTTTCCTCTCTATCAACCCTCTCTCCCACCCCCACTCCCAGCCCCATCTGAGGTTAGTGTACGATACCTATTTCTGACCGTCAATGATCTAGACAAGATTCCTAATCTCACAATTGATCTTACACGATTCTTGATACGATTCTTGATACATTTAATTCACGAATTTTTTGTTTTGTTATTTGTTTATTTATTTATTTGTTGTTTTTATTTGTAAAATAACTAAGGAAGAAAAGAGAAGGGTTACTTGTTCGTCTCTATCTTTGTTTCTTTCTCTCTAATTCACTTCTATCTCAAACTTTCACCTCTCAACACTGTTAGAACGATCACAATTGATCTTACACGATTCTTGATACGATTCTTGATACATTTAATTCACGAATTTTTTGTTTTGTTATTTGTTTATTTATTTATTTGTTTTTTTTATTTGTAAAATAAATAAGGAAGAAGAGAGAAGGGTTACTTGTTCGTCTCTATCTTTGTTTCTTTCTCTCTAGTTCACTTCTATCCTAAACTTTCACCTCTCAACACTGTTAGAACGATACCTAACTCTGTAGTTAATGGATTTAGACAAGTTTCTAATTTCTTGATTGATCTTATACGATTCTTGATACGTTTATTTGCGAATACTACGAAATGGAAGATTTGTTTTATTATTTGTTTCTTTAGAATAAATAAGGAAGGGGAAAAAAGAGAAGATGAATATTTGATAAAATTGTATGAGATTTATAAAGAAGAAAATGATTGTTTATTCTCGATAATGATATTACGATTTACTCTTTTGCAAAATATGTCGATTTCATTTGTCGAGTATACTTCGCGAACGAATCACGAGATGATAATACGAAAAGCTTGTTTTTTTCTTTTCTTCGTGGTTTCGTTTAACGCAAGGATAGGAAGACAAATTTGATTTTATTTTTTAAATTGCGTAGAATATAAAGAAATTTTATACTCGAATGAACGAACGATGTTAGAATCAATTCATGAAAAATTTTATAAGATACTCTATTTATTAAAATAGATATAACAGGAAATTTGGACGGATTATAAATTCTTTTTGAACGTTGCTTTGAATTCTATTTGTTTTTTTTTATTTTTGTTTATACTCTATTTATTTTGATTTTCTTTTTTCTATTACTAAAGAAACATCGAACATTCAATTACCTTTTTCAACTCTTTACCAAATTTTCTTCCCCATTTGTTATTTATTTTTTCGGAAAAATATTCTCAGCGAGATTTTTTTAACGAGATATTTATTTTATTAAGTAAAGTAAAATAATAATAATAATAATAATAAAAGAAGTTGACAGAAAGGATTAAAGAAAAGTTAAAAGCTGAATTTCAAATGATATTCAGAAATGAAAGGACGAAAGGAACAAAAGGAAAGAAAGTACGAGAGAGGTTGGTGAATGAAATAGAAAAATACAGAAAAAAAAATAGAATAAAAGTGATAAAAAGAGAATACTCGTAGAACGAAACGTGAAATATGAGATCGACAAGAGAACAAGAATACTTCTCTCACTAGTTCGGTGGTTGGCCCATATGGGATTTTTCTATTGTAGTAAGATGGCTAACTTGTTACCGTCATTCCCATCGATTTATATCGCTGTCCAAAGCATTCACCTATTCGCAAAAGAGGATCCTATTCTTTTTCATAGCTTTCTCTCTCTCTTTCTCTTTACAATTTCGTTATTCTATTTTTCCTAACATTATTTTATTTTATTTAACGATATAGATTAAATTAGACACACAACTATACTTTTTTTTTCATATTTTATCACGAAACTATAAAAGAATTTATATATATAATATATTTATTATATTTTAATAATAATAATAATAAAATGTTATACATAATTAAATAATATAAAATTATTACTTTCTCTCTCTTTTTATCTACAATTTCGTTATTCTATTTTTCCTAACATTATTTTATTTTATTTAACGATATAGAATAAATTAGATACACAACTATACTTTTTTTCTCATATTTTATCACGAAACTATAAAAGAATTTATATATAATATTTATTATATTTTAAAATAATAATACGATTATTGTGATACATAATTAAATAATATAAAATTATTACTTTCTCTCTCTTTTTATCTACAATTTCGTTTCTATTTTTCCTAACATTATTTTATTTTATTTAACGATATAGAATAAATTACACGACACACAACTATACTTTTTTTTCTCATATTTTATCACGAAAATATAAAAGAATTTATATATATAATATATTTATTATATTTTAATAATAATAATAATAAAATGTGATACATAATTAAATAATATAAAATTATTATTAATACTTTTCTAATCGACTCGTATTTTATTTATACGCTTAAGAAAAATGATTCTTTTGACGAAAAAAAAAACTATTTTCGTGATTAAAGAAAAAGGAAACCCCCCCCTTACCCCTTGGAGAATTTTCATTCTCATAACCGAATATTAAAATGAGTTACAAATAAATTCTATTTACGCAAACGTAGAGAGAACAGAACAGTGAGTAAGGGGGAAGAGGGCAGGGGGGAAAAACAACGAGCGAATAGAATGGGGGAAAAAGTATTCGAAGCAAAGTGGTATGTCGCGTATACACTTCGTACGCGTTTATCCCGTGGGAAAAAAACGGGAATGGGAGGAAAAGGAAGTATAGAAAATAAAAGGAAATAAAAAAAAGGGAGAAAAATAGAAGAAAAAAGATCTGTCAACTCGAAAAGTCAGAAAAGTGTAAAAAGTGCAAGCGGGACGACCACGAAAGTGAGTCTTCGTTGGTGTGTATGAGTGTGTGTGTGTGTGTGTGTGTTGTCGGAAAATAGAAAGAGATGGAAGACTGAAATAAGAAAGAAACAAAATAAGAAAGTAATCTAAAGAAAAAAGAATAAAAAAAAAAGAATAGGAAACAAATAAATAGGTAAAATGGTAAGTGACCTGAAAATTAAAAAAAAAGGATTCTTTCCTATTTCATCAAGCGTAGAAACTGACAATCTCGTTTGAAAAGGATATGCAATGGGCGAGTATAAGAGTTCAAATCCGAGAGAAAAATCCGTTCGATCGCGAATATATTGGCAATGGGAAGCACGTTTACCAATGGAACTACGCTTTTCTTCGTTTAACCTGCTTGAACAAACTCCTCTACCTATTTTATTTTCTCTTTTATTCTTTCTTTCTTTAAGTATCTCTATCTCTCTTTCTTTCTTGAACTATCTCCTTTTGTTTGAACTTTTATCTTTTCCTTACCTTAACCATTACCATTACACGAATAAAAATGATTATTACGATATTTATCTGTAATTTAATTTTATTCGAAGATTTTTTTGTATTCTGAGAATATTTCTGGTCTCGTTAGACGAACTCAATCATTGGATATTTAATTTGTTCGTCATTTTCTTTGGAAAAAATCATATTTTTTATCTCGTTCGAGAATGGAAAAATCGGGGAAGAGGTTTGCGAGCGGTTTATACTTCGTTAAAGAACGTCGAGTGGGAAAAAAGAAATGAAATGAAATGAAATGAGATGAAAAGAAAAGAAATGGAAAAAGAAACAGGGAAGAAATTTAACTCTTAATAGTCGTAAGAAAAATTGAAAATAAAGTGGGAAACGTTATTTGTCGCGAATCAATCGGCGCGAAAGAAAAAAAAAGGAAAGAAGAAGAAAAATCGAAAGCAAGCACCACCATAATTTATATTTCCACGTAGGAAAGCACAACTTTTTCCTCGGTTCGTTTTTTCGGACTTTGACGAGAAACCGCGGGGAAACGCGAAATAAAAAAGAAAACCATTCGTTATAAATATAAAACTATGATGGTAAGGATAATAAAAAGTTACTTTCGAAAAATGGTACGAAAGAAATTTGAATTTGAATTTGAATTTGAATTTTCATTTCGGATAAAGTGTAAAACTCAAATGCGATTTTTATTTTTTTTTTTCTTCTTCTATTTTCATTTTCATAATTTCTCTTCAATCGTATATTTTCTTTTCGATTCGTTCCTTTTTTTTTTCTTTCTTTCTTTCTTTCTTTTTCCACCCTTGTTGTCTCGTAAAACTTATTATTAAAAAGATAAAACAGGAGGATCCGACGGTTTCTCTCTCTTGCCTTTCGAAACAACAAACTTGCGAATGTTGGTCGAAAGTTGCAATCAAAGTTAACGAACGACGCGTAGAAGAAGACCCATGATATAATGGTTATAATCTTTTGAGCTGGATTATGGTAGTTTTTAATAAAAATTAAAAAGTAAAAACAAGAAACAAAAAAACAAGAAAAAGAAAATAAGAAAAAAAAAGCTCGCTCGTCGAATCTTTCCCAAGGAAATTTTGTTAAAGTATTAAAATAGCATAATTGATTATCCCTCTTGAGATAAATTCTCCGAGTTCAAATTTTCATGCTCGAAAACAAAACAAAAATATATTCACCTTATGTCGAAAAGAAAAGAAAAATAAAAAAGAGAAAAAAAGAATTGTCGGTAGAACGAGAAGACGAAAATGAATTCGCGTAATCTCATTTGTCAACGATTAATAAAAAAACAAAAAAAGTGGATAGGAACAAATTGGGAACAAAATTTTCGTGCGTACGTTAAACGCAAAAGTTTCGTTCGTTCGAACTTTATTATCACGCTCCAAAAAATATTGAAATTTAGTTTCGTCGTATCGAATTTAGATTTGGAAATTAACGAATGAGGAAGAAAACATTGATAAAATGATTTTCGAGTTTTGGAAAGAAATGAATTCAACGGGAGAAATTCATTCTGTAAAAGTAAAAACAATCAAAGTAAAACAATGAGACGGGTTAATAAAAATAAAAAAAAATAGAAAAAACAAGAAGAAAAATGATCGATCTTGTACTTCCACGTGTATATAAAAAACACGAATTATATAATATTTATAAATTATTACAATTAAATAAATTAAATAAATTTAAAAAAAAGAAAATAAATGTTAAAATTTAATAAATTATTAATTATTAAATTATATAATAACTATTAACAATCTATAAATTATTTATAATAAAAGAATATCAATTTGTACCAATCAAGGTTGACACATACCTGTAAAGAACTAGGTAACAAACACGTATCGTTGAGTTGCTGATTTTGATCGATCGCAAAATTGGATGAAAGTTTGGATGAATGTTTTGATGAATGTTTAGATGATGATGATGATGATGATGATGATGATGATGGTATGCCACAGTTTTGCGTTCCACTTTCAGAAGCTCTCCCGTAATGTGCAAGCGCGACTGACACCGTTGTACCGGGTGGACACTTTAACGTCATCGTTTCTTCGTCGCAGGAACCACGTTGATAGGTCTTCAGGGTGCTTGACAAAAGTGCTGCAACGTTATAAAAAAAAATGGAGGAGGTGGGAGGGAGGTGACGATCGACAACGTGTAGTTGACGTCGGTAAAACGAAAAAAGAAAGAAAGAAGAAAGATTGGTGAACCAAAAGGAAAAGGAAAAATAATGAAATAATGATTGACCGGGGGGAAGGAAAATGAAAATAGAAAAAGTTGATAATGATTGAAAAAGGAGAGAGGTGGAAGGAGGTGGAAGGAGGTGGAAGAAAAGAAAGAAAGAAATAAATAAATAAATGGAGAGAGAGAGATAAGTGGGTAGAGAGTATAGTATCGAAAAAGAAAAATAGATAAAATCAGGGTAAAAAGAATAAGAATCAAAATAGATATAAAAAAAATAGATATACGATGAAGATAAATAGAAAGAAAGGAAAGAAGAAACACCCCCCACCAAGCAACCCATCCAAAAAAAAGGTACATGTATCAAGTGGGAAAGAAGATAATGAAGAGAGATAGATGGATAGACAAAGAGTCGACAAAAATGAGCAAGAAAGAGAAAGAGAAAACAAGAGAGAGAGAGAGAGAGAGAGAGAGAGAATATCGAAGACCGATCGACGAGTCGTAGAGTGCCGTAGCCGCAATGGCGATCGATTCAAGGGGATTCGGGGTAATTAACGAGTGGATCAGTCGGGGATTGGTTCAGGAGACACGTGAGGAAGAGGGAACGAGTGAGAGAATGAAAGAGAGGGAGAGTAAAAGAAGGATGGGGGTGTTGTGTGTATCGATGACACGGATTCAGCCGCGAAAGCACCGTAGTTTCGTTTGCAACCGATACATCGGTGGCGTATCGGATGCACCGAGGTGACGGTGTGGTGGTGGTGGTGTTTTTGGGGGTGTTCGGGGGTGGTATGAAACGGGAATGAGAGAGATGGTGTGGGACAGGACACGAGTAGATGTCATTTGTGGGATTTAGTGCGGAGAACGTTCAGGACAGTTCGGCACGATCGAGTTTGCATACGGAACCGCGAACGTTTCGGTGTACATGCGAAATTGACGCGTGTATGGGTGGGTGGGTTTTATGGGTGGTGGTTGTTTGCCATTGGAAAAATTAGTTTTTTATTTTTTTTTATTTTATTTTAGAGAGGATAGGGAGAGAGAGAGAGAAGATAAATGTCACGTAGTCATAATCGTGTCAACGTGTTTTGTCATAATCGATAACGTTTCGTACGTTAAGAGAAAAACAATGCGAACGGGGAGAAGGGTGTTGTCAAATAATAACGAACACCACAACGAGATGGTGTTTTAATAAACGTGCATACATTATTCATTTGCATTATGATTTAAGATTATAATTAAGGTGTTATCAACGATATCCGAGAAGTTACCATCAGCGAGTATCGGTCAACCAGAGTTCAGCATCGGCAGGAAATCGTACGTTCCAAGAGTATGATGGTGTTACATGAAAAAGAACAAGAAAATAGATAACGTTAATTATTATATATGTATATGTGATAGATAATAATAATAATTATTATTATTATAATTAATGTGTTATTTGATAGAAGATATTTTTATTGTTTTTTTTCTTTATTTCTTTTGTTCAAACGATTACAAAACGATAATCCTCTATTATTATCAAAGATCTTGATCTTGTTCTTCGACCTCATTGGTTAACGACTCGTGTCGCGTCTGCTTAAGATGATACCGAGGAAAATGAAGGAGGAAAGGCCAAGCTTAGAATCGAATGGATCTCTCAAAAGGATCTTCGTCTTTAATAACGCGAAAGGAAAAGGCAAGTCTTTGTTCGTTGCAGAGAATTTGCTCGTTTACTGGGTCAGCTTCGGTAAGACTTCAAACGCTAAAGAGATAACGAGAGACTGGTTTTATAAGATGAACTACAACTGAGCTCGGCTTTTCTTCAGAATTATTATATTCTGTTAGGAACAAATTGAACCTTTAGAGATACATATATTAACGTTATACATAAATTATAAGAATTTTTATACGATTTATATATAATAAATGTTCAAAATAAAATGAATTTTTTATTATATAATACAATAAATATTTTTTATATATTTTATTATATTATTTTTTTATATTATTATTATTTTATATTACATTATATTATTTTATTATATTATATATATTTTATATATATATTTTATATACAAATATCATACAAATTTATATATAAATATAACAATATATTTTATTATTATTTTATTATTTATTTAATTTAATTTTATTATTTTATATATCTTATTATCGTATTATACAATTAAACATTTATGTTGTTAATTCTTTTTCTAGAAAACATTGCGTCAATATACTTTTGAATGTATTATACTTTTATCTTAATTCTTATAAATAATTTTCATTGCAATTTTCTTCGAGCGGAAGTAATAAGATTCGAGTTTAACGAGATCGCAGCTATCGTTTAATTAATTACGAATCCAGTTTAGAATACTTTTAAATGACTAGTTGATTAGTCTACAGTCGTTTGAGAGACTGTACTGCGACTTCTTCTTCTTCTTCATCGAGGAGGAAAAAAAAAAGAAAAAATGGAAAAGAAAAAAGGAGTAAGGTACAGATTAGGTTACTAAGTCTATCTACGTAGTGTCTCCCTGATGGAAACTAAATAAAATTGTTTGAAGGAGTTGGCGCATATTACGGATAGAAAAGAATAAATTCAAGTTTGATGAGTTTTTCGCTGGTGTTAATCTCTCGTAGAAGAATTCATTGGCGCGATAAATTCGTTTTTGAATTATCTAAAGAGTGTGCAGATAATTTATACGCGTTGCTTTAAAGCTATTTCATTAAATATAAATGTCGAGTATTGTAATGGTATTATTAAACGAATGAAATAATTTTTGTTTTGGGGGTGAGGGGAGGGTAATGTGGAAAATATATTCGAATTATTATTTTCAATTCGCATCTCTCTCTTTCTCTCTCTTTCTCATCGACACACGAAAATATTAACAAAGAACGCAAAACGCAAAATAATGAAACGAGCAAATGTAAATGTCCGATAAAATGATTTTTAAAATAATTCGAGAAGACAAAAGGTACGTAATTCGATCATATTATTCATTTCCAGTCCTTTCCGATGTCAATCGAATTAACACGACTGACAATTACGTATAAATGAAGTACAAACTAATAGAAAATATTGAACAAATACAATGATAATGTTTGTCGAATGAAAATAAGCGAGACGTTTACTTCACTTTTATTCGGAGAGATAAAAAAAATAGAATTCTTTAATAACACGTAGAATCACATACGTTAGAAAATTCGCGTTTCATTTTAATCAAGATCATTCATTCGCGTTTTTTATTTTTTTTTTTTGTTCATTCTCGATTGAATATTATCAAAGACAACGTTCGAGTTAATAAACGAGTATTATTACCAATACATTGAAACATTTTTCAAAAGCTTCGATTTTTCTTTTAATCGTCGTACTCTCGATACGGGACACACCTATTCTGACAATTTTTCCAAGCAAAATAATTGTCAGAATATTTGTATGTGTGTGTGTATATGTGTCGTATTGAAGCTAAAGATAAAACGAGAGATAAAAAGAACAAACGAGAGAAAAAGAGCTAAAGAATGAAAGTAAGAAAGAAAGAAATAAGAGGAAACGGAAGTAGAACGGTAAATTCGAGCGTTTGTTCAGCTGTTACGAATTTACCAGCACGACTTTTGCTTCGCCAAGAGTCAAGATAAACATTGTATGTACAAAAGAGATATTACTATGATCTTTCTTTGTCTTATTCAAATATGATATATACATATAAACGTTAATTAAAATCCGATTTAAATTATTAAAATGTAATTAAACCAGGAAACGTAATTTTTTAATCACTCGTTAACGATCAATTCGAATTACGAATTAACAAAAAAAAAAAAAGAAAAGAAAAGGAAAGAAAGATGCGTTAGGATAAAAATTATCGAAGAAGAAGGATGAAAAGGGATAATAAAAAAAAGTTGGAGGAAAAGGAATAAAAGAGGGAGAGAAAATAAAAGAAAAGAAAATTTGTAGTAAAAGCAAGAAAGTAAAAAAAAAGAAAAGGAAAAAGAAGAGAAAAAAAGGGGGAAAGATTCTTTGAGAGTCCTTTCGTTTTGATACAAAGCGTGGACGACGGGTTTACAGATGACGACGACGACGACTCAGAGAGTTAGTTCGTTGGTAAGTTAATCCGAGTTCAAAGGGCACTCGAAACGGAAGCTTACGAAGGGATTAAAGTGACGTTCCTCTGTTGGATCGATGTTACTAAATTGAGATGACTGATGTTAAATGGTAACCAAAAGCTTTAAGTAAACAGAATCGAAGCCCAGGGTTCGAGGAATAATTAAATGGAATAATTCCTTTGCAAATAATCGCATTGATTATCTAGCAGAGCTAATAATAATAATAATAATGATAATAATAATAGTAATAGTAGTAATAATAAAGGTAATAAAAAGAAACGGTAAATTACGTGGACGATAAAGGGCAACGATTCGCGACGAGATTTTCCTCGGATTCCTCGGATTGCAACGGAAAAGGCAAGTAGTCCCTGAACTCGTTTATAAATGCTACGAAGGTATTGCAAATGGTGCTGGTAGTACCAGTGGTAGTACCAGTGATAGTAGTAGTAGTAGTCGGTGTCCTGTAATACAAACGAAGAAGGGCTACCCATCCCCCTACTCGCTTTTCGGCATGGAACAATCGAAATCCGGAATCGTTGCCAAGTTTGGAAAAGTCCGTTCCCGTCACAACGAAACGAACCAGCGGTGTACATAACTTCGACCATTTCCTACTTCACGTCGTTGTCGTCGTTCTCGTCGTCGTCGTCGTCGTCGTTCACAAACGAACCGAGCACTCAAGCATTTTTTTCTTCAAAGCTATTAATGGTTAAGTAACGCGGTTACAAAGTGTTTTAGCAACGACCGACAGATTTCGTTAATTCGTCCGGAAAGTTCAGTGTCGGTCACTACTGAACTATCATTCATTTATAAAACATTAATCATTGTCATTAATCATCATACGTATGTGTTCGTATCATAATTTATATGAGACAATATTCGTATTTAAATTTATCTACCTGGGGTGTCAATGATTTACAGTTTCTTCTTCTTTTTTTTTTCGAATATACCTCGTTACGCGTATCTATTGGAATAATAAATTAAAAGAAAAAAAAAAGAGAGAAAAAAAAGGAATATTTGATACGATAAATTTCGATAAAATCCGAGATTTATGAAGAATATTTCTATTTGAATTTTTTACGAGTTCAATTAACCTGTCACATAATATTATATAATTCTGAAATATACTTTGTTACCTATACATATATATATATATATATATATTATACGTATATAAAACTTACGGTTAGGATCACCAATGAAATCTTTTACTGGGTAACAAGCCGGAACGATTTTTCTATCTCCGCTGGACCGAACGGAGAAAATCCGGATAATAAAGTTAATGGAGTAGAGATGTTTGAACCCTCGATTCTAAGAACCCCCCCCAAAAAAAGAAAAAAAAAAAAAAAAAGAATAAACATACGTGCAGTAACTATTTGTCTCTTAATCTTCTCTATTTTCATTCGTTAAACACAAAATAAAATGTCGTCGTTTTAGTTGCAACCGAAAGATTGTCTTCTTTTTATTTTCTCCCTCGTTGGAAAATGAGCGCAAACGTTAAGAGAGAAAAAGGAATTCGGTGTAGGAAGAAAAATATCGTAATAAATGATATTTCATTATATGGTCAAGGAAGAAGATATTTCCGTGGATAATTACGCGGATGTTTTCTCTATTAAATACGTAACTAGTTTCGCTCGTTATCGAATTTAAGTTAACTGCACGGAACGTTGGGTTAACAAAGTTAATTAACCTTTTAATATCAATGGGGATGTTCTTTGTTCCTTGAAATAATATCACCACTTACATTGACATTATATCTCTTTTTTTTTTTTATATTCTTATTAGTATTTAATATTAAAGAACGTGACAAAAGAAAAAAAAAACGGAAAAGAAATATTAATATGAAAGCTTAAAAGAAAATAAAAAACAACATTTCTATAAAGAAAAGAAAAAGAAGAAGAAGGAAGAAAATAAAATAAAAAATTAATAAATTAACAAAGAAACACAAGAAAAAAATAATAAAGTTGTTGAGAAAAGAAACGATGAAAACGGTTTGGAAATTTTCCGACAACACCGAGAACGAAAGCAACGGGACAACGTGGTTTATAAATTGATTAAAACCGCTCGTAGAGTAAAGTGAACACATATAGGGGGTAGGGGAAAGGAGAATGAAGGGATGATTCCGAACGAAGAGGGTAAAAGAGGGACGCACCGTTGCGCTTTATCGGGCCGTTGTGTTCGCCGGTCATAAAGCCCATTTAAAAAGCGATACATGCTATAACCGGACGGAGGAATCACCGGTCCGAAAAATAGGACGCTTGCGGACGTTCCGCATCGTTCGAGATACCCTCGAACGATACCCTGAAAACGATTACCAAGCGTCACGTACATATTTGCCATACTTTTGCTATAAATTATACTCGAGAATAAACGAACCGTTCGATTAAAATTAACAGAAAACACAAAGACACACACACACACATGCGCGTGTTCCTAGAAACGTTTGATTTTATCTTCTTTTTTTATTTTTTTGGAATGAAATCTCCGAGAGATTTCGTTTCTTTTTCTATCGGCAAGAAGAAAAGTCACGATTCCTCTTGCGTTTTTCCCTAACTACGAACAGGACGACCTTCTCTTCTTTTTCTATTTGCAGATCAAATTCGAAATTCGATTGTTTCTATCGAAGTAACGAGTTAAAGTAGACGTTTAAATCGTGCTCGTTTTCTACGTTGAAAAAGGATTTTTTATTACTGATTTCGAAGTACGTGATTGTTATTTGTAATATTAATCGATATTATTATTGAATTTTTTAACAAAATTAGTGTTTTTTTGTTTATTTTAGTTTCCATATCTGATTATTATTATTTTAGCTCGCTTTCTACATTGAAAAAGGATTTTTTATTACTGATTTCGAAGAATATAATTGTTATTTGTAATATTAATCGATATTATTATTGTTTATCGAATCGTTACTTACAATAGTATTTTATTTTTTGCTTTTCATATATGATTTTTATTATTTTAATAATTCAATATCGAGTAGAGATTTGAAAAAGAAAAAGAAAAAAGTTGACAGGAGGAATTACAACGATGTACTTTGGTAAATAATACGTAAATGTAAAATATTTGATTAAAATTTTATCTTCCTGTCGGTTACTAATACAACACGTATATACGATTTATCATAAATTTAAATTAATATATATTATAACGATAGAACCATTAAAATTCGCATACAACCGTTTGCTTCGTAGTTTTAGTTTTTTCTTTTTTAGATTTTTATCATTTTATATAAGAGTCACGTACTTTTATACGAAATTATATTACTCGTGAGAAATATTATATTTGTATAGAAACGTATATTTTATATTATTATAATTGATTCGATTGAATTTACTTCTTGATTACGATGAAAATCCTCAATTTCGAAGAATCATTTTCGAATATAATAATAATAATAATAATAATAATAATAATAATATACACGACAAAATTCGTATAATCGTTCTAATATATATATATTATATATAATAATAAAATGACGAGTAGAGAAATTATATACAGCAGAAAGATTTTAAATTTCGATGCCAAAATTTACGAGTAACAAAATCAATTCGAGTTTATGGTATTATATGTACAGTATTGATACAGCCGATATGATTCGATGTTTTCGTTCATTCGAAAACAATGGGGAATATCGTCGATTAAATCAAAAGATCGGAAGGTGATCGTTTCGAAACGTCTATCAACGGGTGGGTACCCCCACCCCCCAACCCCCCACACATCCCCGTTTGTCCCCATCGTTATTTTCAACGATTTGACAATAACACGGACGAGTTCGTGATATTTCGTGTATAGTATTTCGACAACCGATAAAATTGCTTGGAAACAATTTTTTACAAATTCGTTTATCTATCTTTCTATCTATCTATCTATCTATCTAGCTATATCTAAAACGAACGCATACATCGTGAATATAATTTTTCTTTTCGATTTCTCCGAACGAAATGTGTTCGAATTAAAAAAAATAAAACAACCCTTCCCCTCCCCTCCCCGCTCCGCCCCACCCTTTCTCCCACTTTTTCGCACGTTTCGCGCGTGTTATTCAATATAATTATCTCATATTTCATCCAACAATTCGAATTTTCGTTAAATACTGATCGAATTTATTTTCAATTTGACAAATGAAACGAACACGTGTATTTTCGCGAAATTTCCCTCCTACGGTATTTCGATAACGGATAAAAACAACACGATTGGAAAATTTAACGTAATTTTGATTATTTATTTATTCGGGAGAATTATTCACGTTTTTCTTTGTTTTTCTTTTTTTTTGTGGACTACCTTAAATAAAATAATCGCAAATGTGATTGAACTTGTTGTTTTGTTTGAAAATCTAAATTCGAGAATTGTGAGAATGTTAAACGATTACTTTTCAATTCGAAAATAACGCGAAAGAATTCGCGAAATTACGGGTGGTATTTTTTTTTCTTTTTTTTTACAATCGATAGTACGTTCGAAAAATGTTGTCGACATTTTATAATTTATTTAGCAAAAATTATTCTACCTCTCTCTCTCTCTCTCTTTTGTTTAAAAAAAAAAAAAACAAAAAATGAAAAGAATTCTTTCCATTTCGTGTATAAATTACTATACTTTCAAGTAACGATTCATTTTGATTTCAAGTGGAAGTTATGAAAAGGAAAATTAAATTTTTCAAGTTTTTTACAAAGGCTCGAAATCTGAGCCTGATCAAAGCTCTCTCTCTCTCTCTCTTTTTATCTTTATGTTATAATAACTTCGAAGAGAATCTTTTTAGTTGAACGAAGTCTCACTGATTTTTTTCCCGTTCACGTCGTTAAAGTCACTTCTTTTATAATCCCACCGACGAGTAGTAAAACGAAAAGAAGAATACATTAAAACCGATGTACCGTGAACACAGTTAATAATTTATATTTTAAATCCGTTTGAAATTTTTCCGAAAAGAAAATTCCGATGTGACTATCGTTTTCATTCAATTCACCGTAACACTTTATTCGTTTATACTTTTCATTTAATTACAAATGCAATTCACGTGGAATACTTTGTCGATATTATTCGTCCCTATTCGTCATTTTGAGAAAACGTATTCGACGATTTTGTTATATTACTAAATTATAAATAATATAATGCACACACATATATATAATATAAAATAAAATTAACAAAAAATACATATGATTAAATGCATCGTACAAGCTCTTCATATAAAAGCTATTAACGATGTTTTACTAAATAAAATAACCATAATTAATAATCTATTATTTATGTATTACATATAAAATATTATCTTTGGAATAATTATGATTTAATTTGACCTATATATGATCAAAATGTAATATTTCAAATATATATTTGAAGATCTATATAATTTTATCTTAGATTATATTATTTTACATTTACGTTAGATTATATTAATTACATTTACGTATACATATGTAACTTCAGAACAGGATGCTTCTAGCCAAGGTAAGAAATTTAAATAAAATTATAATATATATAATTATATATAAATATTATATATAATTATATATTATATATATACGTTGCGTATACGAAAGGATAAAAATACTTGAAATAATATATAATAATAATATATAATAAATATATAATATGTATTACATATAAAATATTATCCTTGGAATAATTATGATTTAATTTGACCTATATGATCAAAATATAATATTTCAAATATATATTTAAAGATCAATATATAATCTTATCTTAAATTATATTATATACGTTGCATATTGGAAGTTATAAAAATACCATTACATTTACGTATACATATGTAACTTCAGAATAGGATGCTGCGGCCAAGAAGAGAAGTAGTTTCGAGCTAATGTGGTTGGTGCGTTCATCTGCGAAGTCGCGTCTCTTACGAGTTGGCATTAAATAACGAGCCAACGCGTACTTCGCTTTATATTACCGTATATAACCAGTATATAAACCGGGAAGTATAAGCAACGTATTAGTTTTGGTTAGAGTAACACCTACCGGCTAAAGAACGCATGCGGAGCTGGATTTCACGTAGTCCGTATGAGTTAATTTCAGCTGCTCGTTAATGCAAACCGAAAGGAGAAACTACAAGCAAATCGATCAAATATTTCGATCTTGCTAAAACTACCTAAGTAAATATGTATTTTATGTGTATATATATAATTGAGAAGAAATATGTAATGTGTGTGTATATGCATATGTATATATGTGTTTGTGTATTAAGTATACACGTATAAACTAACGTTATATACCAATAGTTTTCACTGTAAATGTTTGACATAGTAACTATTGATCAACGAATCATTTAAACAATATTTTAATTACTTCTTTAATTATATATATATATATACAGGGTGTTTCAACATAATTCTAGTCACGATTTTTCAAAAAAATATTTTTTTTTTAATGTTTTTTAAGACTACCTTTATATTTTTAAATAATACTTAGTATTTTCAACGTAAATAATGGTAGTGATTTATAGAAGCATTTATAATATATTTATGTTACAAATTGGTACTTATATATTTTTGACAATATTAAATAAGTTCTATCATCAATTAGTTGCACCGATAATTGCATATAATACTGAGGATCTAGTATATTTGGAATTTTGTATATATTAATATTTTGGAAAGTATCATATGATCTCAATAATGCAAGTATTTTTCATTTTTTTCAGTATAAATGCAATTTTAATTTAATTTTTGTAATCATTACAAGAGAGTGTATAAACTATTTATTTATATAAATATATTAAAAAAAATATATCATAAAATCCGTGATTATTGAAAATCCTAATTTTATCCCGAATGGAAAGACAGAAGGATTGGAGAAGAACGATCTTATTTGGAACGCTGCAAGTGCGATAAATGAGAGGTGGGTACTTTGCACCAGGGTTCTCATCTTCGATAGAAAATCTCGAGTACTCGGATGATAAAATCGTGACGAGGAATATATTGCAAGAATATAAAACTAAAACGTTTAAAAGTGAACGTAAACGACTCGATCGAAGATGAATGTTCAAAAGCCATTCATTCTTCTTCTTTCTTATTTTATTTCTTTTTTCAAAATAGAATAAATTATTTCCATCCTTCTTTCTATAATAAAAAAAAAAAATAAAAATTATAACAACATCTATGTTATTTCTATTATATTTCTTCGTTAAAATCTATATCATTTAATAAGAAATGAAACACACAAACATACACATACAAGTACACACAAATACACAGCTCGATGGTCTTTAATTTCGTTCTATAATACTATGACAGAATGCAAACACTGGAAATAATTTAGATAGAAATCCATTATATTACATACGTGCATTAAGATCGGTATATCGTATACATATATATATATGCATATATGTATGTATATAACATTTGAATGTGACAACTCGTTTAGTTTATGAGAACATATGGTGCGTTCCATTATTCGAGTCGACACACGGTAGAGACTCTGAAGATAGAGTGAGGTGGAGAAAGAGAGAGAAAGAGAGACAGAGAGAGTAGGACCATGTGTTTGCTGCAAGATAAACGGATTAATATGATGAATGCGTATACATTATGATCATACGTATATTCTCTATTTCAACTTATAGAACGCTTTTACCTAACATTCGAGAAATTTTCGAGAATATTATTGCAAAAGTTATTACTTCATTTTTCTTCATTTTTATTCAAAAAACACCATAAGAATTTGTTTTTAAACGTTTCTACTTAGAATTTATTTAAACCATAATCAATCTTGGCGAGAAGTCATGTAACGTAAATATAGTGTTAGTGAAACTGGTGATAAAGACGTTGACATGTGGTTTACAACAATTCGTATATTACCAGTACTATATTTGAACTAGGAAAAGTTACTAGAATTAGAATCTTAAGGGTCAAAACTTGTCGCAATTTCTTTACATTGTTTTTTTAACGAAAGAAAATATAATAGAACAGGAGATGAATTATCGTAAATAAAAGAAAAATATAGTTGGTGTCAGAGATTTATAATATAAAAAGAAAGGAAAAAGAAAAAAATTAATAATAAGAAAGTAAATGCATAAAATTGTAATTAATAGATTTCTCCAAATGAAATTTTCGATCCAACTGGGTGTCCTAAAGGTAGAGATACTTTGAGAGATAAAGGGAAAACGTGGTCGCATTAAACGACCCCCAGAAATATCCTCACGTTCGTGACAACGATGATACGCAATTTCAAGGGAAAATGGTTTCCTTCGAGAGAAATATCGCGTAGTTCGTGCACGCAAGGAAAATTACAAAGCCGCTCGGTTAGTCGTTCGTTCGTTCGTTCGTTCGTTCGTTCCTACGCTCTTCTCGTTGTTTCTGTCATCGTTGTCGTATTCCTTGTCTTTCCTAAAGGAAAAGAGAGAGAGAAACAGAGAGAGAGAGAGAGAAACGACATGACATCCGGAAACGTGTTCTAACATAATGAAATGGCAATTAATGCTAACATTTAGGTCATCAAAAGAAACGTTAAAATGTTACCAAAAGTGAAAGAAGAAAATCTACAAAGTGTGTGTGTGTGTCGGAATATAATGATCGAATTGAATAAAAGAAAAGAAAAATTAAGAAAATTATTTAAACGTACCATCGTAATGTCATCTTGCGATACGACACTGATTAAACTTTCTTTCTTTTCGCGAAAGGAATTAACTTGAATTACACCTGTTACAATAGATGACTTGGCTGAGAGTAAGTCTCGGACAAATAAGTAAAAAAAAGTAAGAAATAAGAGAGAGAGAGAGGGGAAGGTGGGTGGTAAGGGGGAGAAATAAAGAAGGGAATAAGGACGAACATGGTTAAAGAAGTAAGCGAACAAAACTAAGGCCGGAAAGTCGTAAATAGGGTAAGAAGAAAGTGGAAGAAAGTGGAAGAAGAAGAAGAAGAAGAAGAAGAGGGGAAAGAATAAAAAAGAATAAAAACAAGGGGACTTAATTAAATTGTTTTTAAAGCACACCATTTACGCGAATGCTTCTATGAATATTAAAGTCCGATTAATTAGTTTTTCACGAGATGCGAGAAAGCGGTCTCTTTTTCTTTCTTTCTTTCATTCTTTCTTTCTTTCTTTCGTTGTTAAAATCGTATTCGAGGAAACAAACTTATTTTCAAGAGACTTCGAGCGTTATGAGAGAAAGAAATATTTCTTTTCTTCTCTCTCTCTCTCTCTCTTTTTGTTTTCTCTTTATCTTAAACAAGATGATTACGCCCACGTCGCGAATTCGCGAATTTGGTGAAACGATACGTTCTCCTTGATAAAAAAAAAAAGAAGAAAAAGAAGGAACCGTGGCCTCGTAACGAGGTATCATTAAACGCCCACGTAGCCCTATTAAATTTCCCCTCTTCGATTTATACACACACTCAGACACACACACACATGTATAAAGAGACCTACATATGTATATATAAGTTTAAAAGCATACACGCATATCGTGAGATCGAATCGGGGAAGGATCTTACCTCGTTTCGTTGCTGTGTACGTATGTAAAAAGAACGTCGTGAAGAGAATAACGATCAAATGCAAATTCGTCGATTATTATAATATATATCGAGCTCGAATATTTTTCATCGTTGGTTATCGATCCTTGGTGGTTTTCTCGTTCCTTCCTTCGTTCGTTTTAGTTTTACGTGAGAGAGTTTCCAAACATGTAATATCGTAACACACGTCGCGTTTAATAAACTCCGACTATTAATCATCACCGAGTTTACGAACTTTCTTCGATATTCTAGCCTTGCGAATCGTATTCGTCGATAATTATTATCGGACAACCATTTTGCGATATACAATATATCTTTTCTTTTATTATATTGATTGATCACACCTGGCTACTTATATACGCAGACGTATGAAGTGCATTACTATGATTGTTGTTTAATACATTTTTGTTTTTTTTGTTCTTCAAATGTCTCACATTACGATTGGAAATTTTATTGGAAGAAGAAAAAATAATACGTGATATATTACAAAGAGATAATTGTACCTATAATTATATGAAAGTGATCTAAGTAAAAATTACAAAAAAATATGAGTTTATTTTAGTTATTTCACAGCACATTATTTTCAACTAAATGAATTCAATATAATTTTCACACGATATTGTTAAAAGTGAACCGGTTAGATAGTGTTTGTTATTTCAATATTATATAGAATTCATTGAATGTTCAAATGTAACTCGTTTAAGTATCTTGAAACAAGAAATATATGACTTAGATTATTTTCATAATTATGGGCACAATTATTTCAATTGGAGATAATTGTTATAGATTTTAATATGCAATGTATTTTTTTGATTAGATATATTCTCAATACGAGAATCGGGTTAAGTTAGTTACTTATAGAATAAGTAAGTATTTAAATGTATTATATTATATCATTATATATGTATTTATCTATTTTAACGCAAACTTAGTAAGTATGGTAAATATAGTAAGTAAGTATTTAAATGTATTAACAGTATTTTATTATTAGAAAAAATAATAAGTAAATATTTAAATGTGTATTAACAGTATTTTATTATTAGTAAATATAATAAGTAAGTATTTAAATGTGTATTAATAGTATTTTATTATTAGTAAATATAATAAGTAAGTATTTAAATGTGTATTAACAGTATTTTATTATTAATAAATATAATAAGTAAGTATTTAAATGTGTATTAATAGTATTTTATTTTTAGTAAATATAGTAAGTAAGTATTTAAATGTGTATTAATAGTATATTATTATTAATAAATATATTAAGTAAGTATTTGAATGTGTATTAATAGTATTTTATTATTAGTAAATATAGTAAGTAAGTATTTAAATGTATTATAATTATCTCATTATATACGTATTTATCAATTCTAACGGAAACTTTATTGACAGATTAATACGAAATTTAATCAGTAACGCGTTGCACATTAAGAGCGACATTGGTCGTCTCTCGGGATCATCTATATTAACGTAACTATAATTCTATAGAGACGGAATTAGGTAAATTTCCATTATTGGACAATTTTAACGCCTCGTAGAATCTCGTTCAAGCTTTCCCTTGGATTATTCGTTTAACGGACAAGCAAGATTTTTGGATTTATCAATTAAATTCCACGCTCGAATGCGTTTCAAAGCAAGCAGCGATGAAAGAACAAGAAAAAGAAGAGAGAAAATAAGAATGAAAGAGAGAGAGAGCAAAAGAAATCTCTAACGTCGTGGAAACTGAATTCCAACACTCGTTCTGGAATCCCTAGGACGGGACGACGATCGACAAACCAAACGACCCAACGACGTGGTTAAATTTTCACACGGGGGAGAAAAGAAAATAAAAAAAAGGAAAACAAGGAAAAGAAAGAAAGAAAGAAAGAAAGATAAGAATAAAATAATTTTCCGACACCTCGTTCTACCCCCCTCACTCTCTCTCTCTCCCACCCCCCAGTCCCCGTTTATGAAGGAATTATACACACGTTTTCCAACGTGCGTGGAAAATTAATTGTTTCTACCTACGAAATGGGGGAGAAAGAAAAGGAAAGTAAAAAAAGGGAGAAAAAGGGGGAAAGAAGGGAAAGAAGAATAACGTGTCAAGGGCTGTAAAACTATGTCGCTAGATGATGATAATGCATTTCAAGGGGAAGAACTATAACCTCGATAACGTATGGAGACATACTCGGTTGTTGGAATTAACTTTGAAACTCTCTCCTGTTTGCGTTGCGTTGTCGCGGATCCGTGGTTCTTGCGGTTTAAACCGTGTCCCTTTTCTAACGTCCCTTTTACCGTCCCTTTACCTTACCGGCAACGAATGCTACCTCATGATTTATGCTAACGATAATTTACGAGCTTTTCTCTTTAAACTTTTGCCGGGAAATCCTTGCTCGCCCTGCGTTCTCGTTCTCGTGTCAAACGTTAACGAGAAATGGCAATTATTTTTTTTCTTTTTACGTTTAATTATGATAGCTTGATGATTATTGATTCAAAAAAAAATATATGATAAAAAGAATCGAGAGAATAAATAAGAAGAAAAAAACGAACGAACGAACGCACACGCTTAATAGAAATGTTTATTTATTTATTTAATAATATTTTATTAAGGCCATTAATTAGTGTAGTACAATATAATATATAGGTCAAACAAAACGGAAATTAAAAAGATGTAATTATTATTAAACTTATCATTATATTAGTAGTAACGCATAGTAAGTAGATAAAAGTAAAAAGAAAATAGTAAATAAAAGTATAATGGTTATATAATAGTAGTATAATAATATTGGTTTAAAGCAACAAACATATGGTTAACATATGGTTTTTTTTATTTTTTTAGAAATAAGTTAAATTAATTGTAAATAATATCTTTTATAAAATGAATGTAGAGAACAAAAGTGTACTGGTAGAATAAATATTTAATGCACTTTTCTAGATATCGAGAAACAAATAGATAGAGAGAGAAAGAGAAAGAAAGAAAGAGAAGTAGACAGAGATGGATAGAAGAAAGATGGAAACAGAGAGAAAGAAAAGTGAAGTTGAGTAGGGCAAGTTTCGAATCCGAATAGACCGGGACGTAGGATAACACGAAAAAGCGATTACGTTGGGGCGTTTTAAAGGAGAGAAAATGCGTTGTCCTTGCGAATCTGGGACGAAAGTACCGAGAGAAAACGCATTCTAGTGACCACGAAGAAGGAAGGAAGAGAGTTCATTCCTTTTCACGTCGTCGATCTTGATGGTGGTGGAGGTGGTGATGGTGATGGAGGTGGTGGTGGTGGTGGTGGTGGATTGGTTGCAACGTTGAAAGATCTTCTCTTCTCTTTTCCTTCACCCAGCTCCTTTAGTTTTTCTTTTATTCTTCCTCCTCCTCCTCTTCCTCCTCCTCTTCGTCACCCACTTTAAGAAGAAGATACTTACGTCGACATAAAGATCGTCGAAAGAGGTTCCCCTATTCTCGTTGAGATGGAAGAGGCAATAACGAGAAACGTCGGACGCAGCCAACGTCTGGACCATTTCCAAAATGATCTTCGAAACAAAAGCGAGAAAGCCGGAACACCACCACCACCACCACCACCACCACCATCAGCACCACCGTCGCGATTCCGGTCAAATTCATAGAGAATTTTCAAGGAAAATTAGAGATAGGATGATACGGAATCGAAGATATCGTTTCGGTGGCCTTGATAAAAAGCTAGGAAGACATTTAGTTTGAGTCACACGACCAAAGGGATCTTGGATATTATCCAAGAGTTACATGGAAAGGGACATACACTAATATACACAGGTATAAGTGTGTTACAGAAACATACATTTGAAATGTGTCACCTCGTTCTGTATTTCATTGGAACCCTTTCTCTTTAAAGGAATAATAATACAATGAACGAAACGAGCCTCAACGTGGGAACTATTTTTCATCCTTGGGATTAAATAGATTAGCTTCTATCTCTCTCTTTTATTCTTTATTTCTCTCTCTCTCTCTTTCTTTCTCTCTCTCTCAGTCACTCACTTTTACAGTGATGAAATTCAACGCAGTTTCGTCGACGAGATCGACGTTTCCCGTACACCACGAACCTGGTTCACCGAGATCGTGCACATTTAACCGAGATATACCGTAAATGAAATTGTAATTGAAACGTCACCGGGTACCGTGTGTGACCTCTAATAAAAATTCTATATTACTTGGATACTTTGTCCACTGTGTATAGGCGGGTGTATATATGTGTGTGTATACGTGTGCCCGTGTTAATTTCGTGACTCTATTTTTTTTTTTTGTAATATTTTTACCTTCGTTCCTATACATATTTTTGTTCTTTTTTAATCCCCTTTAATATTTCTCTTCTTTTTTTTTTTTTTATTCTACGACAAATTAAATTTCCCCATTTTAATTCTATATATTTTTAATTCGTATATAATAAATAAATAATTATAATATGTGTGTGTGTGTTTGTGTGTTGTATACTTTGATAAGAAAAAAATGTTTATGATGATTTTGAATGATGCAAAATCTTAATGATAATAGAGTCGAAATTCTAATTGCACGTGTATCCAAATATGTTGAAGAACATGACGTTGCATAATAGAGGTACGTGTTACGTCAAGATACGAGAAATTTCCTTAAGGAAATGGGAATCGGGACTGGGAAGTGAGAATGAGAGATAGATAGATAGATAGACAAACCCGTATATAGTGAATCAGAGGAAGAAAGAGAAACAGACAGCAGACAGACATACATACATACACACATACAGAGTAAGAGAGAACAAGATAAAGGAGAATACTCGTGAAACGTGTGACAAACGCATGCACGTAGATACGAATTCTCATCCCCCCCTCTCTCTCTCTCTTTATCTTCTATGATCCTTGTGTGTCATCGAATATCTTCTGTGAGATTCGCGTCCCACAAATAACCTATTCGAGGAAAGTGTCTATGATTTATATGAAATGAACGATAATTAAACGTACGTACTTTACTTTGTGCAATACGATTTTATGGTGGATTAAATATACAGGATTCTTTGAATTTAATGAATCCTCAATTGAAAATTGTTATTATATCGTTAGATTAATATATAATCTTATGATAAACAATATATTTCTTATAATATATAAAATTTATATAATATATTAAATATAATATATAAAATATATTAAATATATATAATTTTTATAATATTTATATTATAAATATTATTGGTCAAGTCATACGATACGTTTGATCAAGATAGATTATTATTTCATATTCCACATTAAGAATTAATTACATTTTCTCTTAAGATTATTGTTTGAATCAAAAACAGAGAAAAGAATAAAAAAAAAGGATATTTAACGATCAAGCAGCTTAGATAATATCGATTGAAAGTGAAATAATTCTCGTGTATTTTATGTGTGTGTGTGTGTGTGTCTATCTAAGGTACCAAACCCTAAACGGAGAAAATTTACTGATAATTCGAGTACCTGTGCTAGCGAGAATTTCTAAAGTATCGGAACGAATGGAAATCGAAAGAGAAAGATAGAGAAAGAGAGAAAGAGGAGAGAGAGAGAAAGATGAAATTAGAATATAAATGCGAATTCGATCGTACGAACGTGCAGAATATACTCGTCGTAAAATTGTCGATGTAAATAGAGAGATAGAAGGTGGAAAAAGGGGGGAAAAGTGGGGGCTGGGCAGGGGGAAGGAAGGAAGAAGAAGAAAAGAGAAGAAGAGGTCGAGATGAAAGGGAAGAGGAGATTGAGATGAAGCGAAGAGAAATCCGAGATAATTTAACGACTCCTTTGAGAGGACCGTTTCTAGATAAGTTTTATCGTGTAAGGAGTGTAAAGAGGAAGAAGAGGAAGAAGAGAAGGAGCAGGAAGAGAGGGAGGAGGAGGAGGAGGAAGAGGAGGAGAAAAAGAAAGAGTTTGCCGTCTGGCAGGCGTTGAAATCGACGTGCACCATCGATGGTATATGGGGGAAAGGTGGGGAGTGAAAGAGAAAACCTTTTCTAACATATTGAATGAGATCGGTTCGACGTGAACGAACCAAATGGTCTTGGATGGTTAAATCGTATTGCTTATTACTCCAAATTCTATGTCGTATATATTTCGACGAAGAGTTATATGCGAGGCCAATAAAAATGTCATGGATAAAACTCGACATATATATACGTGAGAGATTTTAAAGAACTATTTTCTTCTCTCTGTTTCTTATTTTTTATTTTTCTTTTTTTTTTCGGGTGTAAAATTGAAGTAAATCGAACGGGGAAATCTACGAGAGACAAAGATAGAAAGAGAATGTGAGAGAAAATAAACAGTATACCTATAAAGGATCAAATTTAAATTGATCGTTCCTAGTTGAACCAAGTCTCGGATGAAAAAGTTTATTCGCCGATAGTTTTACGATCTGTTCTCTCTCTCTCTCTCTCTCTCTCTTCTTAAAGAGATTGAGAAACTTAAATTGAATTAATATTATACCTACTTATAAAACCATTTACTCTTTCTTAAATATATTTATTGAAAAAGAAATAAAAAGAGAGAGAGAGAGAGAGAGAGAGAGGGAATACGTTATAGAAGTTCGAATTAAGACGAAGAATAAGAGTAGAACTTTAAAATAATTCATGTCGAATAGAATATTAACTAAAATGACGTACGAGATTTAACAGATAAATAATATCGATCATTTTGTAAATCCTTTGAAAAAATTTATATATAAAGATTGATCGTAGTTTTCTTTTTTTTCTTTTCTTTTCTTTTCGATTGGATAAAAACCATACTCAACGGATTATTGTACGAAGAAGCATTTTGGCACGGTTCCACGATGCACGTTGAACTCCGGAAAACTTAAAGTTAACCGAAACAGTGACTCAAAATAGATCCTTTCGCCACGTGGCAAATACGCAAAAGAAGAATAAGAATAAGAAGAATAAGAAGAATAAGAAAAATAAGAAGAAGAAGAAGTAGAAGGAAAAGCAAGTTCGTGGACAAGACGTGTTCACGCTAGAAAGCTGATCTCTCTCTCTTTCTCTCTCTCTCTCTCTCTCTTCTTCTCTGTTTCTCTTTTTCTGTTTCCTCTTACTTACTCTTCGGATGCACTTGGAAGAGTTTAAACGATTCAAGCGTTCTGAAACGAGTTTCATCGAGTGCCACCGATGGAATGCGAATGAGCGATACTCCATGGCAGAGAAACGTGACGCCGGTTTGAGCCTTAATCGAGTTTTCCAACGTCTTCTCGCTCGATAAGGAATTCCGGCTTACCAAGTGTTTAATGAAACCCTCCTCCTCCTCCTCCTCCTCCTCCTCATCTACCTTCCTTCCTTCCTTCCTTCCAAAGTCAAGACCCATCACTATTTTACTTATTAACGAAATGACGAGACTTTTATCTTTTTTTTTTTTCTTTTTCCTCTCCTTTATCACGAACACAGAAAATTATTCTTATTCCATTTATCTTCTTCTATTCCCTTACAAATATACAAATCTAATACAGTCATTTGATACGTTATCGTATTGCAATATTTGATACAAGATAAATAAATTAAATATCTATGCGTTATATTATATTTCACATAACAAAGTTCTAAATCAGCGAAAATCCCAAATTACGAGCATCGAAAACGTCAGACTCTTATCGATACCAAAACAGCAGAATAATTGGAGAATATCGTTGGATATATAATGCAATGCAATGCAATGCAATGCGATGCAATTCTATAGCTAAACTCTCATTTATAGGAACAACGTATACCTAGTTTGTTAATACAAGGGAGAGAAAATCCGACTCTTTATCATCATATTCAAAATTGCATGTTCACTCTCTATCTTTCATCTCTCTCTCTCTCTCTCTCTCCTCTCGCTCATATGAGTAAATACAATAGGGACACAAGTTGCACGCATCTATCTCTCTCTCTTTCTATATATAACGAAAGCTACGAAAAGAGAGTAAAAGAGGATAAGAGGAAATGAGAACGAGAGTATATGTGTGTGTATGTATGAGAGAGAAAATAGGAGCGAAAAAAAGGGAAAGAGAGAGAGAGAGAGAGAGAAATGTAGGAATAGAGCCCCGGTTTTTGGTACGCGAGCTGATAAACGTTGCTCGTTAAATTGGGGCGTCATCCTGTCAAAGCAGACCCGCAGAAAATCCCATTTATAATGTCCCAGTCAAAATTGTAACGCACCGTTTACAAAACGTTTTCAAAAATATTACCACACGAGATTCATAACGATTCCCACCCCCCACTCCCACCCCCCACCCCACTTGACGGAAACGATATGTCCTATACGTTATCCTACGAACTTTTTAATGAAAGAACGTTCGTTCGTTCGATCCATCGATTATTACGTTAGCGCAATTCTGTCATGAAAGTGAACTTTAATTCCTGTATTCGATGAGAAACCGAAGCTAATCCCGGAACAACGGAGAACAACGACTAATTCAAATTTGTACGGAATGGTCTTTCTCTGATTAAATTCATTTCAAATTCTGTATATTATTTCCTTCGCGAGTAAATGAAAATGAATTCCCGGCGAATTGTTAAATTAGTGACAAAGAATAATACAAAAGAAGAAAAATAACAGTGTTGGAGAAAGAGAGATAGAGAGAATATGAAATAAAACGTAAAATCAACGTTCTAATATAACGAGGAAACAAAAAGTTTAATACCGATTTTCTACCGATCAATTAATTAACACGCTTCGTTGATTTTTTCCTTTGTTTTGTTTTTTTCTCTCTCTCTCTAGTCTTTTTTTTTTGTTCTACTACCAATGATAAAAGCTATCAACCACGAAATAAATTTCTATTGGCCAATATATTTTCGTACCTCTTTTTTTTTTTCCCATGTTTTCTACCTTGTTCTATCTATCTATCCATCTATCTGTCTCTTTCTCTCGAGCTTTTTTAATCATAGAAGTTTATGCGTTGTCGACACGGTCAATTTCCAGCCACGAAAACATAGACAATAACATGTTCGGAAATAACCGAACTGCTGTTACAACTCGTACGAAAATATTTTTTATATATAAACACCTACGATATTATATTTGATCGATAAATAAATTCTAATCGATTATAAATTTTACACAGACCTATTAGTTTGATATACACAATTTGTTTCTTCCTAAATATTAATTAAACTATATACACAAAAAGATAATAAATAAATATGAATTAGAAGATGTTTCTAGAAAGAACCACCCCCTCATTCTCCCCCTTCCCCTGGAACGGATACTTTTTTTAAGAGAAATCATAGCACATAATATTTCGTTTTCTTTTTTTTTATATTAAAAGTGGAATATGTTTCCTTCGAATTCGTATCAGATTCGATTAATTCGTTCGTTGATCAGTATGACCCGATTGGTACCTCGATTTAATCGATTAAATCTCGATAGAACGTAGCGAAGCACTCCCTGTAATACTCTAATTTTAATTGAACACTAACAACGGCTAAAACAATTAAGCTTAATTCCATCGGCGTAGGGAAAACTCGAATATAAAATGGAAAACTAAAGCATATTATATAACGGTGGTGTACTGCGTTATAAAGGGAAAATTAGCCACATTCATAAGCGTAACGTTACGTTCCAGCACAATGTCCGTAGTCATAGTTCGAAGGGGGTGGCGAGGTAGTGAGGGGGGGTAGGGTTTGGGGGGGATGAAACGTTCATTCAAACGACTTTCCCTTCCCCCAGTTGGCAGCTGAGAATTTTATCAAGCGAAAGAAAAGTTTTATTTTTTGGGGAAGCCAACCAACCAACCAAACCAAACCCATTTGGATATTAGCCTAAAAATTAAGGAGACACATTTTCTCATCAACGATATATTTCCTTCCATTCGATCGTTTCATTTTTATCGTTAGAAATAAACAAAATATTCCGAGAAAAAACGTATTACAAATGGAATCGTTTAATATTTTCTTTTCTTATTATATATTTTAATAATTCAAATACAATCGTCTCTCTCGAACGGATTAATTTGTTGCTTTAATGAAACGAAACGAAACGAAAAAGAAGAACAAGAAAAAGAAAAAGCGGTATAATTTACCTTCGAGAAACGAAGCAGAGATTGAGGCTGGCGGGGGAGAGAGAGAGATAGAGAGAGAGAGAAGGAAAAAAGGAGAATTCGTTTTAAATATTTGAAAAAAAAAAAAAAAAAAAAAGGAAAGAAGAAGAGACGGCAAAAAGTAGCAGCAGCTGTTGGGTGCAACAACGCGTCTTCGGCATTCCAGTGGAAAACGACTATGTGCAGAATATTCTCCGAGTGCCTTTCCCCCTCCCCCCTCCCCCACCTCTCCCTCCAACCCACCCCCCCATTCCCCCTTGTCCTCGTTTTCCTTACCTCCTTTTTCTTCTGACATCGCGAATGTCGTTTTGGCTGAACAGAAATAATCTCAAAAGAGAGAGAGAGAAAGAGAAAGAGAGAGAGAAGAGAATGAGAGAGAGAGAAAGAGAAAGAAAAGCACAGGCAAGTCGGACAAAAACATTCGCCCCTTTCGTTTCGTCCAAAGAACACTAAAATGACTACTGTCGTTGTCGTCTTTTTCCTGTCACCAAGATATTTGTGCTATTTTGAAAAGCATCGAAATTCCTCGAGGATAAGAATATCTTCGATAGAGAGAAAGATAGAGAGAGAGAGGGAGAGAGAGAGAGAGAGGAAGGAATGGTAAAAAATAAAAGAAGAAAAAGATAAAGGAAACAAGGAAAATAGAGACGTTCGAGATGAAATCGACAGGAATGATAAGCAATTCTCTTTCCCCAGAATGAAAACGTTCGACACGTTTTCCATTAACAACGGGGAATGGTAGGTAGGGTGGTGTAGGTAGTCCCTACACCCTACAGTAGAATTCAGATTGGTATCTACCGTTTCTGTTGTGTTGATTAACGAGTCACGATTAATTATTGTACCCAAGTATAGTTATTTTCGACAGATAGATTTCGAACCTACCTTTCTCTTTTTTTCTTCTTCTGGCAATTAAAATTTGAAGCGAACGAAATTTTCGATGAGAAAAAAAGAGAGAGAGAGAGAAAAGAAAAGAAAAAGATCGATTGTTACTTGCAAATCTTTCATTTTGTATCCATTGTTATTAAAAAATGATAGATTAAAGTTGACAATAACACCGATTTTTATTTGCAATTTTATACAATCGTTGATTTCTTTTTCATATTTATATATCAATTATTATATTATATATCAATTATATATACATATATATAATTATATATAATATTATATATATAATTTATTTCTTTTACTTGTGAATTTAATTCTATTACAAATCATGAGAAATATTTGCATCCCATTTTACATGGACACATTCTGAATTTTTTAACCCTCCTATACATAGAAAAAAATTGCTCTACTTTTATATACAATATAATACGTTTATGTACAAACGCGGGTCAAAACTATAAAAAACATTTATTTAAAACTAACATATTTAAAAATATATATTTTATCGAGTATTCGTCCACCTGTTTTCTAAACGAAACGATTTAAATATTATCGGATCTTACCGTTCGCGAAAAGTATAATAAGCTTCTGATGAATTCCTACGATTGTATATACAGAAATAAAACAAAAATCAGTATTCTGTCCCGAAACGTTTCTCGTCTTGTAAAAATGACTTCGTCTTACGTCAGATTGAAATCTCAGGGCGTGGGTTGACGTGGGTGTTACATTATATACTATTACGTAAAACTTAACGTGATTCCTTTCGTATATTACACACGTTCCACCGATTAATTAAATAAATAAATTAAGCCTGATAAATATTACAATTAATCTCTAATAAATATATAATTAATGCAACAATATATCATTTATTATAATTAATTTTTTTCTTCCTAAATATTAATAATAAGTATAGTAAAACTTAAGTAATCCAAATTAAGTAAAAGTTGAGCCCGTTTATGCGAACGTAACGGAAAGTCAGGTGAAAATAGCCACCAACCAGGTACCCAACGTGTTAATTGTCTAAATTATGTTCTGAGCAAGCTTCTAGGGGCTAGAGACTATTAGCATGAAATTTGGAAGGAAAATCGATGCTAAGGTAAGAGGACTCAACGAACCAGCATGAGGAGTACGAGAGTGAGAGAGAGAGAGAATAGATAGGAAAGACAGAGAGAGAGAGAGAGAGAGAGAGAGAGAAAGTGAGAAAGACAACCATCAGAGAGAGGGCTTTGAGTTTGCCATCACAAGTACTTTCCGAGCGTATAATCGTACGTCGAAACGAAGCATGAGTAATGAAATTTAGTTTCGTCCGTGACATCAGTTCTTGCCTGTTTCGTACAACGTGTGGGTGGATGGGTATAACCTACTTTTGTTTCGCTGACAAGTACAAGACGACGAAAGAATGAAGGAAGGTAGGGGGAAAAAAAAATAGAATAAAATAAATATAATATATAAGTGACATTTGTTAGGGTGATTTAATAATAATAATGATAGTAATAATGATGATGATATATGTGATTTGAAATAAAATTGAGATAGTGAATAGAAAAGAAAGAAATGTTGCAATGCAAATTAATGTTACGCGATATCGAATTATTTAATAATAAAAAAAAATTAATATATATATATACACTTACATATACACTTATATATATACATATTATATACATGCACTTATTTATATATATAAACATGTATTTTTTCAAGTTGGAAATGTGTAAAAGTTGGTTGGTAAAAAAAAAAGAAAAAGGAAAGGGAAATAAAAAAACATTAACCGGCCGCACGAAAATCCTGGCAAACAACGTTTCTAGCATGATCTATGCATGTATGTATATGTATAGTAGATACGTACACACACACACATACGTACGCGAGTTTGTAAAAATTTGTCGTGTTAAAGGATTACGTAACTATTTGCGTGGAAAAAAAAAGAAGGAGAAAAAAAATAGAAGACCTCACCGAATAGGTGAGAGAGTGAGAGAGAAATAAAATCGGATGGCCGACGTTCGATCAAACCAAATAGAGAAGCGATGATGTACTCTCGAAACTAAGCATTCCCCATTGATATTCCCATATTTTTCCTTCGTCTATTTCCATGAAATTTACGGTGCATTTTTCTCCTTTAATCTTGCAAATTTTATTCACCTAACTCACACGTCTGTTAGAACGGAATTTCGTAAAAATGATTTTGTCAAAAATACGACAATAAAAATTAAGAAAAAAATAATATATATATATATTTAATTACGAACTTATTACGATTAGATTTAATTAGATTGAAACCTTTGAGGTACGAAATTTGTAGAAAATAAAAATACCCCATCCACCCCTTCACTCTGTGTTCCGGAGAAATTACATTTCTTTTGTAAAGTGCACGCACAAATTTGATTTAATATATTTAATAGATAATATAAAACCGGACACATAATATCAAAATAATAATAATAATAATAATAATTGAATTAAATTAAATTTCTTTTCAAATATATATATAGGGTCGGATTCAAATAGTTTTCCACGGTGCATATTTACGCATCAACATTTTTAATACCGTCGTGTAACAAAAAGATAAAATATAACAACGAAACAGGAGACATGAGAGAAAAGGAAAAATAATTTTATTCGAAGTACCGTTGAAAAAATCGTCGGAACAATTTCTTTCCGTGCTTATTTTTTCTATCTTTTTATCTTTCTCGTCGTTTTATTAGAGATTGGTTGGTTGGTTGGTTGGTTAGTTGATAATAATCGATTACAGAAGATACAAACAGAATAATTACTTCATCGAGATGAAATCTTATTTTTCTTTTATTCCATAACAAAGAAAAAAGAAAAATTAATTAATCAATTTGTATATAATAAACAACGATAAAATAATTGGAGATAATCATTGAAGTACATCGAGGTAACAATTTCTTAACAACCCAACCACCCACCCACCCACTCACCCCTTTCTCTCTCTCTCTCTCTCTGCTATTTTATTTCTATCTCTAGCGCGTTATTCGATAATTTCTATTTATTTCGATTATTCCAGGATCGTGGTATGGAATTTAATTTTTGAACGAATACAAGTATGGGAATTTGAACGTGACGTTGTTGCCATCGGTCGTGAAACTTTTGAAGTATCACAATGGAATCCGACAAACATGCGATTATATTCTTCAACGAAGAACAATTTTCTTAACGTCATCGACTATGTAAGACACGTCTTCTAAACGTCTTCGAATTCTTTACGAGAAAGAAAGAAAGAAAGAAAGAAAGAAAGAAAAAGAAAAAAACAATTCTAATCAAACGGAACGATCTCATATATAGTGGTACACAAGTATTTAAAATACTTACTTATAATTCGAGATTCGTAAAGATACGATAGGAATTTGATATTTATTCCTAGCACGGGGAAAAACCATGCATGTTTGTCATGGCTTTGTTCTATACCTTGTTACGAGAAAAAGTAAACGAAAAGTATAAAATAAAATCAAAAATAAAAAAAAAAAAAAGGAAGAAAAGGGAGAAGAAAAAAAGAAATAGTACGAAAAATATTCTAAGTTTTATTACAAATATAATAAAAAAGAACAAATTTTATATATAAATATATGATAGGAAAAAAAAAATATTATTATACCAGGAATATTACATTTGTTTCTTTTTTCTTTTATTTTTCTTTTTTTTTTTTTATATATCAACTTATATAAAGATTGACATCTATTATTATCGAGAGCTCTTTTCTTGGATAAATGACACTCCGAGGAAAAATAAGACCGAGATACAGGTTATATAAAACGATATATATATATATATATATACCTCTGGGTGTATTCTTACATTACACGTTACGGGATAAAGAAAAAAATAAATGTAAAAGGTGAAACGGGGGAAACGGGGATTGATGGAAACAAAAAAGCCGGAGGCTGCAAATCAACGGATAAAAAAGAAAAAGTAAATAAGTAAGTAAATAAGTAAGTAAGTAAGTAAGTAAGTAAGTAAGTACTGGATAGCTAATAAGACAGAAAAACAAATAAAGAAAAGAAGAGAAAGTGAAAGAGAAAGAGAAAGAAAAAAGAAAAAAGAAAAAAGAAAAAAATAATCTGTGTCACAGGTGGTGGTTAGGTAAAGTTAGGTATTTAATACAGGATAAAAATAGTGTATCACATAGACGATAGACGTGCGAAAGTATATATATATATACACAAAGGGTTTTTACGTTTAAAACCGAACGATGTGTAGCTCGATACGAAATTTTTCAAGTAGGACGTGAAAACATTGAAATAACGAGTGAAGGGAAAAAGGGATAGATAGATAGATAGATAGATAGATAGATAGATAGACGAGCTTTGGCTGGCGGTAAGGTAGACAGACAGACAGACAGACAGACAGACAGACAGGCGTAGAGGATGGAAGCCGAATGAAAGGAAAGGTGGATGTAAAAAAAAAAAAAAAGAAACAAACAAAGAATAAAAAAAAAAGACCAGACATTTTTCGCGGACTGATTTCTATTTTTTTTTTTTTTTTTCGTTGAATCGGTCTCGGGGAAAAAAAAAAGAAAAATAAAGAAAGAAAGAGAAAAAGTTGCATCGCGTTAAAACGGGCAACCAGGGCAACCCCCTCCTCCTCCTCCTCTTCTTCTCCCATCTATCGAGTATAGGATACATTAAGGTAAATAATGAAAAAAAAAACTGAATGAAAGAGAGAAGAAGCAAAAGCCATAAGCTTTACGACACGTGCGTTGTTTGCAATGAAAAGCACTTCCACCTAAATTGCTAGTCATACGTATAATGATACCTGCCGTTTGCTACTTCTAACACATACGTATTTTGAGTATTATACAAACGAACACGTACACGCGTACACACGTGCAACACGTACGGTTAATATCAATGGCAATACATTAAGAATAGAAAGAAAGAAAAAAGTCAGAAAAAAAAAAACATAAATAAACGATAACCGGAGAAACCTTTTTTTTTTTGGACACACGTTTCTAACTCCATTGTACCTGTTGTGCAACGTCATTCAAACCTAATGTGACGACTCTTTCATGCATCCTATGGAAACTTTTCTAACAGACAGACACACACACCTGCACCTATTCGCTCTTTCCCCCCCCTACTTCTTTTCTTTCCCTATTTCCATCCCTTCCTTCTTTCCTTCCTTCCTTCCGTTCTGCCTGTTCCTATCGTTTCCTCTATTTTCAAATCATTCTTTCTCTAGAAACTTCCTATCTTTTCTACGAAACAAGTAGGTCGTTCCATTCATTAACATCACCTACACCCCCACCCTTACCCTTCTTCAACAACTACAAAAATGTTGAATCGGTTGATGTATTTTCTTTGTCTTTCTTTCTTTATTTTCTTTGATTTGGTGTATTCTAATTTATTCTACCCATATTATTATGGGTTATTAATATATATATCCCTTCTCTCAATTCTTATATACTCCCATAAGCAAAAATAACGATAACAAATTTTATTTTTAGACTTTTGTTAATTTTTTTCAAATGAAACAAACGAAGTTACGAATAAATTCATTGAATCGTAGATCTAATTCGATTTTACATAAAGTGGTGAGTTAGAATTAAGTATAATTTCGAACGAAAGCAATAAAAAGAAAAGAAAAGAAAAGAATAAAAATAATAGAAGAAAAGAAAAGAAACAAAGGAGGAGAGAGAGAAAAAGAGAGAAAAAGTTTGGTAGAAATAAGGGCTGAAGCCTATGATTATAATAAAGAAAGGTACCGCGGGGGTGGAGGAAGGGGGAGGAGGAGGGGGAGGGGTGAGGGGGGGGGGGAAATGAACGAGAGAACGAATGAACGGTCTGATCGCAAGGCATAATCTCTTGTAATTAATCGCCGTTCCCTGGTGTTCGTGGTTTAAACGAAGTGAAAGGAGACAGAAATAAAGAAAATGAAATAGAGAAAAGAGAGAGAAAGAGAGAGAAAGGAAAAGGGAAAACGTAAAGGGTGCTCCTCGGATATCTCTCTAACTCTTCTTTCCTCTTTGTTTTTTTCTTCTTTTTCCTTTCTTCTGCTAGAAAAGAGCTCGTATTCGAGAGTGCCCAAATCCGCTTAATTACCCAACGCTCATTTGATTCCCACCTCTTCTTCTTTTATTTTACTTCTTACCGCTTCATCTTCTTCTTCATCTTCGTCATTTTTTCTTTTTTTTTTACATTATTATTTTTATTCTTCTTCTTCTTCTTAGTTTTGTTCTTAGTGTTCTTTCATGACGACGATGAGAATGACGATGACGACGAAAGCAAAATGACCATTTAAAAGCAACGACGAATTCACCTTGTCCTAACGAATACGAGATACTACTAAAGGGAATATAAATGCGAGAAGATTTGTCTCGTTTCTCGAAACTTAAATCTGCTCTTTTTCCTTTTTTTTTTTATTAAAAGATAGGGGGAAAAGGAAGAAGAAGAAGAAGGATACAAACGTCTGGCAAATGTCTCCAGTGATTTTTTCTCGAGATTCTCAATGAACGTTTAACTTGAAAAAAAAATAAAATGAAACGGTATCGGGAAAATGAATAGGGTTTTATCTTTGTTTAATAAGAACATAAAGTTTAACTTAGTTCTTATAATATGGAATATAAAACTTGTTTTCAAACCTAATCAAATTGTAATTTAAAAATTCTTTTAAATCTTCAATTAAAAATACATTATTTTTATACTCTTTTTTTATTTTTAATTATGTTACGTATAAAAGAATATTTATATTATATATTTGATCTGTGATACTGATACTTTTGAGAAACGAAAAACTAACTTTCGAAAATCGGATGAACACCCGAGATACAGGAATTATTTACGAACCGGTGGTGTGGCGTGTTGCAACAGTCGTGTGTGAGGTGGTTGCACATGATAAAAGCATTTGTCATCGGGCTTCGGCTTTCGGTTTCGATTATCGATACGTCTGGCTACCAGCTACATGAACGCTGGAATAGATATTACCCCTTTGATAACCAACAGTTTTATTTATTATGCACATTTTCTCTTTTTTCCGTTAACTTTCGTTTTAATATACACGCACGCGAAAAAAATCCAAATCTTTAAATCGTCTTCTATATTACATATTATTATTATTATTATTATTATTATTATTTCGTAATATCGATATACAAATTTCAACCTAAGAAAATGATTATTTAACAAAAAAAATAACGAACAATTGTGTCGAAGAATTATTAATACCCCTCCCCTTCCTTCTTTTTCCTTCATTTTCTAAATTATCAATAAATAAAAAGAATAGTTAATTAATAAAACGATTCATCCCCTATATCTTTCATTAAAATTCTTGCCCCACTTTCTATCTCTCTTTCCATCTCTTTCCGAATATTTAAACAAAGTAGAAAATTCTGACGTTTTAATTATTACTATCATTTTCATTCTTACTAACGAACGTTGGAAGTTGGATGATACCCCTTTCCCCTCATCCCCCACCCCCCCCCCACCACTACCACTCGCAAACACGGCTACTAACCTTCTTCTTCTTCTTCTCTTTCGTTATATTTATTCAGTCAATTTTACTTGGATTTCAAATTTCTTTCCCTTTTTTCTTTCCTTTTCTTTTCTTTTCTTTTCTTTTCTTTCAACATCTTTATTTATCCGTTCTTTTGCGAAATAATAGTAGCAGACATACAATACAGAACGAGCACCGATAAAACGTATAAAAGTTCTAAGACTTTTGAAACAAGCACTTGGAAGAAAGTCAGACGATGGGGGGTGAGGAGGGGGTGGGGAGGGGTGGGCGTGGGGGGGGTCTGCCTCGTTGCTCAGAAATGAAGAAGGCGAAACCCGAACGATGGGGAACAAGGAGTCTCCTCCTATTGTACGATCGTGAGGGAGAAATAAAATGGACCGAAGTGTAAGAAGAAAGGTTGGGAGAGGGAAAGGGATGGGAGAGAAAGAGAGAGAGAGAGAGAGAAAAGGTATAGAATGTGAATCCTCTTTATACTCCTCTTTTACACCCCCGTACTCATTTCCGTTACCACCCACCAACACTCACAACCCGAACCCTTCTCCCTCGTTCCACACCCTCTTCACTTTTTCTCCCTTTTTTTCTTACCACCCCCACCCCTCTACTTTCTTCACCTCTTTTTCTTCTTTCCTTTGAAAACTACTACTACTATTACTACTACTAGTACTACTACTATTATCACGTTGTGTAGAATTTTCGGGAAAAATCACGTAGAACGGTGTGCAGGACGAGCCCTTTTCTTTCCTTATCACCTTCGGTAAGATCGATTCCATTCATGAATCCGAATCCACGAGAATCGTTTATAGATTTTGTGTATCCCACGACTGAAAATGTAATAGTACAGTTTTCTTTTTATTCTTCTTTTTCTATGGAGTATCCTGCTGATCTTCTATCTTTCTTATATCGGTAATTCCTAAGTGGAAAAAGGAATGAGAGAGAGAGAGATAAGCTTGTCGTCCATTTATTTATACTTTTTCTTTAGATTCTCCGAAGGGAACAACTTACGACGATTTTCTTGATAAGATATTCCCATCGTATATTTCATAATATTATACGAAATTATTATTTCTTTTTTTTTTTGTTTTTTCTTTTTTCTTTTTATCATTATCCAAAGATTTATCGTCGTTTACCTTTTTTTATTTTTTATCATTCTCCTTTTTTTAAATCAAATACGCAAGTAATAAGAGAAACATTATTTTTGTATTTGTAATTATTAAACATTAGAGATAAGTATTAAAAATAATGGAGAAGAAAATAGAATAGAATTTCTATTTCATATTATAATAAAGTACTTCTATTATATATATATTCGTCTGTGTTAGTAAATTATATTTATTATTAAAAAAAAAACACACAAAACACAAAACAAAAAAGAAAGGAAAAGTAATCGAAACAATTTCTAAATTATGCATTAAATTTAATCGTAAATAATAATATCCCCGATATATCTTTCGCGGAGTAATAAAATGAACATTTTGTATCGTTTATAAAACATAGAAATATATTTAATATGACGGTGAAGATGATTCAAGAAACCATCCGAGAATGAAGTACGACGTGAATACTAACGGCAAACAAATACACCGCGGATCTAACACCCCCATAAAAAGTAAAAAAAGAAGAAGAATAAAAGAGAATAGGAAAGAGAGAGAGAGTAGAATGTATACGAGTTTTCCACCTTGGGTTTTCTATTGCTAATATTTCACCAAGTCTTTCTCCTCCTGTCATTCGTCGATTCAGTTCAGTTCGATGCCACCCGACCGTTTCCTGACTTTTATTTCCTTTTTCCTATTCTAAACCACACACACACATATATACACACACAATACGCGGTTATCTTCGCATATATACCATACATTCGTATACACATATATATATGAATTTATGTAGGTGTATGTGTAGTTATCAATATAACCAACATCTATCGTGTTTACACGCGAAAATCTTTCAACCAACTGAGAGTATATTTCTATCTGTCAATTTATTATTACGTACATTTTCCTTTTGTATTTTCCACAAGCAACAACTTCCCCCATTTCCCCAATCCCCCTTTTCCCCTTTCTCAACCCTCTTATTCACCATCTGAAACCTATTATTCCAATACACCTTTTTTTTAGAGACACGTGATGATGAGAATGATGATGATAATTATGATGATGATGATGCATTCTTTCTTTTGTTTTTATTCTTCAAATTTGAATGTTCATTACCGTGTTGAATCTTTTGCTAATTGTTTTAAAATAAAAGAAAATTAAAAATAAAAAATGTAACATAAAAAACTTGTATTGATATATATGTATAAGTTATATATAGATGTACATGTACGATATATACGAGTATGGGTAAATATGTATTTACATATGCATGAATTTGTATATATATATATACGAATAAAATAAAGTAAAGTTATTTCTTCGAATCGTAGCATGTCAAGTGGAAAAGAAATTGGGAGGAACGGGGGGAGGGGGAGGAATGACATTCTAAAAATGGTGCATTTCGAGAGATGTTCAAGTCAAAACAGAAAGAGAGAGAAAGAGAGAGAAAGAGGAGTAAAAAGAAAAAGAAAGGGAAGAAAGAAGGATGAAGAGAAAAATGGGAGATACGTCCCGTAATATCTGCTATATTTTTACCGAAAGTACACGTCGAAAGAAGCTTCTCTCCCGTTCGACTTTGTCAAAAGCTCCCTTCAACTTTGTCGAGTGGCAACGTGTATGTATTTGTACGTATACGTGTATGTTTATGTTTATGTGTATATATGTCGCGTGTTTCACGCAAGGGTTTAAGAGTGTAACGAGTTAGCTGCGATTCTCAAGCGAATATTTTTCGCCTTTCCGTAAAAGTGTTCAAAATAAAGGAGCGAAAGATTAAAAAAGTAAAAGGAGAAAGAGGGAAAAATATGGGCAAAAAAAATGGTTATGCATTTCTAGTATGTACCTCAAAGAAAATAGAAGAGTGTGTGTGTGTGAGAGAAAGAGAGAGATAAAGAAAAGAAATCACTGAAGTGATGTATCAGAAAGTAGTAAATTACTCGAAAATTGTTTTCCAAAAGATAGTTTTGGTATTTGTAAAAATTTGTCTATCTTTATTTTATTCTTCAACTATGTAAGAGTACATATTTACGTGATACTTGGGAAAAGTGGTTGGACCATACTCTAGGAATATATTCTATTTGTGGTAATATGTTTCAAACGAAACACCTTAAAGATTTTAACTACAAAAATGAAATGTTAGATAAACATTTTATTACATTATATCTCGTATATTAAATTATTATCGTATATAAAATAATTATTTTATTACGTTATATCTCGTATATTAAATAATAGCAATTAATATCAATTCAATTTGTATATTAATCATTAATATCACTTTATAATATAATACAGATTATGAAAGTAATTTAACAAAAATAAAAAAAATAAAAGAAAACCATATACAAATGTTAAAGTTTTACAAAAACTAATTCCTAGAGTGCATCGTTCATTATTTTTGATTAATATACTTTGTATTATTTCTTTATAATATATTTAAACTGTATTAGTTACATTTCACAATTACATTAGAACCAATGATCTAAAACTAATATTATATTTACTAAATAAAATCAAAAATATTAGTACGTATGATTCTTCATAATAAGAAGAATCACTTTTTCTTTAATCGATTCATTTAACAAATATATCCCCCTTCGACAAGCTTCTTATTCTCTTACCCTTTCCCTTTTTGTTTGACAGCTTTAAAACTCTACTCAACGGGACTTACACTAGCATTTTATAAAAGGGAGAACGGATAGGAAAAGGTAGAAGGGATGAAGGAAGCCTCTTGTGTTCGTAGACGATTCCTTTTTTCCCTCGGAAAAAAATTAATCTCACTCTCTCTCTCTCTTTTTTTCTCTCTTTTTTTCTTTTTCTCTTTTTCTCTTACTATTCTCTGAAATTTGTTTTCTTCTTAGAACAACGTTCCGCGCTTATAAAATGCATAAAGATAAAAAGAATATAGAAAAGATTTTTGTTGTTCGTACGATAAAAAGGGTTTCTACCAAAAAAAAAAAAAAAAAAAATAAAACGAATGCAAAATGCAAGTGTTTCTACGATTATGTTATACTACGATGATCATGTTTAATGAAAATTAAAATACTAGCAAAAGACTGGACAGGAAAAATATTAAAATAAATTTATGGGATCTACGTGAATGAGACGATGGTTGTTGTGAAATGTAGTCAAAAATCATTTCGTTTGTTATTATTTTTCTTTCCCCATTCCTCTTTCAACATGTACGATGATCCCTTTCATTTCAATCTCACTCTCTATTTGCTATCTTTATCTTCTTCCTTCCTTCCTTCCTTCCTTCCTGGAAATGAGAAAGACCAAAGTGATTTCACACTCGACGAATTACGTGGTAGGCCCTTTATACACACCCTCTGAAATAATAAAGATTCCTTTTCCTTACCGTTCGTTGCTTGCCACCACCCATAGGGGTAATTGCATAAATATTTATACGCTAACCGTGAAAAGAATTTGTTGGGTCTGTTCTTTCTCACTTTGCTTTCTTTATTTTTCCCGATGAATCATTCAGATCAAATTTGACCTTACTGCTGCTTCCAGGCAATTCTATTTTCTCATAAACCCTCCCACCTCACTTCACCAACCCATCCATCCATCCACCCACCCTTTCTGTACCTCGTTTAATCGTTTTTCGTATAAACATTACAATTTCATTATCAAATTTTCGTTTTTCTTTCCCATGTATATACGAATACATACATTACTTACAACATGGGATCCTATAAAATGAGTTTGCATTTTAACACTATAAGAAAATGACGACAAAACACCTTTGTATTTTTGATTATTGTTTAACATATTTATAAAATTAAATTACATTAATATAATGATGCGAAAGTATAATGAAATTGTGGATCTCATGTAACACGGTTTCCCTATAAAATGATTTTGCACTTTAACACTATAAGAAAATGACGACAAAACACCTTTGTATTTTTGATTATTGTTTAACATATTTATAAAATTAAATTACATTAATATAATGATGCGAAAGTATAATGAAATTGTGGATCTAATGTAACACGGTTTCTTTTACGAACCCATCTACCACGTTACACGAGGATTACCTGTAAAATTCATCGTAAATCAGCGTTAAAACACAGAATGGAGAAGTGAACGTGTTGTAAATGCATCGTTTATTCGGATGCAATAGTTCTCTGCACGTACCAAGTCTATTCACGTATGTGTGTACATTTACGTGTGGACATGCGATTGCATCTCGAGAAAGGTTGTTGGGTCACGTGCCAGTATTCCCTTTACTTGCAAGAATCCCCAACAACACAACAACGATGCATGCAACTTCTACTACCAACTTTTAAAATAATTAATTATTACAATTTATCTGTGTGTGTGTGTTAATAATAGACGGTTGATTATCGTTTAATTAAATGCAACTCCGGTCTATTTCCTGACCTCTCATTTCTGAAATCTGCATTTAAAATATATTCATATAAGCAAAACTAGCAAAAATAGAAATATTAATTGTTAAATTCGCATTAATTTAATTTACTTTCTTCCCTTTCCTTTACTATTTTCAAATGCATTCCAATGAAATAAATTTGCTAGAATATAAAATTATTAATTGTAAATGTAATAAAAATAAAAAAAGAAAAAACATTATTTGCATTTTTTTTTTTTTAACTTTGACTTTCCTGAAAAATACTCCCAAAAAAAAAGGAATCGAAAAATTCAAAAGAATCCTGTAACACGTGGTAGAGTATTGAACGAGAAATTCGGATACAAAGGATCTTAGAATTTCAGGAAAAGATCTTTCGGTGAAACCACCAAAGGATCGGCTTACTCTCTCTCTCTCTCTCTTTCTTTCTTTATTTCTTTTTCTCTTTCTTTTTATTTTTTTTTTCTCTCATTCTTTTTTTCCCTCGTGAATAAATACAAGCACCGGTAAGGTTAAACTTCCCAGTGAACTGTAACAGATGGTTTCGTGACTTGGGTGTCAAGTTTCGTTGAATAAGTCGAAAAGGTGCAAGTGGTATCCACCCTCTCGTCAAGAGTCGACAAAATTTAAGAGCATTCGGGGAGTAGGATGAAAGAAAAAGATCTCTCTTTCTCTCTGTACCTTGAAGACGTGGGGGAAGGGGGAGGAGGAGCTATTCGAAACCTTTCTCAAGAACAAAGTATTATGTGTGTTACGAGTAATATATTATTACATGTATTGTGTATAGAATACTCAAAGATTCATTTAAAATCAATCTATAAAATCTGTTTTATTTGGTTGCGTGTATATGGGGAAGATGAGTGATTTTTTTAATTTTTATGGTTTGTTTCATTTACAATAGCTTAGTTTCATTTAAAAACACTTTCGATTCTTACTTACACGTGTTTCTAAACATACCTAATTGAAAAATATATTTGATAGTATAGTATAGTATTGTACAAGTACTGTAGAGAATATTACAAGGTTTATTTTATTATCGAAACGATAAGAAGAAACATACAAAGAAGAGTTTAGATATAGTAATGAAATATGTGAACAAAAATGAGATTATCTTGCAACAATTCTTGTTAAACATGAAATACTATCTATATTTCGGAAATAATTTATTTCCTATTTTTATACGAGGAAAAAAAGGTGTTAATAAATGAGATGAAAAGTCATGACAGTTGTTTCGAATCATTTCGATGAGTGACCGTGTGTTTTATTTTTCTCTCGAATGATAAGAAACGAAAGTAATTCGATAATCAAACAGAAAGAAAGAAATTAAAAAAAGAAAGAATGAGAAGAATAAAAATCAAGAGTAAAATCAAATAGAACGAATACTATAGTAAAAGGAAAAATATAAAGAACGAGGGTGGAAGGGAAGGGGTCGTGTAAAAAAGAAAAAAAAGAAAAAAAAAAAGAATCATCATCGGTTTCGATGTACCACTCGAGACAACTACAAAGTCCCTGCAATTTTTGTTCAACAATAATCCCTTCCATTGGTTAGGGCGCGACCTACGGATTATCCGAAACTTCTCTTTTTGTTTCTTTCCCAGTTGTTCGTTGGTAATCCTCGAAAAAAATCTTTATTCGAATGCAGCCGAATCTCAAACAAGAGTCAAGCACTTCAACGAGAGAAGAGAAGAGAAAAGAAGAGAAGGGAAGGGAAGAGAAGGGAAGGGAAGGGAGAGAAAAAAAAAGGGAAAGGATCCCTTTGTGAGTTGCGTTCTAGGAAAGCACCACCACACACAACCATCAAGTGGTCTTCCCAAAGTCTTTATCCCCCTTCGAGCAACGTAACTTCAAGAAGAAGAAGAAATAGAAGAAGAAGTTTCGCTTTTCAAAGCTTCTAACGAGCAAAGCATAGCTTTTGTCAACGAGAAATAATGTAATTTATCTGACCAACTAAACCCTTGATTCATTTTTTGTTTTTGTTCAGATCAATCAGAGTACAATGATAATATAAATTAATATCGAACGATCAAAAAATTTAATCGGTGCTTTTAATTAATGATCACGAATGTATTTATGTATTTCTACAAACTTTAATTATCAAATATATTTCCTAATTTGATTTTTTTATATATTGCATTAATAAAAAAATACGAAATCTTGTGTTTTTTGTCATTCAAACACAAACTTAGGATTAAAAGCAAGCCTCGATTATAAAATACATTTCCTAATTTGATTTTTGACCTGTTGAATTAATAAGAAAATACGAAATCTTGTGTTTTTTGTCATTCAAATACAAACTTAGAATTAAAAGCAAGCCTCGATTATATAATACATTTCCTAATTTGATTTTTTAGATGTTGAATTAACAAGAAGATACGAAATCTTGTGTTACTTGTCTAACAACAACATCTTTCTCTCTCTCTCTCTCTCTCACTCTCACTGTTATTCAATTTGTATGTCTTGTGTATGGGTCTAATTGCATCGGCGAACAATTGAACTCCAGTAATCACCAGCAGACAACACTAGCTTCCTGCTGCACGTTGCTCCTTCATCCTCCAGCTTCTCCCCCCTTCGTCCTCCGTATGCTGCCCTTATCCCACAGGTATTACAAGCACTTAGAATATACATCTTACCCAAGTACAAGCTCTCACGGCTGAGCAAATATACGTTTGATCTCAATATACCACCCACCCACCCACTCAATCCACTCTTCGTGGTTACCTTCAACTGATCATATACATTTTGTTTGTTAAGCGATATGAATCATCATTAAAGTAACAAAATATTAATATATACAAATAGAATAAAAGAAAGAGAAAGAGAATAAGAGAATAAGAGAGAGAGAGAGAGAGAGAGGAAATTCTTCGTTAGTTGAATTAATTTCAAAGCTAACAACATAATAGTTTCTTGCAATTCGAAACTCGGTTGTACAATTTAACTCGGCTAAGGTTGAGAAAAGGGAGAAGGGGAAGGGGATAGGGATGGGGTGGGGGAAACACGAAGATTTAATTTAAAGAAAAAAAGAAAAGAAACGAATTGTCGTCGTGGAGAAGAAGCGAAGTGAAACTATAGTGGTGGTATCCTTCAAGTCTTGCGGTTATTCAAGGATAAAGAGAAAGATAGAGAGATAGAGAGGAGATGAGAGGAGAGGAGAGGAGAGGAGAGGATCCTTTCGAACCGTGAAAGACGACAAAGTCTCCTAGCTAGTATCCTGAAAGTTTACGACTATGTGGGACTTGACGTGGAAACGCAAGTACCAGTCGAACTAGGAATCTCTTTTTGAGGGTTGAGAGAGAGAGAGAGAGAGAGAGAGAAGAGGTGATGGGGGAGGAAAGGAAAGAGAAAAGAGTACCTCTCCAAGATCAGCTTTCTCATTAGAATCGAGCATTCCCTCGGTCTTGAGTACTCTCAAATTTTCTTACCTTAGAAATAAGGTGGTTTCTCTGGTATTGAAATATAGCGATGAGATATAAGAGAGAGAGAGAGAGAGGGTGGGATGGGGTGGGATGATGGAGAGAATGCAACCGATCAACGAACAATTTCTTCCTTCCTTACTCTCTTATACTTTTACTTCCTTTTCGGATTCTCTAAGTTTCATTCTTGTTCTTTGATATGTCATCGGAATAAACTAATCTCACAAAATTATATTATAGTATAATAATTTCAATTGAAAGGAGTTAATACCGTTGTAGTTGCTCGTTTGTCTCGATTATAACGGAAAACATATTATTTGAATAATAATGAAATTTTATTAATCTCGTATAATATTAATAATAAAAATAATATTAATAATGTACGAAATAATAAACGAAAAGAGGAAATATATATATCGTATTCTTCTTATAATTAATCTAACTTATAATTCTATGTGTCGAATAATTTATCTATAATTTATTATAAAACAAGAAAAAAAGAAGATTAAAAAAATCGTAAATTAATCTCAAATGTTAGATAAAAAAAAAAAGAAAAATAATCGTTGCAATGTTTACACGTATTTTGAAAAAAATTTAAATTCTAATAGAAAGAACAGAGTAATGAATTTTTTCTCGCAAAATAAAGAATGAACTACTCTTTTAACGAAATTGCAATGAAATAATATTGCATATAAATCTTTCGTAAAACGAACAAGCGGTCAAAACATTATTAAATTCTCCCACCCCTCTCCTTTCTTCTCCCCCACTCTTCTCCTTCCTTCTTTCTTCCTTTTTTTCTTGATTTCTATCCCCTGCCTTCCTTTTTTACTTTTAACAGTTAACGTTATTCCCTTTTGGCAAAAAAAAAAAAAACAAAGTATATTACGCGCAACGTGCAATAATTACGATGCATTTTTATTCATTTATTTTTTCGTTGCACACAGACGACTCTCATTTCTGGACCATTGTTACACCGTCGATATTTTTCCCCTACGTTTTGTTATAAACGACATAGGCGGTGTTACGAAACAAATGGTCGCAATTTCGCGCGTTGGATCCGCGTTTCGATCGATGACAGAAAGAGAGAGGAGAATAAGAGAGAAAAAGAGAGAGAATGAGAGAGAATGAGAGAGATAGAATGAGAGAGAGAGAATGAGAGAGAGAGAATGAGAGAGAGAAAATCGAACATCGACTGCGGCCGAGGATACAAACGGACCGCGATATTTGCTTTTGTCTTCGAACTCGTTCTCTAATTGCACTTTTCGTACGAGAGTATACTACTCTCGGGTCTATCGCGAAAGAGTTATAGAGAAAAAAGAGAGAGAGAGAGAGAGAGGGAGAAGGGTAGTCATTAAAAAAAAAAATAAAAAAATAGGAAAAAAAAGAATGAAAATCCCTTTACCCCACCACCTTTCGACGAGTCACAATGATTTTATAACTAATTGACAGACAATCCTACGTGTAACACCTCGAAATAAATTGACCGAAGTTTTTTGCAATAAATATTGTAGTTACAATTGTGTATTCGTATACTTTATGACTCGCATAAATGCACTGGCAATGTAATGAACAACATAGATCAAAAATAGATAAATAAAATCCTCGTTCCCCACCCACTCCCTCTCTCGACGAACCACGATGATTTTTAACGAATTGATAATCCTACGTGTAACACGAAATAATAAATTTATTATAATAAGTTTTATAATAATTATTCTATAATAGTTAGAGAATTGTTTGTTCGTATACGTTATGACTCGCATAAATGCACTGGCAACGTAATTAACAAATTAGATAAAAAAATAGATAAATAAATAAATAGAATCCTCGTCCCCACCCACCCCCACCTCTCGATGAACCACGATGATTTTTAACGAATTGACAATCCTACGTGTAACACCTCGAAATAATAAATTTATTATAATAAGTTTTATAATAATTATTGTATAATAGTTACATAATTGTTTGTTCGTATACTTTATGACTCGCATAAATGCACTGGCAACGTAATGAACAAAATAGATCAAAAATAGATAAACAAAATCCTTGTTCCCCACCCACTCCCTCTCTCGATAGGCCACGATGATTTTTAACGAATTGACAATCCTACGTGTAACACGAAATAATAAATTTATTATAATAAGTTTTATAATAATTATTGTATAATAGTTACATAATTGTTTATTCGTATACGTTATGACTCGCATAAATGCACTGGCAACGTAATGAACAAAATAGATCAAAAATAGATAAATAGAATCCTCGTTTCTCACCCACCCCCACCTTTCGACGAACCACAATGATTTTTAACGAATTGACAATCCTACGTGTAACACCTCGAAATAATAAATTTATTATAATAAATTTTATAATAATTATTGTATAATAGTTACATAATTGTTTGTTCGTATACGTTAGAAGGAAACGAGATCAACCGTGAGAATCGTTGGCCAAGAAATGAACGTTTGTATAAATGCACTGGCACCGTAATGAGCAAGATAGATAGATAGATAGATAGATAGATAGATAAATAGATAGAGGGAGAGAGAGAGAGAAAGGGGTGAATTTGTTCTGGTCGGGACTTAATCCTTTCGGAGTTTCGAGTCGAAGTCAACAACCGGTGTGTCCCAACCAGAATCTTAGCCAACTTGCGGGCAAATTGGTTAGGAGTTCTCGGGACGGTCATGCAAATGTATAACTTGCATTCCATGGAATGAGAGGGAGAGGAAGCGTGAAAGAGAAAGAGAGAGAGAGAGAGTTTCTCTTCGACTTGGAACAACTTCCGTCGAGAGAGTGCAAGACCGGACGACGATTCACCCTCCGGGAGTGATATATCCCGTACATTGAGAACGTTTTCGAAGGAGAAGTTAAAGAAAAAAAAATGAAAAAGAGAGAAAAAAAAAAAATATAAAGTTAAGTAAAACCATGAAGAGAATCTTGATGTCTTCGTTGAACCCGAAATATACGGTAGAAGTTTCGATTACTTACAGTCGCGTAACATTATTCTACTTTTTCTTATGCTCCTTTTTTTTTTTTTTTTTGTATTTTATTTTGTTTAGGTTGCTTCTTTCATTGGCCAAAATTCTCCTAACAAAACCCTATGCTAAGGAAAATCTCGTTAACTTTAGGATTACTATTATTCATTGGTAATTAACGATTGGTAATTAACGTGGTTTTATTTAACGAGATTTCATATCCTCATCTCTATCTTATTATTTTTATCTCAATCCGTATCTCACTATCTCTCTCTCTCTCTCTCTTTCACTTTATGTTTTATTCGTAAAAAGAAGGATCATCTCTCTCAAAAGACTGGAGATTACCGGTCGCGGTCCAGTGCCCATGAAAAGAAAACAAAAGCCATTATTTTCAAGATGACCGGGATTGGAAGATGACTCGGGTCGTGAGTTAAGAATGCTAGATAGAAAGCGAGAAAAGGGGCATTTTCGCGAAAGATAAAACGAGCGAAACGGGCCAAAGGAACGCAGAACGATTTATCGAAGATAAAAAAAAAAGAAAAAAAAGAAGAAGAAAATAAAAAGAGTACAAATCCGAAAGGTCTGAGAATTTTATTCAAGGACGAATACTCCTACTACTTACTATGATTATCTATTCGATTATCTTTTTCTAACTTATCAAACGAACGAACAAAAAAGTCTTCCTTATTTTTCGTCCTTTTACTTTCTTCTACTTTTTTTATTTTTTTTTTTTTTTTGACTAAAGAATCTAACGTGAACGTAATATCGTTCATTCTTTTCTTTCTTTCTTTGCTCAACTTTTTTAAAACCCCTTTCCTGCACCCGTGCACGTTCTACTTACACGTATCTATCCTACCCTACATTCATATTACACGATACAAACTTAACAAAAAAAAAAAAAAAAAGAAAGAAAGAAAAAAAGAAAAAGGTTTCACCAAAAGGTTTTCTAAAACATTTTCTCATGGAATATTCCTACTATGCTAGGAATACGGTACACTTCATCCTCAAATACACAGGGATGAAACGCTGACATTGAAGTACCGAGGTTTTCGATCGTTCGACCGATCATGATCATCATCATCTCAACGATTTTCGAAGCGAATACTCTTTTTCCTCTCACACCGAAACCACCCCAAACCCCACCCCCAACCATACACTAGTGTTACTGTGTATTGGTAGTGTATACCGCCAGGATCATTCTCAAACCCTATAATCTGTCTCATATTTCACTATGAAGCGGATAAGATGTACGATACTCATAAAACTTTTTGTTATGGTAAATGAAAAAGAAACACCAAAAAAAAATAATTTATTATAATTCGTTAAAACACCATTATCATTATTATTCATTATAATATTATTACACAGTATATGAATATATATATAATTATTATATAAAAAAAAATAAATGTATATAATTATTATATTATTATTATTATTATTATATTATATTTAAAAAAAATATTTTAATATTATTATTATATTTAATAATAATAATTCGTGTTCGTAAAGAGGTGTGTATTTTAACATATACATTTTCTAATAATTATTCATCGTAATTGAATACGTGTACCTACTATTATATGGGATTTTATATTTTACTTTTGCTATTTGACTTCCTTTTTTTTTCTCATTTTAAAAATACGGAAGTTATCGGCACTTCGATACGCGGAAATATAAGAACTATAAATTAAAAGCTCTCGTAACCGTGTCGGAGTATCGAAGAGAAGGGTCCATTAATTCAAGGGAGAGAGGAAATGAGAAGAGAGAGGGAAAGAGAGAGAGAGAGAGAGTGAGAGAGAGAGTGTAACCGACGAAGGGAGTGGAACGTTTTATGCGAACGAGCATCGAGGGAAACGTCCGCTTATTTATACGACACTCGATATTGCTGCTGCCCTCTGAACATCTCCTCCTCCTCCTCCTCCTCTTCCTCCTACTACTCCTCCTCTCCTCTTCTATTTCTAATTTCTATATGAAACAACAAAATCGATCGAAAGATTATTAAAATAAAATACTTTTTTCTTTCTCCCCCCCCCTCTCTCTCACTGATATTACATTTTTCGTATACACCCACAAGTAACGTTCGAAATGTTTCTGTCATCTGTGTTGATAAAATAAAAAATATATTAATATATTGTAATATGATAATAGAAAAAATATAATGTGCGTTATATATTAATGAAATATGATATCAAAAAAATAATAGAAATTAATTAATTCATTAATTAAATACGAAAATATTCATATAAAAATTATATAAAAGTTATATTATAATCTAAATGAATTATTGTGTTAAAAGTACGTTAATAGATATGCATTTGTGTTAAAAAACAATCTTAAATATTCGGAGAGTACTGTGGAGTATTAAAATAATTATTAATTAATCGAAAAAAATGTGTATTGCAATTTAAAAGCACTGGGTATATGTTCGGAGCACCGTCTTCCTCGAAATTCCCTGTTAAATTGAATCCATTGTCCTCTATGAAATTTCTTTTATTAAATATTGTTTATATGACTTTTCCAAAGTTGCGCATGTGTATAAACGGAATAATACACCTAATCAATAACAGTGAAGAGATTAAAACGTTCTTATTTAACTATTTTTATCTATTTTATGTAATTAATTCACACCGCTTCTGCGCAGTGATAGTAAAATTTTTGTCTAATACGTCAACTTTCGAATAATGTCGTACAAACAAGAGAATAAATATTTTAATCATTTTTAATAATATTTAATAATTTATCGTTAACCCCCTTTTCATCACCTAAGTTATTATTTTCACGTTAAAAACCAAAAAAAAAAAACGTTCGTTCTAATAAATTTTATGCAAAATAAAATCGCATAATAATTGAAGATAAATTTGACGTATCATCGATCTAATTGAGGGGGAAGGAAAAAAACTTGTTTATTTGATACAATGATAAAAATATCAGTCTCCTCCACTCCCCATTCCCTTTCAACCCTTCCCCTCTACGCTACATATATCTTAAAAATGATTTAATCGATAAAATAAAGTAGAATAACTAGACCGAAACATCTTAAAGATTTTTCATAGAGTTAAACAGATTAGAAATATCGTTTACGTTGATATATTGGTAAAATATACGTGTGTTACACATACATCATATATATATATATATATGTAAAAGTAAAAGATAGAAGATATATAGGTATGAAAATAGAGAATAGAACGAATCGGAGCGAGAGAATTAATCTTCCGATAAAATTATCCCTACCCCACTTTCCCCCTCCCCCACCCCCAACCCCCCCCCATTTCTTTCCCATATTTTCCTCCACTTCCACCTTCGCAGCTTTCTCCTCTTCTGCTTCTAACTCCCCTCAACTAACCAAACCACCCACCCACCCACCAACCACCACCTTTCCCATCTAGTGACACAAGCATCGTCGTGTAGTCGTTAAAAATAGTTCGACGGGTCGAAATAAACGGGCAGAGTTCGTTGCCGGAGTTCTCGTACTGAATTATCCTCCCAACCACCTTTTATCGATGTTTCCTGCTCGATAGGAAAAACAGGATGGCTGAACAACGGGCTGTTCTCGTTCGTTGGTTAAATTGGTCGAAGCTGTTATATCCTATCGTTTTATTCTCATTTTTTTGTTCTTTTCTTTTTTTCAGTTTTTGTTCCATCGTAATCACGATCCCGTGTGATAAAAGATGACGAACGATTTCGTATATTTGAGTTCAGACGTTTCCAGATACAGTTTTTTTTTTCTCTATCGCGTATATATATTTGGGTTGGCAAATAAGTGGGGATTTTTTTGGTTGGTAATTTATAGCGAGTATGGGTACTTTAATAAAAACCTACAGGTTTATGGGAGACCTCTCTTTCTTTCTCTTTCTTTCTCTTTCTTTTTATCTATCTATCTATATATCTTTTTATCTCTTTGTATAAATAACTATTTAAGTAAATATATATAAAGAAAATAAATATATATAATAATAAATATATACATATAAAAAAAAAATAAAATATATATATATATATAAATAAATTATAAAAAAGAAGAAGAAGTTATTAAAATAAATTTAAAATTAATAAATTTAAAATATTGATAATTTGATAATTTTTATAATTTTATATAATAAAGAAATGATTAAAATAAATTTAAAATTGATAATCTCATAATTTATATTAAAAGTCTTTCAAATTTTCTTTCTTTTTTCTTTATTTAATTTATAACTATGTTTTATATTCTTATCTCATCTACGTGATCGGAACTTGATTAATTAAAATATCATGATATCGTATAAATCATTTCAAAAGATTATCCAATTGTTTAGTTTATAAATAAACGAATAAGTATGATATCTTGACAGGGGGATTTGACAAATATTCTCGGAGTTAATCTGGAAAAAGAAAAACGAAAAAAAAAATAAAAAAAATAAATTAAACGAGATTTGAAATAACAGGGTAAAAGTAGCATCGGATTACGATTTAAATTTTCATTCCAAGATTGCAATTAGTGACGAAGGTAACGAATTAAGTTGACGTGGCAAGAGTGAGAGAGAAAAATAAAATAAGAGAAAGATAGAAGGAAGAAGGAAGAAGAAGAAGAAGAAGAAGATCGTAAGAAGGAATGAAAAATGATTAATTTCCCAAGGACTATTCGTTTACCTACTCGTCGGAAAATTTTGGTTACGTAGAAAATTAACGAACAAATCCAACAAGTTAAATTGAATTAAAATAAAATCGCCGCAGGCTGCAATGATCTTCTCGTTGTACTTCAGTTTCGGTCCATTACAAACGAATGTAATCGTAACCTAGCTGTCATTACACTTCCAAGTTGTATTACACCGAAACGTGTACAGTTTTGCCACGAAATTCACGGCAAGTTTGTAAATTTGGACGATTTGCGTAAAGCTTTATGATACACTTTTACTTTTACAAATATTCACGAATATCTTATTCGCTTTGTGAGACACACACACACACACACATACAAAGATAAAAGGAAATTCTAACTAACTTTTTAATTAACTCACAATGCGTTTGTTTCAACTTTGAAAAAACAAACATTCGAGTACATCTCTCTGTAATTTTAATAATATTATTATTTTTATTCCTTTATTACACTACGACGATTAATAATTTTCTTTAGATTTGATATATTTGAAATTAACGAATGTAATAAAGGTGGATAAAGAAATGATTTCGATGATTGGTACAAAGAAAATTTCTTTACACTCTCTTCATTTCTTTAGATTTAATATTTGAAATTAACGAATGTAATAAAGGTGGATAAAGAAATGATTTCGATGATTGGTACGATGAAAATTTCTTTACACTCCTCTTCTTTCTTTCCTTCTTTATCTTTTTCTCTGTCATAATAAGAAATAAAGACAATTTTGAAATGAAAAAGTAGAATCGTATTTCGTTCGTCGAAAAGCATACGATAAAGATAGATAACATGATTTTAAATTCAGATCACCGTAGAAAAGAAAACGGGAAGAGATTCGAATTTCAATTAAAAAATACAATATACGTATTTATTTTATCCATTGTGATACTATATATATGTATATTATAATGTAAAAATGTCATTTATTTGAACAAATGGATGGATATACACCATAGAATAACTTGAATTATAAATCGCATGATTAAATGACAAAATAACGTACGAAAAATTCAACTAAATATAATCAAAATAATTATTATCGATCAAACGAAATTGAAGAAACTAATGGAACATTTAAATTGAATATTTCATTTGCATAATATTACGTGAAAAATATTCGCTTAAAAATAATTCAATCTTTACATAATCATCATCATTACAGGTATTCGATTAAAAAAATTAAACGAAAAAATGATTTCACAGTAACGTGACACGTACTGAAATAATAATAATAAAATATTTTTTATTTTTTTTTTTTAATTCAGTAGAATTTTAATTCGATCAAACGAAATTGAAGAAACTAATGTAACATTCAAATTGAATATTTCATTTGCATAATATTACACGAAAAATATTCGCTTAAAAATAATTCAATCTTTACATAATCGTCATCATTACAGGTATTCGATTACAAAAATTAAACGAAAAAATGATTTCACATTAACGTGACACGTACTGAAATAATAACAATAAAATATTTGTTCTTTTTTTTTTTTTAATTCAATCGAATTTTAATTCGATCAAACGAAATTGAAGAAACTAATGTAACATTCAAATTGAATATTTCATTTGCATAATATTACACGAAAAATATTCGCTTAAAAATAATTCAATTTTTATATAATCGTCATCATCATCATTACAGGTATTCAATTTAAAAAATTAAACGAAAAAATGATTTCACATTAACGTGACACATACTGAAATAATAACAATAATAATATATTTTTTATTTTTTTTTTTTAATTCAATCGAATTTTAATTCGATCAAACGAAATTGAAGAAACTAATGTAACATTCAAATTGAATATTTCATTTGCATAATATTACACGAAAAATAATTCAATTTTTATATAATCGTCATCGTCATCATTACAGGTATTCGATTAAAAAAATTAAACGAAAAAATGATTTCACATTAACGTGACACGTACCGAAATAATAATAATAAAATATTTGTTCTTTTTCTTTTTTTTTTAATTCAGAATAAAATTCTGATAAATCACGGACAAGTGTATTTCTATTCTTTGGTTGGAAAAAATTTCTAAAGAACGAACGAAATAAACGAATAAACGTAGAAACGAATAAACGAGCAAAGAACGAACGAACGAACGAACGAACGAACGAATGTAGGAGTTTCTTCTTGGATTTGAGTCGAATTCGACGATGCGAAACGACTCGTATAATTCACGAGTCGAGTTATCCGCGAGTTAACGATTCCACCATGAGAAAGAGAAAGAGAGAAAGAGAAAGAGTTCGGACTAGCTGGAATAAAACGGATGAACGTTCGGATCGACCTACGTGATCCGCATATTGGAACAAAGAGCCGTTTGATGGAAACCTTTTTAAGGCTGTGTTTCTCCCACCTCTCTGTCTCTCTCTCTCTCTTTTTCTTCATTTGAGAGAGTAAGAGAGTGGGAAAAGGAGAAAGAAATAGAAAAAAAAAACCGTGCACTTTGAAATACGCGTTTTTTTACCAATCCCCCCTTCTTCCTTCGTTTTTATATTTAGAAATCTTATGCCTAAAAACTTGGGCAAAAGGATTTGAAGAAGAAGAAGAAGAAGATAAAGCGTCAAGATGAGAAAAGAATTTCGAAGAAGAAAGCCCTCTCTTAGGATATTATACTCATCCATTCGAGTTGATTATTATAATAATATATATTTGTGTCAGGGAATTATAATCTGTATATTTTTTTGCATTTTTTATTTTTATCGTGTATATAGAAATAATTAGATCGTTTATCAAAGTTTCTCTTTTTTCTTTTGAATATAATTTAAATTATTATTATGTTTTATTATAAATATATGATAAATATATAGAAATAAATAATTATTATTATGTTTTATTAATGTATAATAAAACATATGGGTGATATTAAAATAATATTTAATAACCTTTATTAATAATAACACATATTACGTATCTCTATGTTTAAATGAATTGTAACATCGTAAACGTTATTTTTGATTACGAATAGTTTAGTTTGATTTTCAAGAAATCAGGAAGAAGACGTGTTTAAATGCAAATCTTGCGTGATCCGAGAAAAGGTTAATAATAGCCAAGCGTAAAAAGAAAGAAGAAGAATAAAAAAAAACAAATTGAATTGATAGCAAAGAAGTTAGAAACGTGGGTGCGGTGCAACTCAACGGTAATTAGTTGATGGACTGGGTGTGGTAAAAAAGGAAAAAAAGAATATGAAAATGTCGAGGTTGATGGAATTGGTCGAGAAAGATTACTTTCCTTCCTTCCTTCATAATTATTAGCATGTCTACGGTCGATTTATTATCCAATTTGTCAAATATTCCGTCAATCATTTTATTTACCTTAACATCTGACGAGAATTTCTGTCGAGAAAAAAAATGAAAGAATATAAAAATGTTCAATTTAAAACCAATTATACATAAAATCTGCGAAATGACGAGTATATGTTTCATCCTTTTCTTTCTTTTAAATCGAAAGAAAAAAGAAAAAGAAACATAAACGTTTCACGTTTAGTCCGATAAATTCCTGACCCCGAGTAAAAAATTAACGGATTTCTAAATTGAAAGATTTATCGGCAAATCGAATTCCTTTTTTCACTTTTACATTTTTGCCCGAATAGAATAAATTTTCATGAGATCACTGAACCTGAGAATTATATGATATTACCTACGTACGAATGGGGACACGTGTCAGAGATCGTGGGGGCAGAAACGGGTGAGGGGAGGTGAGGGGAGGCGTTACGAACAGATATCGTAAAAGTGCATGACGGAAATGCAAAAAAAGGGATAAACGTAATAATATCTCATCGTCGTCGAGAAAAAAAAAAGAAAACTTCGAACGTGTCTACATAGATAGATAGATAGAAAGATAGAAATAGATAGATAGATGGATATGGGAATAATAATAGAAAAATACAAATAAAATATGAGATCTCGAAATCAAAGTAAAGCAAAGCAAAGCAAAGCTAAGCAAGTTTTCAAGACGAGCTATCGCATTTGAATTCGTGAGATCAGCCGAGGAGTGGGTGGGTGGGGTGGGGACAAAACGTTTGTGCAACCTGAAATACTTTAAAACGTGCAACACTCTCTCTTTATTCACACGAGTTGGATAATGGTAGGATTCACCTCGTGAAAAATCTGTTATCGCGACCAAGTTATTCCCCAGATTCTTTCAATTATGCTTCTTTATGTGCACGGATTAAGGATCGTGAATACTTCCTCTCTCTCTCTCTCTCTATCTATCTTTCTTTCTTTCATAGAAAAAGTAAAAAAAAAGTGCTTTTCACGCCCGGAGGCTAAAGAATATTTTCAATACTCGGTAAATCCTATGGGATCAGAGCATCCCCCACGGGGGAATAGAAAAATCTGCATTTCCACGAGTCCGAGTACCTCTTCTCTTCTTCTTTCTGCTTTCATCTTATCCTGGTATCTACTTCTACTACTTCTACTACTACTACTACTTTTTCCCGTTAATTTTTTTTCCATTTCCCGTGGGAGTCAAGGAGCCGCAGTATGAGAAAAGGAAATAATAATCATTTCTATCGGCACCTATAATATCGAACGTAGTACGGTGCTTTTGCTCAGGTAGATAGGGGAAAGGTAGATACGTATAGTATACATAATATAAAAATCCTTCGTAAAAAAAAGTTTAGAAACGATCTTGCGAAAGATTTGTTCGCATTTATCCGCGGCAACGTGGCAAAATCCAACGCACCCTTGTAAATCGTTCGAATATTTTAAATAGAGAAATGCTGTGCAGGTGTAAAAAATATTATCGAAAAGAAAAATCCTTCGGTAACGTTACAAAGAAGAAAGAAAGAAAAAGAAAGAGAGAGAGAGAGAGAGAGAGAGAGAACACACGTTTCAAAAACGCATAAACCTTTCACGATACCATCGGTCTAACACCTGAACACACACCTTTTCTTTCTTTATTTATTTATTTATTTTTTTTGTTCCTTTTACTTTTACGGTATTCTCGTGATTTTGCTTTTTCTACTTCTACTACTCTTTCTTCTTCTTCTTCTTCTTAGTTTTATTCTTCTATTTTTCATTTTCTATACATACACGTTCGTGTTCAAGCACACACACACATGTTTTCTTGCACCCCATACGTGAAAGTGCACGAAAGAGAAGACTTTCCGCTTAACTGTTGGAAAAGTCAGCGTATTCAGGGGGTGTGGGGGAGGGTGGGGTGGGGTGGAAACGCATCGGAAGGTCGAAGTAAGAAATGTTGGAGAAAGGGGGGGAAAGGGGGAGAGGACTTTAAACGTTTCTTTCGATTCGTTCGAACAGGAATATATATTGATTCGAACAAAGAGTGGACAAAGGCAAATCGAGTGAACGTATATGCATATATATATGCGAATAGTAGTAATAGTAGTAGTAATAGTAGTAATAGTAGTAGTAGTAAGACGAGAAAAATCTTACGAAATACGTTTTGCTTCTCTAGTCGTTTGGCTAACGTCTGGGAGGAAAAAAGACTCTTATATATCGTTTTCAGAGAGGGAAAGAAAGAGAGAGAGAGAGAGAGAGAGAAAGAGAGAGGGAGAGAAAAGAGAATAAGGAAAAATTGATATAAATATATACGTTGAACTTTCGAGAAGAAAATGAAAAAAAAAGGGGGAGAATCTTATGAGATAATTAAAAAAAAAAAACTATATAGAACTGAAAATAAAAGAAAGAAGGAAGGAAATGAATGGAAAGAGAGAAAGAAAAATGAACGATAATCATCCGATTTTCACGTCTAACTATAACAACGTCTAATCTTCTCAAATATTTGTCAATCAATTTCAAATAATAATTTTAAAACATTATAATATATTCTTAGAATATAATAATATATAAATATGTTTCGTATTGTGTATACAAAATTTAACTAGAATATATTCTTTTGTTATTATTATTATTAATAATTCTATTATTTTATTATTATTATTAATAATTCTAAAACGCTATAATATATTCTTAGAATATAATAATATATAAATATGTTTCGTATAATGTATACAAAATTTAACTAGAATATATTCTTTTATTATTATTATTATTATTAATAATTCTATTATTTTATTATTATTATTAATAATTCTAAAACACTATAATATATTCTTAGAATACAATAATATATAAATATGTTTCGTATAGTGTATACAAAATTTAACCAGAATATATTCTTTTAATATAATAATACATAAATATGTTTATTTTTTTATTTTTATATCGGTAGATAGATTAAAAAAAAATGAAGGGAAGGGAAGGGAAGGGAAGAAAGGGAAGAAGAATAAGAAGGGTGATGTCGATGCCCGCTAGAGACTCGACCGAGTTTCGAGAAATCGATTCTCTCTTTGGATAGGTTAGTAACTCTAGTACTAGTAATAGTAATAGTAATAGTAGTAGTAGTAGTAGTAGTAGTAGTAGTAGTAGCACGTGTACACCATGCGTGTCTCCTACGTTCGTCGAGCAAGCAAGCGGATGCAATTTCGATGATGATTTCCCGTTAGAAGATAAAGTGAATCGAAGTTAAACCCGGTAACAGTGGCAAGGTATACGAGTATATATAGTGGATGCTGAAAATTCGAATTCTCTCGAAAATCCTACTCCTACCACCATCATCTCTCGTCGCATCTATATAACCTTTGGCCGGTTTATTTTCGGCCCCGGTTACGAGCCTCCTCCTCCTTCTCCTCCTCCTCCTCCTCCCGTGGGAAACCCGTCTATAACCAGAACGAGGAGGAAACGAGTGAAAAAGAAACCAAGCAAAAAAAAAATCAAACAAATATACTAAATAAAAAAAGACAAAATAGTGAAAGAGAGGAACGATTAACGTTGAAATCGAACGAACGAACGAACGAACGAGCCCTTGACGCATCTTTCGTTTCGACCATTCAACTATTCTCTCCCTTTTACTTTTTTCTTTTTTTTTCTTTTCGCCCCTAACTCCCTGCAGAAATGTGCCAAAATTCTCTCTCTCTTTCTCTTTCTCTCTGTTTCTCTCTTATTAACACGACTCTGCCAACGAGAAGAGAGAAAATGAAAAGGGACGGTAGAGTGTGAGTTGAAATGAGAGCGAGTGTGATAGAAGCTAAATACCAAGCATCCTGACAGCAATAACCTAACGACAGATACTTCGATCGTATCAAACCCTTCGATTGGTCCGAACGCACCGAATAAAGCAAATTAACAGCCACTCTGAACTCTACTGCAGATTCTACCTATCACGTCAGACGAATGAACAAGGTACTATCTGGACCCCTTTTCCAAAGGGATGCTTGCCAAAATTCAATTGCTCGATATTCATTCATACTTTATCATAGAAACTTAGATTTCTTTTTATGATGATGATTATGATGATGATTATGATGATGATTATCGAGACACGATTGTTTTCTATTTAAATATAATTTTTTTATTTATTATCAGAGTTTTTTATATTTTTTATATTATACAAACACTCTTGTAAATATTTGCATAATATTTTTCCTTTTTTACTCTCTCTCTCTCTCTCTTTCTCTTTCTTTTTCTATCTCTCTTTAGTTGAGATATACAAACAATTCAAAAAGTGAATATTTTCATACAAAAAGTTTTCCTTGAAAATTTGCTATACAAATTTCTCATACATTTCTTCTCTTATACTTTGTAACACTTTGTCTCGTACTATTTTACATGTAATTTTCGTTTCACCGAGTATAAGAAAGAAACGACGTTGGTATCGGGGGAATAACGAAATGTTTTTCTTAAATGCAAATAATAATAATAATAATAATAATAATAATAAAAAGAAAAATAAAATAAAAAGAAAAAAGAAAAATAGAATTCGTAAAAGCGTAGAAATGCAATTTGTAATTATTTCTCCTTTTTCCTTTATTCTTTTCCTTTTTAAAGTTGAAACTATTCGATCATTGTTTCTTCATAAACACTTTTGCAATATCTTTTTCATACATATTATATATTCTATTAGAAAATTAGAATTTGTATCGTATTTCTTTTTTGAGAGAGAACATCTCGTTTATTTCATTTCCGATTTTTAGGATAAAAAGAACTTCTTCAATTTACGGTTATTAAAAACGAATGACAATAAAACGACTAGTTCCAATTAAGAAGACCTGTTTTTTTTATTTATTTCTTTTTTTTTTTATATATTTTTCGAATGAATATTAATATTTAATATATGCTCGACGATACCCATATTTTATTATTATCGATGTTCTTTTAACTCGTTAGCATTATATTCATAGGATAAATGAAAGGAAAGTGGTGTTGGGAGTGGGTGGGTGGTAGGGGGAGGGGAATTCGTTTTAATCGCATGAATTCGAATTATACTATCTTTATCCTCCCATCTCCAATTTCCTACCAAACTAATATAATATATTCCACGAAATTAGATAAAAAGAAAAATAAAGATAGAGAGAGAGAGAGAGAGAAATAAAAAAGAAGAAAAAGAAAGAAGAAGAAGAAGAAGAATAAAAAGAAAAACGGACAAGAGAAGAAAAATAACCCATTTTATTAACGTTAAGATAGTAGTCGAAGTTTCAAGAGCTAACGACGCATAATTAATAATATGGTTAGCCATTTAATCTCTCTCTCTCTCTCTCTCTCTCACTCATTTCATCGTTGCATCCTGATATCCGTTACTTCAAGCAACTATCATTAATGCCAACGTAATTATTTCACTCGACGTATCGTTTCAACGTAAGTGGACTTTAATTTGATCGACGCCGATACGCGTATGAATTTAAACAATAATCGATTATGCATTATTTAATCGTTGCTTCTTTTCCCTACGTGTAATATAATAATACTTCTTTTATAAAAAAAAAAAAAAGAAAAATATATATGTAATTATCCATATCGCGATCGAGTGGAAATTTTTTTTTATCTTACGAGAGAAAGAGAGAGAGAGAGAGAGATAGAACGATTGTTATGTTGAATAATTTGTTGTTTTTCTTTTTAAATTATAAAATAAATTTCGTTCTCTTCTCGAATAAATCGTACGAGAAAATTTCTTCCAAACGAAATTAATATTACCGTACGGGTTTATTATTATTATTATTATTATTATTATTTTTTTAATCCAACATTTATGGTGCGTATTTTATTTTTATTTTCATAAAATGTACAAACGAAAGTACGAATTCTGTAACGGGATTTTTCTCTTCTTAGCAAAGACTCGATACGATCAATATTTCTTTTTGGCTCGTTTCATCGAAAGCAAAAGGATGAAAAAGATATATATATATATAGAGAGAGAGAAAGAGAGATAGCTTACGATAAGGAATTCAAGAAGTTTGGAAGCATCACGTTAGGAGAAGGAGCAAAGTAATTCCAAAGAAATGGGTAATGGACCGAATGAAAAGGGTCGGTGATAGTGGCTGGAGGATATCTAGAATGTTTTACCCCTTTTCTTTATCCCTTATATCCATCCCTCTTCCTTACATTCTCTCTCTCTCTCTCTCTCTCTTTTGGAATAATGACGAATTCAAAGAAAATCTGAACAATTTCGTGTACAATAAATTAATAATCTCGGATATATTTATAAATTTTTATTCCTATTAATCTGATTCGAAAGAATCATACTTTATTTTCGTCTTACTTAGATTTTGTTCTTAGATACGAAAAGAAAAGACAAATAAATGGATAGAAATATTTGATAAGGTTTTACGAATTAATAAAAATTATGCTAGTAGTATAGAATATTCGTATTTCTTTTAATTATTTTCTATACTCTTCCATCAATCCTCGTTTTGAATCCCTGTAACGTTTTTTTTTCCCTTTTGTCCAACCTAACCCAACCGGTAGAAAAAAAGGGTTTTAATCGCGGTATATGTCGACTTAACACGCGAATTCTGTCTCTCCTCCTTCTCCTCACCACCCACAGATTTTCTCTCATTCTTTAGCCCCTCCTTGGTCGTACGACACGTAATTTTTTTTCCTTCCTTTTTTTTTTTTATACTTCGACTTAATAATCCACTAATAAGATAGATCTACGATCTTAACGAATTGCAATTAAAGAAAAAAAAAAGAATACATATGTAAAAGAACACGCGAGTAAAAAGAAACGAATAGAAAAGAAAGGAAATAAAATAAAATAAAATAAAATAAAAAACGTAATTTTTGTTCTTCCTTTTCTTTTTATAATTCGATTTAATAATCCACTAATAAGATAGATCTATGATTTTAATGAATTGTCATTAAAAAAAAAATACATATGTAAAAGAACACGCGAGTAAAAAGAAACGAATAGAAAGGAAATAAAATAAAATAAAATAAAATAAAATAAAAAACGTAATTTTTTTCCTTCCTTTTCTTTTTTTTTCTTTTTATAATTCGATTTAATAATCCACTAATAAGATAGATCTATGATTTTAATGAATTGTCATTAAAAAAAAATACATATGTAAAAGAAACGAAGAGAAAAGAAATAAAATAAAATAAAAAAAGAAAAAAAAAGAAATTAAGGATAGAAAAGACGAGAAGATTAATAATTATCAACGCGTAGAATATAAATAATAATTAATCGTTGAATTCATTCGCGCATACCAAACAAAAAACGGATATACCCGAGCGTATTTAATGGAAAAGATAGAAAGAAAGAAAAAAAAATAATAATAATAATAATAAAAAAGGAAAGAAAGAAAGAGAGAGAGAGAAAGAAAAAGCGAGAGAGTAACAAGGAAGCAACGATCGAAGCGATTAAATTTTCACGCCATTTCATGGAACAACGAACGCTTCGGGAACAAAGCGACAAAGAAATTGGAGCCGGCTTTTGGCTAGGTGCGCGTTAATTAGGAAAGGTAATTACCTGCAAGAGGTGTTGTTCGTCGCGGGAAAATTCCCTCCCTCCCTCCCACCTTTCCTCTCTCTCTTCGAATGTGTCCACGTACGCTCGTTTACAGGTGAAACGTGACACGACGTAACTCCTGACAACGTTACACGTGACTTCTACACGTACACACACACACACACACATATATATACTACTACTACTATTACTTGGTTTGTAGACAACAATTACACGATACAATACCACCAACGTGTAAACTCCTACTATTCTCTACTCATTATGTTCACCTTTGTTTTTTTCTTTTTTACTTTGACTGAAAAAAAAGGTAAGGAAGAAAACGAGATTAAATTCTTCCGCAAAGACGTGTTTGTGTGTTTATCCGTGAATCTTCTTCTCTGTTCAAATTTTTTTTTATAACGTTCATCAAACGAAAATGCGATATTATAATACGTATAATTATGTATATTATATATATAATTTGCATAAATATTTAACCGATATTATAATCATTCTCGATACGTTATGCAATAACATTACAATCCGCAAATTGGTTTAATATCCCCTTCCTGCCATCATGCAAAAATTAAATTATCACCAATCAACTATTCGATCGATCGAAATCGTATACTCGTAAGCTATTAATTATCTTCAATATCTATTCTATATAAATTAATGAACCTTCTGTTTACAAACTGACCCCGAACTAACCGAGACACTTTTGAGATTGGTAATTCGAATCGTTGCTTCGTTATACAATAATTATGGAAAATATCTCATCAATCGTATATGCATTTATTATCAAATATAAATAAAAATCTAATAAACGTAACAAAAAAAAAAAAATAATACGTTCACGTATTAAATCTTTTTTTTTTAATAATCAAAGTAAGACAAACGTTGAATATTTTGGTTTGTTCTCTTATAATATCGTTATTAAATATAAACTATACTTACAAAGTATACAAAAAAGTTTACAAAGTATACAAAAAGATACGTTCACGTATTAAATCTTTTACTTAATAATCAAAGTAAGACAAATGTTGAATATTTTGGTTTGTTCTCTTACAATATCGATTCGTACAATTAATAATATATATTATTATTATATGATATGATATAACGTTATTAAATATAAACTATACTTACAAAGTATACAAAAAAGTATACAAATTATACAAAAAACCTTTTTTTTTTAATAATCAAAGTAAGACAAACGTTGAATATTTTGGTTTGTTCTCTTATAATATCGATTCGTACAATTAATAATATAATATTATTATTATTATTATATGATATGATAACTATTAAATATAAACTATACTTACAAAATATATATTGTAATTTATATTCCATTTAACTGGAATATAAACTTTGAATAAAAGCCATGTATATATCATTTATCCATCTGTCATTTTAGATTTCACGATGAACAGAAAGTAAAACAGAGGAATCAGATGGAGAAATGTAGTCAAAGTGTATGTCCTGTGTGTGTGTGTGCTTCGATAATCCGATTTCACTCGTTAGCTCCGCTTATTCTCCTTTTAATTGGTGCTGTTATGCTCGTCGATCCTTATCAAAGTATATCCATTTAGTATTATATATATATATATATATATACACGACGTACAATGGATAATACACGTCTGACTTTAACGAAAAAAGAGTCATTTATTCGAAAGATACACTACCGGTGATATCTTCTTCTCAAAATTACGAATAGATGATATGGGGGATAAAACGTGATTATTTGTTGAATATAAACCCCTTTTGAATGCTCGATTAAATCGCTTTGTTTTTCAATCAAACCCTTTTCTTGCTTCCTATTGTCACAAATAATCTTATCGTACTGACAGATATTTCCGAACGATTTAATTCTTCGGCTCGTTTAAAACGTTAACATTTATGATTTTCGTATCAGTAAAAAAGGAATAACAATATAAATGTATTACATATAATTTTTTTATTGTACAAATAAAACATTTGATTGATACGAGTATACCAGCTAAAGTTTCTACTTTTATTCTTAATAAAGCGCGTATTTTAATTTGTAAAAAAAGTGAAAAAAAAAGAAAAGATAAGAGAAAAAAACATGTATGATAAATCTCATGAAGGAAAAGAGAGCTTATTTTGGAAAATTCACAAAGTTCCGAGTGTAATTTCACACGGATTTCTCTGTCCCTTATGCACATATAAAACGCCAAGTTGAATTACCGTAAGTTCAAAGTCATCGGTATTATACGCTACTTTTACAACTAAACTTTCTCCCAGTAGTTCTCCATCGCTAAAGTGTCATACGATAAAATCCAAGTTTTTCGAAACTTTTCTAAGAACTTTTTTAAGGTAGATAGAGAGAAATAGAGAAAGAAACGGAAAGAGAAAGGATCGAGGAGGAGCTTGTACAATATCAAAATGGTTTTAACACATGGCGAAGAAAGATTTGAAAGATTTCTGAGTTCGTATGAAATAAAGTAATAATTGTAGATAAAAAAAATGGAATAAAAAACAAATCAAAAGAAGATGAAACATGTTACCGTGTAATAAATATAAATAAAAAGAAAACATTTTTATTTTTTTTTTTTATTATCTCGTATTGTTAGTATTATTATTTATTTGTCGATAAATTGTAAAATGATCTGTCATTTATAAAACATTCGAATAAAGTTTTCCAACGAGAGTATTGCTTGTAAATTAAGAAGAATCAAAGAAAAATAAAAAAAAAAAAAAATAAGAAAAAATTATGTCTGGCAACGAGGAACAATTTAAATGGACATCTTAATCGTGTTGCAGTTAGTTGCATTATAATAGACAAAAGAAAGAAAAATAATGGAAAAGAAGAAGAGGAAATAATTTCAGTAAGAAAATCCGTAATTGTTCATCGTTTCTACGTTTCCTTTCTCGATAAGAATAATAAAAAATAAAACCCCAACGCGGATTCTAATTATTACAAGAACTTATATTAATTGTAAAAAGAAATAAAAAACAAATATTATAACAAGATTAATAATATTAATAGGGGTTTGAAATTTGAGAATAAGAAGAAGAATTTCCTTGCGTTTGAAAATATCGTGGGAAAGGAAAAAAAAGGATAAAATCATAGTTATTATATCTTTTCTCGAAAGAAAGAGAGAGAGAGAGAGAGAGGGAGAGAAAATTATTATTCTCTTAGATTTTATTGCAATGTAAATTTTCATGAATTTTCTTCTAACCCAGTGAGGTAAGGAATTTTTAAGAAAAATAAGAAGACCCACGTTGCACACAGGAATTTAATTTCTTTATGAATTATTAATTCGTTCATATTTTTTTTATATACTCAATAAATACCGATACCTTTCGAAATTACAATTCTATTACAATTACTACTTTTTATATGTGCATAGTATACCATCTCGAGTCGCGAGTATTGTAGAAAATAAAAATATCCACGTTGCACGGAAATTGTATATCTTTTTTAAATTACCTAAAGTTATATACACATATATATAAAAAAACAAACCAAATAATAATAATAAATAATAGATGAACTGGAGATAGGAAGAAAGGGAGAAAGAGAGAGAAAAAAAAAGAAAGAAAAAAAGAAATAAATAAATAAATAAATAAATAAATAAAAAGATATCGTATAACGCAAAAATCGAGATCCATCTCAGGAAATTCGTTCGTTCAAACTATATTACGTATAGTTGGAACAACACACCGGATAGTAGATATCCGGAAACAACGGAAGATCGCGTTTCTCATCTACTGCAGCTGCACTCTCTCTCTTTCTCTCTCTCTCGAGTTTTCACGAATCGAATTGAATGTATTCTGGTATGTATACGTACAAGTAAACGTGTATACATACATATATCTATACAGCAACCATACACAATTATATGCATAGGTATGTATTATACTATGCCTATGATGTGACCATCTTCTTGGTAAAAACCATTTTCTCAATAAAACGGTATAACGAGATAAAAACTTAAACGATCTACTTTTGTATTAGGGGTTTGCTTGAGCAATGTTTTTTAACAAAAAAAAAGGAGGTCAGACTACCGGTAACCGAGTTCCTTTTTCCTTCTCTTTCCTTCTTTTTCTAATTCTCAAAGTTTTTCCCCATGAATGCAAAAAAAAGGGGGGGGAGGGGAAGAAGTAAATAAATAGATGGAAAGAGAAAGAAGTACAGATGTGTGGGATTTCGATGCGTTCATGATTGCACGTGAGGAAACGATGAAGGAAGGAAGAAGAAGAAGAAGAAAAGAGAAGACGAAGAAGAGACAGTAGGTTAGTAGGGGGGAGGGGGGAAGGGCGGATAGGTGGATGGGGGGGAGAGGAGGGAAATAACCTGTCTTCGGTACCATCACGGGATATAACGGGAGAGCAAGGTTCCTAGTATAGCTGAAGTTACGTTCCCGTGGGTCTTCTTACTATCTTGAAAGGAGAAGAGAGATAGAAAGAGACACACATGTGAACGTATAATACAGATAGTCTTGTACGTGTATGTGTGTGAGTGAGTGAGAGAGAGAGAGAGAGAGAAATGGCAGGTAGGAACAGAGAGAAGTTCAAAACTACATCCGTTTTCTCTCAGTTGCATAATTCAGACGACTACCTTCCTCTACCCACCTACCAACCTACTATACCTTCACCGACCGATTTTATCCTCACCCCAAGAAGTTCACGATAATGCACCGAATCGTATACGACAGATCCTGTTAGTAAGACAGTGGAGACTCCTTTAGAATCGTTGGAAACGATCGAAATCGTATTCAACACGATCCTACGATATCCCCGCCCCCTCCCGTCTCCCCCCCCAACTTCCCTTCCTCTTCTTCTTCTTTGCATCCCAAAGATATCGGGAACAGCTATGGTTTGTAAGATGGTCTCTGACTGAGTTTGGTCATGTATGTAGATAGATTCATTTTTTTCTATGTCTGTGTGTGTATGTGTGTGTGATTTAATTGACGTGGATTCTAGAGTATGCTTGGATTTTTGAAAAAAAAAAAAGAAAAGAAAGTATACGTACGGTTTAATATGGATAAGATAGAGACAGTTTTGATAAATTTGATTGAAATAACTCAATGATCATTTTCTATGATTAATCGTTCCAACGTAATACTTCGTTGTCGTCTTAAGTTAAATTCGTTATACCTATTGTTTATTTTTTTACTGACTGAAATATACAAAGGGAAAACAACTGTAACATAACAAAGGGACAACAATAGTAACACACGTTGCTTGCTTGCTTGCTTGCTTGCTTCTTGAACACGTCTTTCGCAGAATATAAAAGTCGCCTAACACCGACTGCGTTTACTCCGGGAGTTTGTTAACGTCTTCTCTCGAAAAACTCGTTTTCTTAAAAGTGGATGACAACGCCAAGAGAGAAAAACGAGGGGAAGGTGAGGGGGGAAGGAAGAAGAGTGAAGACGAATGAAGAGAGAAGAAGTCTCGAGACCCCTTCTAAGGATAGCAATAGGATATACACAACAACGAGACAGACAGACAGACAGAGAGACAGAGAAACGGTCGACCCTTTCGAGAAAAAAGGGTTCGAAGAAAGAAGGGACAAAAGTCACGGCTGACTTCCTTTCATTTCCTGGAAATAAGAAACAAAAATTCCCTATTGTTATTACCTTTTTTTTTTTTTTTTCGTTTAACAGTTAATACCTGTACACGTGTGTGTATAACGCGTGGATTACTGGATGACTGAAATTTTTCAATCTATAAAAGGAAGAGGAAAAAAGTAAAAAGAGGGGGAAGAAGAATAAGTGGACGAATGTATAAAAGTTTATAAAATATGTGAATATATAATGAGACGTGTGTATGTACATGAACGAACATGAATATCCAAATGAGGGACAAACTCGTCTCTAATTTTTTTCTTTTTTTTCTTATTTCGTATAACAAAGTTTTAAATTACCAACGAAGTCAAAACATTCTTGTTAATATGCAATATCGTAATAATAATAATAATAATAATATTAATAATAAACTTTTAATATAGAAAAGAAAATGATGATACGAATGAAAGAGTGGATGCGTGTTCGAATGAATTTTATTTAGGAAACAAAAGTTCGTGGTTTTATTTGTTCCACTCTCAATCTTTTTAATTCCTCTTTTTGAATAGTATAGAACTGGCAAAGTAAACTATCGACTTACTAGCTCACATGTAAGCCAGATGCGAGCGAGGGGTTTTAGCGAGAGTAGATTAAAAGAAAACATATTTCTCGCGGTAGGAAACAAGCACGTAACCGCATCGAAATCGATGTACACCGAAAAGAGGGACTACGACAATAAATCATCCGAGTTAATCCCCATTTTCTATCTTTCTCCTTTCTCTTTTCATTCTCCTCTCTATTCCACTTTTCTACGAATTAAAGTCACGAGTTACCGTCCTACGATTATATTCTTATTTTATTTTAATACTACAAATTGTTCTTCTAATTTTATATTTTTCATTACGATTATTACGATAAACAAAAATCTACGATGATGGAATAAATTTCAATTGGACGTGAATACAAAAATAAAACGAAATTGTACCATACTAAAAAGAAGACACGGGAGAGAGGGGGGTATTCGGGGGGAAACGATACGAAATTCCATGACAAATGAGAACGAAGAAAAAGAAAAAAAAAAAGAAAAAAAGAAGAAAATATTAATACAGGTTATCATTGAAACGATAAACTGTAACGATCTCTAACCCATTTTCATTTCTCCACGTTCTCTCGACAAGATAATTTCCTCTCGTTTCTAACTTTATCTCGAAATTCTCTTGTCCGTTCTCGTTCAATGGCTCATTCGATGGCTTCAGTGAGCAAACTACGACGACAGATGGTTACCGTTAGGATAAACCGAGTACCACCACCACTACCACCATCACCGATTGGTTGGTTACTCGTCGTCCTTCGAAGTGACGTATTGGTTGAACAGAGAAGGGCAAGCAAACTGACGAGAGAGAGAAAGAGAGAGAGGGAGAGAGATGGAAGTAGTTTGTTTAAGGAAACTAAATACTGACGAGTAAGATACTCGATAAAGGATAATGATAGTAAGATTACAGTGATTAATTTATTATTCGTTAACGTCTCTAGGTGATTACCAACCATTGCTGTGATTACTGACCACCACCACCACCACAACCACTAACATTAACATTACCACCAATGGATACACGTTCCCCGAGGTACAAATGAGCTTAGGTTTCTGAGCGGTTGCCTAATGACGCGTAGGCGGACTAACTTTTTCAAACAAAATGTCCTAAGTACTTTACCGAAGCTTCATCGGGGCTTCCTTCCGCTAACGCAACTCCTAGAAAATGAATTAACTCGAAGAACGAACTTTACCAGGTGACTTTCTCTTCTCTCTCTTCCAACCCCCTTCTCACTCTCTCTCTATCTTTCTTTTCTTTCTTTTTTTTCTTTTCTCTTTCCATAACCATCCCTATCTCTATAATATCTGCAATTATACAAACTATCCAACTTTAACAATTAACAATATGATTCGGTCATTAAATTTCAATTGCAAATCGTTTTATTAAATTAATTAATTATTATTATTATTATTATTATTATTATATACAATATTTGTTAATTACAAAGTAGATTAAATATATACGTTACATTTAATTAATTTCATTGATTAATAATATTATATATTAACAAACGATCAGAGAATAGAATTTCTTTCAAATAAAAAAAAAAAAAAAAAAACATGAACTCAACTTTTCGTGCCAACTTATCATCCTACCATTATCTTCCAATTAATCGATAATAATTTCGACGAGAACAGGAAGTAGATATAAAAAAAAAAAAAAAAAAGCACGTAGATAGTCAGTCGTTCAGTGAATTTACCCCTAGAAATTTCCCGTTCCTCCCTTCCTACCAACCCTCTTCTATCTCGCGATGATATCAGTCGCGATTGCGCATTGTTTCAGTTCCTGTATATGCTGCCAACCTACCCCTCAACCCTCAACCCTCACCACCACCATCAACCTCTCTCATCCTCCGACTTTCCACTACCAGTATCACAACCACCCCACCCCACCCTACCCCACCACCTTTTACGTATATTTTCCACATACGTTCGTTGTACATCTAGAAATACAAACACAGAGCAGCAGTGTATGTTATGTATAAAAAAAAAAAAAAAAATGCGCATGACGTTGGCTACCACCAAGATCCAGGAGAGGAGTGGTGAAGGTGGTGAGGGGGAGGGTGGAGTGACGGGGGTACACGTTCGGCATTCAAATGAAACGAGCTTACGACTACTCTCTCTCTCTCTCTCCTTCTTCTTTTTTTTATCTTCTTGCTTCCTCAGTTGTCCCCCTGCCAGTCCCCCTTCCATCGCAATTCCGTACAAACCACCCTCCCCCTCCCTACTACCCACCGCTATGTTTTTTATTTAGTTCGACCACCTCGAGTTAATGCGCATGTGCACCGACCGGCCGAAAAAATGAAATATTAACCGCGAGGAGAACGTGTAGGAAACAAAAGAAAAATAGCCTGGAGAAGAGAGAGAGAGAGAGAGAGAAAAGAGAGAGAGAGAGAGGGGATGGGAACAGCAACTAAACGAAGCAAATGGGGGAAGGGAGGAAGGGAAAAAGAGTAAGGGAAGGTAGAAGGGATGGGATGGGGGTGTATAACGGGAAAACGACAGATTCCTAATTGAAACGGCAGCAGAAAGCTTGACCGTAGGGTGCACTCTAATTTATCTATCGGCTTTCGACGTTCCTCCGATGTTCGTTACAAGAAGATTCTCTTTTTATTTTGTTCTCTCTTGCTTTTTGTTTTTTTTTTTAGATATATATATATATTATCTATTTTTTTGTATCGTTATTTCTTTTATTCATTCTCGAAACTACACTCTTCGAAACTATAATAAAAAAAAAGAAAAATGATATGTGTATATTACAATAAAATTAAATAAAAAATAGAAGTTTAGAGAAATATTTAATGTATGTTGAAAATATATAAATGGCAAAGAGGAAGTGTCATATATATATCGTCTTACAAGAGGAGGGAAGGGAGTGGTGAGGAAAAGGGTCCACACAAGGCATTGTTTCCTTTCGTCGCATATGACGGGGGGTAACGGAATGGACCAGCTTGATGCCGCTGGAGGCTTAAAAAAGAAAAAAAAAAAAAAAGAAAAAGAAAAAGAAATAGAAAAAAAAAAAAACAAGTATAAGAGAAGAAAAAGAAGAAAGGAAGGGACAGAGAAAAAGGGAATGCTCGCGCAGGCTAATAGCCACGCAGGAAAACAATGGTTACGGCCTTGTAGTACTGTTTAACGAGTGACTTTGTCAAAGGAAACGAGGATGCACGACGAGGATGCACGACGATGCACGACGAGGATGCACGTTGCACGAAAGTTCGGTGTGGATGGTTGGTTGGCTATTCACGAAAGCAAAAGCAGCTAGCACAGGCCGACTTTTGTTTTAAAAACTTTTGTCGTACGACGACGACGACGACGACGACGACAAATACGATACCAGAACCGGTAGAACCAACACACACCAGAGAACCAGCAGCAGCAGAACCAGCAACCAACGGGAAAAGGTCGCGTGTTGGTAACCAGCGAGGCGCAACTAACACATATAATTCCTTATATGGATATAGAAAGGAAAGGATAGGGAACACACATGGGAATATAACTACCAAACAGTTCCAAGGGAGGGTTAGGAAATAAGGGAAAAGGTTTTATTATACTACGACCAACTAACAAACAAACCAACTAACCAACCAACCAACTTTTCGACTCTCTGCATTATTGCCGTCTCCCAGACGCCATTGTTTCTTACGACACTACACCTACAGGAGATTACACTACTACTACTACTATTATTACTACTACTGATGCAACGAATTTTTCTACATCACTCATACCATCCCTTTTCTCTTTTCTTTCTTCTCACTTCCTTTTCTTCTTTTTTCTTTCTTGCTCTTTTTGTTTTTTAGGGATCAAATTCTCACCCATCGACGAGTTTACAGAAGGGGGGTGAAACACACCATGCAACGTCAATACAATCCTCTCTCTTTTTCTCTCTCTCTCTCTGATTTTATTTTTTTTTCTCCCATTTGATCGAACGATCGAAGAAGAAAAATCAGGACATTCTCTCTCTCTCTCTTTTTCTATTTTTTTTTTATTTTTTTATTATACCAAATGATCTTTTACCTCTACGAGATTCACCAAAGGTTCTACTACGTATAAAAAGGAAGAAGGGGTGGTTAAACTACAGGAACGGTTTATAAATAAATCCACGTAAAGCGTAGGAAGAGTTTAGTAGTAGTAGTGGTAGTAGTAATACGAGAAGGACGAAAAACATGACGATATTAACCGGAAAACGGTGTGTGTATAAATAACGATGATGATGGGCGAAGGTGAAAGAACTCTTTTTCTCTCTCACTCTCCTTCTCTTATACCGAGGGAGAAAAATATTGAAAAAAAAAAAATAAAATAAAAAATAGACAGAGAAAGAAGGAGAAGAGAAAAAAAAGAAATGAGGAATAGTATGTCAAGATAGTGCTATCGATCAAAAGATTTTCTACCATGAAAGGGAGACATTTTCCGTCTCTTTTCTTTACCAAATCATCTCTCCCTCTCTCTCTCTCTCTCTTCGTCATCAAAAACACCTACACATTATTTTCTATATATAGAATTCTGTGTGTATACACAAGAGTTAGGAATAAGAAAGAAAAACAAATATATATAAATATAAAATAATAAATATAATATAATAATATAATATAATAATATAATAATTCTGTGTATATACATAAGAGTTAGGAATAAGAAAGAAAAATAAATATATAAATATAAATAATAAATATAATATAATAATATAATATAGTAATATAATAATTCTGTGTATATACATAAGAGTTAGGAATAAGAAAGAAAAATAAATATATATAAATATAAAATAATAAATATAATATATAATATAATATAATAATATAATATAATAATAAATATAAAAAAAATATAAATGTATGTATATATATATATGTATGTATAGGTATACGTATGTATATACCTACATACATACATACATTTATATATACATGAAGATGGAAGAGAAAACGCATCTGTCGATTCGATTTACGATGGAGAAGGAGGAGGAGGAGGTGGATGAGGAGGTGGACGCGACGAAAGCACGACATTTAAATTCTGCCATTCCAGTTAATCCTAACCGATTTATAGAGCCATTACCGTACGACGAACGACTAGGCATTTCCTACGAGAATCAGTATTATAGAGCCCCAGCTGCTCGATTGCTTCAAGATTCAAACGTTTTGATAAGATCTTTAACGATAACGTTTGCATACAAACATATATATATATATATATATTTTATGTTTTAAAAAAGTCTTTTTAAAATCATTTAATCTCCTCGTATTATCATTTATATATTTTATTACTCTCGCGTTACTTTTTTCTTTATATTACGAATTAAACTTAAATATCTCATTTCCCCTCCCCCTCCACCTCCATGTTGGGGGTTTAATGCGATGCAAATACATTATACGAGAGTTGAACTTCATCACGCGCGATAGTTTTTACGTAGGAATAAAAAAAAAGGAGTGGAGAAAAAATTTATATGCATACATCCGCCCCTCCCTCCCTGTACGTGCACGTACGAAAATAAAAATATAATCCGAATGGAAGAAGAAGAAGAAGACAACAAAAAATAAAATACATATACATATATATATATTATATGTTATTTTTGACTGAACGGATTGCAGAGTACCCTAGGACAAATGAAAAAAACATCGGCAACAAATCAATGAACCGAACCGAACAAATAAAAATAAACTATAACATTTTGTATAAACGAACAGAACTGAAAAATTTAGATTTCTGGTAACCAGAGAAATGCAGGGATGGGGGAGGAAAAGGGTGAAAGGGAGACAGCCATAAAGAGAGAAAGAGACACAGAAAGAGAGAGAGAGAGAGATACGTGCCGGAGATAGGCAAATGAATATTCATCGTTCTTTAATGCAACGCGATCGTCGTTTTCCCGCGTGATCGCGGATACTGCACACTGCACGTATGCACCGCATGCGTCACTTCCTTTCCTATGTACTACGAACGTTTTCACGGGGTATTAGAAACGTCACTTTCAAAGCTTAAACACGGGGATCCTTTTAAGCACTTGCCGTGCTCTTTATTCTATCTCACAATCACTATTTCTCTTTCTCTCTCTCTCTCTCTCTCTTTCCTTTTCTTTCTCTCTTTCTATTTCATAAATGAAACACACGCTATCCCTTTACTAAATTCACATGCAAACTATGTAAAATCATGAATGTACATATTATATAATATATATATGTAACATTCTTAAACATCGTTTTCGTTTGATGATAGGTAAAAACGTTTATAGAAAAGATCAAAAAGGATTTAGACTTTATCTCAAGATTTTTCTCGAGTTACTATTTAAAATCAGACGTTAATAAAAGTTTATTCCAAATTTTGTTAAAATATACGAAGTTTTTTCTCTATCTATCTATTTGTCTAGTTACTGTTGATACTATTTAATAGTTAGTAATGAAAATTATATGTAATCATAGTTAACAAAAGTTTACCGAAATTTTCCTTTAAAATATACGAAGTTTGTTACAACGTAGCAAAGATGTTTTCTCTATTTATCTATCTATCGATCTATCTATCTATCTATCTATAGATTTTTCTCGAGTTACTATTTAAAATCAGACGTAATCGTATAGTTAATAAAAGTTTATTCCAAATTTTTCTAAAATATACGAAGTTTTTTCTTTATCTATCTATTTGTCCAGTTACTATTGATACTATCTAATAGTTAGTAATGAAAATTATATGTAATCATAGTTAACAAAAGTTTTACCGAAATTTTCCTTTAAAATATACGAAGTTAGTTTGTTACAACGTAGCAAAGATGGTTTCTCTATTTATCTATCTATCTATCTATCTATCTATCTATAGATTTTTCTCGAGAACATATAACGTTCAAAGAATTTATTAGCTTTCGAGAGGCGCGTATATATCGATTACTTCGTTTTACAGAAGCCACATTACACGTTCTCCTAGTTAGGAAGTCATTATCGTACTTCATTACAATAGCTACGAGGAACAAGTTTCGGACACAGTTGGTTAACTTGCAAATATTCGGGAAAACATAATGCCCCGCTTACGCGCTACGTGATTATGGCCATTTTCGATCTCGTTCCAACGAAGTTTATCAGGAATGTTTCATATTGGAACAAGAAGGGGAAATTTTCACCCCCCTCCATTCCCTCCCCCTTCCTCCGATTAAGTTGTTCAACCCGTTAAAATTTGAACTACTTTTCGTTTCATTTAAGTTTTTTTCATATCGTTTAGTTATTCGGTAATAATATACTCGTAATCAAAAAATTAATTATTAAAAATTAATTATTATCAGTCGTATAAGAAACGTTTTTATATTTCAATCAAATTTCCCCTTACTTAAAACCCGCATTCAAGAAAATATTTGATAAGTTTTACTTGTTTCGATATTATCGAACGAACGTTTATAAAATATATTTTTCTCTATTTTTTGTTTGTTTGTTTCCTTATCGAATAATTAAAACTAACTGATAATTGTAAAAATGAAATAACCGATAAGAGACTTGTCAATAAATCTTTGCAAAGAAAATCTTCTTTCTTTCTTTCTTTCTTAAACGAATAAAATTTAGTTAAGGAACTTAGCATGCAACTCGCTTTACGTAATTTGTCCTCTTTGATCTCGCCAACTTGTATCATTCATATTCATTCATTTCGTTGCATAATCCAATAGTATAATCATTTAAATTTATGTAAAGGAAAAAGAAAAATAAAAAGAAACGCGAGTAGTAGTAGTATTACCTATCTATTTATACCAAAGATAAAAATCCTGATCGATGATAAATAATCGTTACGTAAAGAAAGAATCAAAGAAAGAAACGAAGAAAGAAATCAAGAAAAATAAATCCAGCCATGAATTAATTTATCGATAGATCGAAGTTTTTATTTGTCCATCGTATACGAGCGACTGTAATTAGCTGTTGTTGCAAACAAACAGGAACAAAAAAAAAACGAAGAAAAAGAAAACTAAAGTGTAAAAAGTGAGAAAGAAAAATACAAAGATAACAGATACTATTCATCTATTACACTCGCATTCTGGTTGACCGATTGGTTCAAGGTTTTATATCCTTGACAGGTGTAAAATATATATACGAATTCCTATATTTAATCGCATAACGTATGATCGACGATAATATATGCGAATACGTGCACAATAAAAACAACTATAGTATATACACTTATAAGTATTAAGGTAAACCATAAGGTCGTGCATTTTTTAAATTAATATTTCACTCGTACATAAAGTAATTTTATTGAATTTAACAAAAATTGAATTATCTGAAAAAACACAATGAACGTATAAACTTTTGTTTCACCCTAACATCTATATATATATAAATAAATAATTCATATTTAAATATGTATAATAATAAATATTACTATATATATAATTATAAAAAATATATAGTTAAATATATAATAATAAGTAATAGTATTTATATATATATATATTTATTTATTCGTTTACGTGATCTTAAAAAATGGACAAAGTAAGGAAGAGTATATAAGAAAGGGATGAGTATAAAAAAATAAGTATAACGAAGGAAAGAATAAGAACGTTGGTAAGATGGTGGGTAAGCCAAAGAACGATGAAGGTGTACCACCAAGGAAGATATTATGCATAATGCATACACGTGCTCCCTATACATAAGTAATATGTTATCTGGTATTAGCGAGAGCATAACCATAAGCACCGATTACATTGGTGGCCATTGCATAAGTCATATCTCGCAGCGGCGGCGAAGTACCAAAGATCCGATCTCGCAGCATCCTATACTACTAGATCGTTACCATTATTACAACGGCAACTGCAATCCCCCTAGTCTACTCCCCCATACCCCTTCCCTTCCCCTTCTCCCAGTTCTCTTATCACCCCTTTATTCACCACCTGACACGCATTTCGCAAAATCTTCCATTCAATACGAATGACACTTCGCCATTTTCCGATTATTACGAGGATAATAAAAACTTATCTTCGACGTAGATTAATTATCTATTTTAATTATCTTTCGTGTCATTACCAAAAGGTATAAATAAAGGTAAGTCAATTGTATGGAGTAAATGATTCTAAACGTCAGAAGTAATTGATCGAAATTTTCTTCTTAATCTGAAATAAAAGATCCGCAAAAGGAAGACTTCGTGGCAAGAGATAATCTTTAGTTTTATATCTGAACAATAGTTGCGTGTATTTATTATCCATGTGGTGTATATGCACGTATCCATCTATATATACCTATATACGAAACGATTTCTAACGTCTTACGTGTTATCTCTCGACAGCAGGTAATTTCGAAGAAGGAAGTGGATGGATCGATTAGACGTCGTGAAACAAGCTGGGTGTTTTCTAGTCTGTTACTCTCAACCATATCAACCATCTATCTATCTATCCATCTATCCATCTATCTATCTATCTATCTACCTCTTTCTTGGAAGTTACTTTAAAAAATAAAAGTAAATCCTCGATTACAATTTATACTTCTTCCAAATAATAATCCTAAACTTATTCGGGTTAAAATACTTCGAAAACCGAAAATGATGATTCTTGGTTAAAACTTGTGGGTAGTGGGGTTTGGTGGAAAAAACTTTCAAATGCGGTCATCGAAAGGAACCAAGAAAAAGAAGAAAAAGAAAAAGAAGAAGAAGGTTAGCCTCGTTCTTTTCCATTTGATTTTCTCCAAGTAACTCTCTCTTCTTCTTCTTCTTCTTCTACTTCTTCTTCTATCGGGTAACTTCGAAAACGGGCGACAAAGACGACAGACTTTAAAGAGTGGATGGAGTTATATTCCACAAGAGAGAGAGAGAGAGAGATACCAAAGAACGAGTAGACGAATCGACCATTAGTCTTTCTGACGTTTCAATCGACCAAAGACCCCACATCATGCTGTGTCCCATCTACCGACGACCTACCGCTATACTACTTCTGTTATCGTTTCTTCGATGTATCCTATCGTTGATAAATATAAGGAAAAATAGTATCCTTAGATGAGATTGGTCAGAGAGATTACGTTATTGTAACCTCCTCCCCCACCCCTCCCACCTTTTACCACTATATAGTCGAACTTAAAAATAGTTATCTCAAGATAGAAACGAGTTGGAAAGAAAGAGAGAGGGAAGGAAATGGCTAAAGAAGAGAGTGAGAGAGAGAGGGAGAGAGAAAGGCAATAAGTTTTGGACGATAACTCGTAACAACCTCGAGAAACTTCGGTAAGTGGGCAGTTTTCGTCGCGAAATTACTCGCATCAGTCCTCGTTGATGATAATTCACGGTTGTAAAACGTCTCCAAAGAGAAATGTAAACGCGCCTACTAACTCACAGCGAGAGAGAACGATATTTCTTTTTCCCTGTACGTTTCTATTTTATCCGTGTTGATTCCTAGACAGGACGAGAGAGTTTAACAACAGTGGCGTCGGCAGCATCCACCTTTTTATTTTGGAATATCTCGTATTAAGACGTTTGACGACGCAAGTGCGGCTACCTTAATTAAAAACCATCGGAAAGCGAAGAATTATTACATCGTATAATGACTCTTTCTTTCTTTCTTTTTCTTTCTTACACCATTTATCTATCTATCTATCTATCTATCTATCTATCTATCTATCTATCTTCCTATCTATCTTTCTTTCTTTCTTTCTTCTCAAGAGAAGCTTTAGTAAGAAAATGAACAATTTGTCTATCTTTCTTTCTTTCTTTCTTTCTCGTTTATTTCACGATCGAATTTATAAAAAGAAATTTATTATCTACGTAATAATTCAATTATTTTCTATATTAACGTGGAGTTTAACGAACAACAGTAACAAAAATTACGCACTTTCGATGAAAATTATTAAAATTGTCGAACGTTTTACGTTCAATCGTAAAAGGGATAGAAATGTTAAAAGGGGAGGAAACTAATTCTTCGTTCTATGATTCTATGATTCTATTATTTCTATTTTTTTTGTTCTTTTTAAGTTTCTTTTAAAATGAAAATCGAGAGAACTAGACGGACGACCTTACACACTTTGTGCTAATAGCCGCCTTTGGTCAAAGTCCGATGATATTGCGAGAACCTTGTCGCCAAGTCGTCACCACATCAAGGATGATCCTAGCCGCAGGGGGTTTTCGTAACTTTAAACGCGTCCTTCTTGTCCATTCCCTGCCCCTATCTTCCCCCTATCCTCTCCTATCCTCCCCCGATCCTCCCCCTTCTCCTTATCGTCAGCCATCTCGATCCTCTTCAACCTCCTCCTACGATTTTCTACCGAAAGCTTGTATGTGTTAATACGTAAAACGGAAGTAATTTCCCCATGAAGAAGAGAGGCCTTAGGCGAATTGCTAACTAGGCTCTATTTTAATGAACTCGCACGTGGGAGGAGGAGCTAGTAACTACAAACATGATCAAAAACGTAAGAAAATGTAGCTAATTTTAAACAGAATTTAAATCATATTCAAATACGCGTTCTCTTTCAATAAACTTTCTACTTTCGGATAGAAAAATGGAGATCTCAGATTGTTAATAGAAAAAAGATTCTCTTAATGATCATTTTCTTAAATGATAATTCAAATGAAATAATAATTTGATCCTCTTAACTATCCAAAATTATCGAATATATTTTCATGAATATCTGCAAGTTTAGTATAAGAAGAAAAAAAAAAAAAAGAAAAAAAAAAAGAGGAAGTTTAGTCGTAAAAAAAGTTGATATTATACCGAAATATTCCTTACTACTTTTACGTGCATACTTCCTATATCATAGATACTTTCTAGAAAAAGAATAAAAAAAAAAGGGAAAAAAATAAAAAAAAACCCATATAGATAATTTGAAAACTTTCGTAAAGTTATATATATATACATATAATACACATACTACGCTAAAAATAAGTTTAGTTAAAATACGATATTACATGTCGTTGGATTAAATAAATCATCCACAGTCTCGTAGGAGAATATTCGAAATGTAAAAGGAATAATAAAAATACAAAAAAATACCATTACGTTTCTGATACTTTATTTAAGTGACTCGTTTAATTACCGTATACGTTCTTCCCTCCCTTCCTCCCTTCCTCCCCTCAATTATCCCATCAAAATTCGTTCTCACGTTTATACCTATTGACGCGTACAGAGTTTGTTTTAGATCTCTGTTGGGTACCATTCGACTCAACGACGAAAATTTACGTTTCAATTACGGTAGAACGACAAAGCTTTACAATATTCACATTTATAGAGAGAGAGAGAGAGAGAGGAGTACGCGTTTTGGCACGATCGTTGCTTCAATCCTTTTACATTATTATTCTATCGGTTATCCTGTAGCCGTTTATACACACAAACACATACACATACACACGCTATTTCTCCTATTCTCATTCGTTGCTTATTCTGAAATGCACAACCGACGACATCGACTTTGTGTTCTATCGTACTTTTCATCGTTTCTCTCTCTCTCTCTCTCTTTCTGTGAATATATGTATATGTGTGTGTGTGTATGTGTATCCGCTAATTACGAGCTCGAACTCAGTCCCTAATCAAATGACGTTCAGTTTGCCAAGTTCAAATTGGACGAACGTCAATTTTACCCAAACAAACGGCGTATCAAAAATTTGTACCGCTCCCCTCCCCCTACCCCCTCACCCCTCCCCAACCCTACCACCCTGACACAAACGGATTTTAATCAAATTTGACGTATGAAAAAAAGAAACAAGCAAAACAAATGCGACTGCGTAACTACGTTTTTAGTAAACCGGGGATCGGATTCGAAAGAGTTTGTACCTTCGAAATAAAAAAAAAAAAGAAAAAAGGGAACAGAAAAAAAAGAACATAAAAATATTCTACCTAATCGATACTCGGAAAACGTTTCACACGGATTCCCGTTTATTCACGACTACGCGCGTTGAATTTTAAAGTACATTTTAAAGCCGAAATTTCATTCCTAGTATATTAAAAGTATAAGGTAGGGGGCACTGGGAGAGGGGGAAAGGAGGAGAGGGGGAGAGGGTCGTTGGGAAAAAGCAATCTCGATCATTATTCGAATATTTATATAAAATATTTCAAAAATAAATTCATTTTTTTTTCTTTTTACTGAAATAACAATACATCGATATAAATCATATACACACACACACGCGCACGCACATTTGAATAATATATTCGTGGACATTTGAAAAAGATGCTCACTAGTAACGATGAGCGAATAATTATGAAAAATAATGAATAAAACATCTTTGTTTGTTCGTCTCTGCACCGTATAATTCGATCGAATATTTATTCGTACGAATAGAATTAAATTTTATTTGCCATTCTAATTCATTATCCGCCATTCAAATTGCTCTCGCATTGAATTTAACAGCTGCGAGTATATATATAAAAAAAAATAAAAAATGGAAAAAAAGAAAAAAAGCAACGCAAGTAAACGTATTCGATGATAAATGAACAAGTGCGTGTGTGTTTTTATAGGCGGAGGAGGAGGAGGAGAAGGTGGAGGAGGAGAAAAAGATGCAGTGAAAAATATAAAATGAAAATATTCTTACTTGAATTGTCGCCAGATACATCTTGACGATCATTCGAATAAATGGGATTCGCATTGCGTTTTTAAAGGCAAATGCTATTTTTCTCTCTCTCTCTGTCTTTCTTTTATACTGAGAATATTGTATTTTTATGAAGAGAATAGAAGAGAAAGACATTTTCCATCTATCTTGACCACCATTTGTACTACGATTTGTATTGACTATCTTTATAATGGCAAAGGATCTAGTATGTATCAAAACTGTATACCGATTTTCTTTCTTTCTTTCTTTCTCGTAAAACTTTGCACGTGTTTAGGAAAAAGGTGTATCGAAATTTCAAACTAGAATGCATAACATATCAAATATTTTCTTATATCTTCTCTCTTTATTTCTCTTTCTCTATTATTTTTCTATTTTTCTTTATTATTATTATTTCTTTCTTAATAAAATAGATGCTTTACTTTTCTTATTTTTCAATTAATAACAAAATATACAAACAATTTTTGGCAAGAATTTTAAGTAATTATAATATATATATAAAGTAAAATGAGATATTATGAAAATTTAGTTAATATCCGTAAGAGAAATAAAAAGAAGAATAAAAATTAGAAAAAATGTCTACAATTTATTCCAACTAAAATAATCTGTAAACGGGAGCTGTGAACTATGTTAAAATTAGAATAGAATGGAAAGGAAATAATAAGAAAGAAAGAGAGAGAGAGAGAGAGAGAAAAGGAAGAGGAAGAGAAGTAAAATGAGAAAAAGGAATAATAGAAGAAGCACAGATATTTAGTAGCCACTTATCTCTCGCGGAAAGATTTATTAAATGTTCTACCATTTCTCGAATAATTCAAGGATAAGTGTCTGAAAGGACTAGACTATGCTAACTGTAGTAGACATGAAGGATAATGCAACGATTAAGGAAGAAAATTTATTTATCAATAGAATAGTTAATCGTTACACCTATCGAAAATCATTGGGTATACTTTTTTTTTCTTTTTTTATTAATAATTTCATTGAATTTCATCTTTTTCCACGTATTTGTTAATCGACGAAAGAATATCATGACAAATTTCTACAACGTCTCTGTATATTTGATAAAATTAATTATGTAAAAATGTTTCTCAACAAAAATAATTATCTACGTGCACGAAACGCATTTATCGTAATGGCTGTTTTAAAGGAAAGATTAGTTAAAACTAGCTCTAATGAAACGGAAGCTGTACTACGCGTATTCCGTATGAAAGGAAGAGAGAAGAAGGGACACAAAAAAATTGTAAGAGCAAGAAGGAATAGACCGTTTCAACGTGTTCTGTTATGTATGCAGATAGGTATAACACGGTATTAGAGTATATTGAAGCTATTATGTTAATTAAATGTTACTATCCTACACTTTCCTGTTAACTCTGTTATACATAAATATACATTTTTATTTCCTACCCCTCTTCTATTAATATTTATATAATTATCTTTTAAATCTACTACCGTGTAAAGATGCATTTATTTCTAAAATAAAATAAAATAAAATAAAATAAAATAAAACATAATATGATATCTAAATATCATTTATATTGATTAATGAAAATTATTATTATATGTGTAAAAAGAAAAAAAGAAAAAAAAAAAACTAGGTCAGTACATTAGGTGACGGTGCATTAAACCTTTTATGCAAATTCCGAACATTGATATCGATAAAAAGAACGACTTATATGAAAAAAAAGAAAAACGAGTGAAAAGTGATTTCCAATCTTTCCCCTATCATCGTTCCAACCAAGCAAACCCTTTCTTTTTACTTTCCTTAGTAATCGTAGAAGCACTTTATTTATCCTTGGTATGACGGAATGATCAATATCGATAGGTCAAATATTACAAACGATGTTTCGAACAATATGTAGACTTTAAAACGATCTGCAAGTAAGTAAGTGCATAAGACGAAAAACATTTTTCTATCGAAGTATCAATAATGGTAATAATAGTAATAGTAATAGTAATAATAGTATAGTATAATAATGTTCTTCATATTACGAGTTATGTCTTTACGAACGAGCGCATTAACCAATGATAACTATCTCTCTCGTAAAACTTTATTACCTAATAAAAATAATGATATTTTCAGTTTTCCAGTATCCTCGATACAAGCAACCATTACAACCACCGGTTCATATTGATTGTTTAACTCGTTCAAAGATTTTCCAACATCTTGTCAAAAGCAATTATGATCTACGTAGTCTCTTCTCTTTTGATTCGATCACTAAGTTATGAAAGACACCTTTTAGATGACCTCCCCTACCCCACAAGAAAAAAAAACACATTGAAATTAGGTCAGGCGAACATCAAAGCTTACATTAAAGACTAAACAATGATTTACCATGACCTCCTTAAAGTAAAAGCTATGGTTAGAGAGAGAGAGAGAGAGAATGAGAGAGAGTGAGAGAACGTTCTGATAACACACATTAACGTTTCATCGTTTTTAAACGAAATGTTTCCTAACAATGAATGTTACTTAAAGAACAACAATTTCTTTACAATTATTTCTATCGTTTTTTTTTTCAATTATATTTTTTTACACAAAATGAATTCTAAAATTGTTCTATACGCTAAATGCATCATTAAGAAATTCTAACAGAAGTCAATCTATATAATAACAATGATATGAAATAAGATAAAAAAAGAAAAAAAAAAACTTGATTCGAAGCGAAGAAAAGACAATCTTATGGAATATCTCGAACGACACGTGGTGGTGGTGATCCATAGGACTTCAATATCGATGATTCGAAGCTATAACGTTTGCGATATACACGTTTTGCGACCTGGATTCACAAAGGAAGAAACGAAAGTAGGTAACAAAGGGGTGGCTAAAGTAAGGGGGATGGATGGCAAAGGGATGGAAGGCAGAAAACCGCGCCAGAGGCGAAACGAAAACGACCAACTCCTTCTTTCTCTCTTTCCAAGAAGAGAGCTTGGAATAAAATTCCGAGAGAAATGGGCAACATGGATCTTTTCTTTATCTATCTATCTCTTTCTTTCGTTTCTTTCGTTTCTTTCGTTTCTTTCTCTTTCCTTCTTTTTACTTTATTTTACTTTACTTCACTTTTCTTTTCTTTTCTTTTCTTTTCTTTCTTTCTTTCTTTCTTTTTTAGACTTTTTATACACTGTATAAGTATTACAGTTGTGTGTACGTACACGAACACACGAGAATAGGAATGATTTCTCTCACCATAGCAAAATATTAGTTAATTCAAGATTTATAGCCATCTAATCTCTTGTAAAGATCTTCTAAGCTTCCTCCCCTCTCCTTTTGCACTACGTGTTTTGGACCAATGCCAAAACTTGGATCTATCACCTCGTAAATCATAATGACGCTCGTTTTAGGAATTAACTCCGTTATCGTTAAATTATGTATTACCTTTAAGACATAGCAAGTTATTTTCATTTGATTGACTAACTATCTATCTATCTCTTTCTTTATTTCTATTCTTATAATATAATTTTTATAATATATTATTATTATGCATTGAAACGAAGAAAAAGATGAAATTTTCATACGAGTCATCCACGTTGATCCTTTAAAATATTTATCATCAATTATTATCAACTATTTCAAATTATTTCAAATGATTTCAAAGTTAAGAATCAAAAATCATAACTATTTTATACATTGAGAAAATATAAGTACAATGTGTATTAATAATAACTTCTATATATATATGTGGGATAAAAATTTTTTTAAATTTTAAATGACTTATTATAATAATAAAACGAAGAGTATAACAAAATCGCGTTATCTCTCACCAACGAGATTTGCAGCAGCAGCCCTTTTTCTACCATAATTCTGAATAAATCGGAAATCATACTTTTTCTTTCTTTTTCTTTTTTTTTAACACGAGATACTACGAGAGTGAGAGAGAGAGAAAAAAGTAGTGGAAAAAAAAAGAGGTTACGAAGAGAGATAATGCGACGACTACGACGACGACGACGACGAATTCTTTGCGGGTACTTCCGGTTCTCGTGGCTGAAGAGGGTTCTAGAAAATAATTTATTAGGGTACACACGACGTGTCCCTACAGATTCACGAACTATAATAGGAACTTCATTAAGCAGCACGTGGTTAGATCGCGGAACGAAAAAGTATCTATGTATATATATGTGTGTGTATGTGTTTGTGTGTGTGAAAGGGACAGAAAGAGAGAGAGAGAAAGAAAGAGGGGATAGAGGATTGAGAGATTGTAGGACGAAATCTCTGCTAATTATGCAAATGCTTTCAAGCACGCGCTCGCGCACGAGCATACCATTTGAATTTTACGTGATGTTAGTACCTGAGTGTTCGTACGTGCGAGGTGGTCTGGTCATTCCCACGTATTCTACGATTCGTCTGACAAGAGGACGGATGGAAAAATAGGACAAAGTAGAAAAATAAAAGAAAGAGGAGAGAAGGGGGAGAACACAAAAGGGTGAAATAGATGGAAAAGGATAGATAGATGGATAGATAGATAGATACGAAGGACCGGTAGTTACCCTTTCCCTTAAACTTTTTACCAAATGCTCTGAGAATCCATCCCTCCCATCCCATCCCCATTCCCATCCCATTCCCTTTTTCCTTTTCGTCGAAGGACAGACAGTTCGTGCCTGGCCGATCGCTTTTTAGTCCTTCGATTTCACGCGCCATCGAATAAAAGGATAGAAAAGGGATTGCTCGACGTGTCTACTCGTCGTCCAACACTTACTACCCTGGTAAGTTCAATTCTGAAATAAAAGAACAAAGGGAATGGTCACCAAATAATCTATCGAGTCAATTAAAAACTTCCTACTTTTTTATCCTTTTTTTTCTTCGTACCTACTATTCTTTTCTAACGCTTGGAAGATAAAAGGGAAAAGGATTAAAAGAAAAAATAAAATAAAATTAAACGTCAGTTTAAAAAGGAAGACATTGAAATTTTAATTCTCTTTTAACGAAGTAACTTTCGTCGAAGGATCAATCTTGCAAATCGTATTTTTTTATATATGGATCGTTTATTTTGAAAGTGGTGTAAGTCCGTTTTCTTTTGTTTAGAGAAAATTAAAGATTAATATATCTGTTGTCTGTTAATTTCATTTATCGATCAATTTTAAATTCTACAAAACATGGAAATTTTGTAAGAAATTAAACACAGATTAGTTATACATAAAATTAAAGATGAATTACGTGATATCTGATTTTTTTTCAAAATGGACTTACACCACTTTCTAAATAAACAATCCATATATATATAAACGATCAAATTTCGATTGATAAATAATTACGAAGACAATTTTCAAGCACGTTGCAATAAGTCTTTTGAGTTTTCCGACAAGTTGAGTAGCTCGATAATGCACCGAGATGTAAATTCAACGAGCGACATTTAAAGAAGAATTTTTTTCCTCCAGCTATTACAATACATTTGAAAAATGTAAAAAAGAAATAAAGATAGTAATAAAAGGATTGTATATACCGTATAGAAAGAATCAGAAAAGAGGAAAGTAAAAAGATAGTTGAAAAAGGTTTTTTAGCCGACGTGTTCCGGAGGATACAGCCGATGTTACCTAGAGTAGTAGTACTGCATTCTCAACCTTTTGCTTCTCTTTCTTTTTATCTACCCTTTTGCTCACTCTTACTCACTTTACAAGAGAAAACGTAATATGCTTTGTGGATTCACCGAGCTGACCCGGCTAGCAGTTTCTTAATTTCGTTTTCGCCCCCCATTCCTTACTCTTCCTGAATCTCATAATGGAGTTCTATTCTCTCTCTTTCTCTCTTTCCCTTCTGCGTTATGATTCGTATCCTTTTTTTTATTTTTTATTTTTTTTATGTATATATATATTCTATTCTATACATCTCTTTCTCTTTCTCTTTACGTTTTACTCGAAACAAAAAGTAAAAAAAGGGAGAAAATCTAAGAGACATAAAATTCTAAAAAGAAGCCAGACAGATTTATTTTTATTTTCTTCTTCTTCTTCATCTTTTTCTTCTTCTTCCAAAAAAATAAAATATAATTTAAGATTATATTACAGAAATCTTCGATTCAAGAAGAACATCCTCGTTCTGTATTAGTTAATATATTTAACACATTTTCAAGACGAGGGATAGTAACTCCTGGACTATTTCCTTTGGGAAATACCATCGGAGATAGCTTCTCTATAGCTTTGTGAGAAAACTTCTATATAATACATACTTACATACTAATATATTATATATATATCTATATGTATATAAGGATATTCCTACCTATAGGAAACGTGACTTTCGCAAATGAGGAAAATCGTGGTTTACTCTTAATCGTTTAGTAAATGGCAAATTTACAACACCTTATCTAATTGAACTTTCATAAATGCTAGGCAAATACATTTTTGAAAGCTTTTACGTATTAAACGTCTATTATTCGAGTACAAAAAAAAAAGAAAATAAGAAACAGAAAGCAAAAGTAAAAAAAAAAATAAGAGAAGGGATTAAAATAGAAAAAAATAACAAGAAGAAGAAGAAGAAAACGATTAAGTTTAACGCATACGTAGCAGAATAATAGGATAGCGGGACGAAAAGCTATCACAAGTATTCTCTCTCTCTCTCTCTCTCGTAAGACGGTGAGAGCTATGGGGAGAAGGGAGGGGGAGGAGGAGGAGGAGCAGGCCTAACAAAAATCTCATTGATTCAGCATCCGTTGTCATTGCAGATAGTACCGACGAACTAACGCGAAAATGACAATTTTGCTTCATTTTATCGTGAAAAAGTTTGATATCTATCTCTTTCTATAACCCTCCCATTCGACCCCACGCCCCCTCCCACCCCCTTTTGTCTTTTCCTTTGCCCGCATGCTACGCTTCATTCTTTGTCTAGTTCTCAAAGCAAATTCTGTAAATTGGCCGACCCTCGTTGTCGTCGGTTGTTGAGTAGGAGTAGGGGTAGGGTAAGGTGTGTGTGTGTATGTGTGCATGTACTACGCGGTGTATTCCAACAACTAATTTCAACTTTTATCTCATTTCTCTTTCTATTCTACTTTCTTCATTGACTTTATCTTCGCGTTATTACATTCTTCCTCCTACTCTTCCTCAACCCCCCCCCAACCACCCCACCTCTCGTTATAGTTCTCTCTCTCTCTCTTAAACTCTTCTTTATTATTTTTCTCTATACGACAAAATTTGATTTGGTTAAGTATAATATAGATATATATATAAATATTTTCTTCCTAGAAAGATCTGTCTATCTATCCACCCCCTTTTCTCTTCTTCGATACGTTTCCCTTTATTTTTGTTCTCTCTCTTTACTCCTTTTGATAATATAACAGCAAAATAATAATAATAATAATAATAATAATAATAATAATAATAATAATGACAAACAAAGAAAAATATAATAAAATTTTTTTCCAAACGATCTCGTAACAGTCGACAAAATGTTTCATATCAATCACACATTTTAGTCCCATTATCAGAAGAATTTTGTTGTCGTTTGTCTAGCCAAGTGGAACGTTAAAATGGTTTCACATTTCATCGTTAAAAATCATATTTTGTAATAAATGATAATATAACGATATTCGACATGAAAGGGATTCTTCAAAAATAAAATAAAATAAAATAAAAATTAAAATTATTCGAGGTCGCGCGATAACAACCCTACGCGTTCAAATTTATTTCAATCGAATATTAATAGTGATTCGATTGAAATTAAAAAAAAAAAAAGAGAAAAGAAAAAAAGGGAGCAAAAATGTATAGTTTGAAATATATCGTAATTATGATAAAACCTGGTTTAGACTATATTCGAAATATCATTATTATAAATAATTAAACGATTATTATTAAATGACAATAATAATATCGGCTTAGTTACAAGGTATATAAACCCGGAAGATAATAATATAAATAACAAATGATCCATAAACACGTGGGTGGTCAATCTCTCTCACGGGGTAGAAATAATCGTATAGCAGAGAGCTCAAAACGTATCGTACCGATGATGATCGATATACATATACCATATCCCTCTCTTCTACGTGCTTATTAATAAATCATGCTCATCGAACCAGCCAGCCAGCCAACCAACCAACCAACCAACGACGAAGTGTCACGTCAAACGACACGATCGCTAAATTAACGACTAATAATTAGTTCATAGGCGTTGACGATTAACGCTCGATTCGGAAAGTTATCCGCCGAAACGATAACCCATCGATGTCACATAGGTGGGTAGAAAATTCACGAGAACGAACACGTGTAATTTTAACGTGTATACCATACACGTGTGTGTAGGTAGGAAGGTAGGTAGGTATGTGTGTATATGTGTGATCACTCAACCAAATAATTATCACTTCGATTGCATAATCGAGCATAAGCTATGAGATGTACCTATAGAAAATATGACTACCGATAATAAAGATCGAAAGATAAAATACATTTGCCGTAACAACAAAATACGAACATTGTAAGAGCAATTAATTCGATTAATTTATACGAATACGGCGAATCCTCGTTAAACCGCGTAATCTGTTTTTACCTTGTACGGAAAAATACATGCATCGTTAACCAGCAAATTGTAATTACGGAATAAAATCGATCGTTTTTATACGTTAGACGCGTTTGTTTTAAATCGCAATGTGATATTATTATGTTACAAATATAATAATACTTTATTTTCTTCGATATTCTAAATTCAAAGTGAAACTTTAATGCACGTTTTGCGAGGGAGAGGAGAGAGGAGTTGCAATGATTCCACAGGTGTAGAATTCACCAGGTTTCTTCGTTTATAGAAATATATGTTTGACTGTTTTGAGATACCAATTAAAAATAATAATAAAAAAAAAGTTCACTTCGATAAGATATTTCGATGCCATGTGTTTCGATTTTTAAACAATATTTCACTTTTCAACTCTATCGCGTCGGTTATATTTTTCTTTCTTTCTTTTTTTTTTGTTTTTTTTTATTCGTCAACACGTCGACAAAGATCGGAGAGATGGTCGGTAAATTTGAATGCACGCGATTGATAACATGCAAATATAATTCCATCTCTCTTTCTCTCTCATTCGTTTACCCCTTCTTCTCTATCCTACCTATATATAGTGCCAGTGATAATTTGTTGAGAAATATAAAAAAAAAAAAAACAAAAACAAAGTTGTCTCTATACAAACAAACGATCGATCAAAAGTTAATTAATATTTTATTCATTATTTTCTATACTTTTATTTATTTTTTCCCCTATGACGTTGACGTTCTACAAAATTTGTTCGATAATTATTAGAAAATAAATATATAAAGTTGGTGAGATTAAAATTACGAAACGTGAGAATTTGTTTTAAAAATTTCAAGCTATTATATAAATGACGATAAGAAAAATGTATTCTTATATCAAGAAGTGTGTAAACATATACATATATATATATATTTTTAATCAAATATATATACTTATGTATATATAGTAAAAAAAAACCAAGTCTTCTCAACGAAAAAAATGCAGAGAGAGAGAGAGAGAGAGAAGAATATGCAGGAAAAGCGTAGAAAGGAAAAAACACGGAAACGAATTCGGAAGTTGGAACGACGAATTTAAATGGTTTCGTTCGGAGTCCTTTTTAAAAAGGAAAACGGGAGAACGAGAGAAACACCGAAATCAAAGTAAGAGAGAGAGAGAGAAAGGGAGATAAAGAAAAAGTGATACAAAAGAATTCTATCGATAGTACGATTATAGCAGTTGTCAATGGCACACGTCAATTTCACGAATCTTCCTTTCCAGCTTCCCCCCGCCCCCTCCTCCCTCGATCCATCATCGTGATCCGGTACACGTGAGCTGAACGTTGATTCACCTGACAGAGAAAGAGATAACAGAAGTTAAGTTTAAAAGAGAGAAAAGAAAATGGAAGAGGTGGAGAAAGAAGAAGAGGATGATGAGGAGAATGAGGAATAGTAGTAGTAGTAGGAGTAGGGGGTGGTAGTAGGGGGAGGAGAAGGAGGGGGAAGGAGGAAGGGGGTAGAAAAGTTTACGCGCGAACAGATACGCAGATTGGACGTGCTTTCAAATCCGAAAGAAAGACGATCCATCCAAACAATAGGTAAATGCACTTCCGCGAAGTGAGGAATACTAAACCATTGGCAAGCTATGCGACTCGATGAATCGTTGGGGGAGTCGTCGGTTTGACTGTGTGTACCAAAAAGAGACACTGAAAGAATGCAAGTAGGAAGAAAGAGAGAAAGAGAAATAGAAAGGAGGGAAAAACAAATAGAAAAGCTCGAAAACGAGAGAACACTACTACGGGTTTGGTGAAACTTTCCTACCCGAAAGGAACACCGGATAACCTGCTTGCGGATGGAAAAAGGAATTTAGCGTTCCAAAAATTTTCCTCCTATGACTGTACTATCTCGATGCCTGCTGCTGCATATTAGAGAATCGGATCGATTATGCATGTTGCTTGTATGCCTCGTGCTACGCGATAAGATAAAACGAAAAAGGAAAATGGATGGAAGAGGAAAGATCGAAAGTAAGATTGGTTTCTTCACATTTTTTTTTATCGTGTAAACGTATAACGTATTAAAATGAAGATATAATGTTTCTTTTTGTTGAAATTTCACGATATATTCGTTGTTCAAAATAATACGTATAATATACGATAACATAGGCGATTAAATAAAAAATATAATTGTACGATACATCTACTTAGCTCGTTATAAAATTATACAAGAGAGAAAGAAAGAGAGAGTTAAATATCGTAGTACGGGTTAAAAATGGGGAAGAGAAAATTTGAAAATTATGAAAGAATCAAGTTATACGTGAAAACTAAAATTTTATGGTAGAAGAGTATCCTTTTATCAGCATAATTTTAAATTAAAAGAATCCTAAACAAGGAGTATATATATATATATATAAAAACAGGAAGAGATAGAAAGAGAGAGAAAGAGTAAGACAAAATATGAATTCTTTAATTAGATCTTTCTTTTTTTTCATAAAAAAAGAAGAAATAATACAGGGAAAAATAAGCATTGAAAATAAAAGAGAGAGAGAGAGAGAGAGAATACATTTCACTGATAGAAGAGAACTACGATCAAGGGACATGAGTTTGTGTCGTTGAAAACAATAAGCCAAATGTAAATGAACGGGGGAGTAAGTAAGAAAGAGAAAGAGAAAGAGAAATAAGGGATAAAAGAGGAGAAAGAAAAGGAAGACAGTACGGAGACGGTGAATCAATGAAGGAAAGAAGCTTTTAATAGCTCGACTCGACTTTTAAGACGGTAGCTGCACGGTTTACTACAGAAATTAATTATGCAAGCATGCTTCTTTTCCTCTCTCTGGCGGTTACCATGGGCCAAGGTCTTATTCCTTCGTGCACACTTCTTTTAACTACTACCAACCAACCAACTACTTCTACTACTACTACTACTTTTACTCGATTCTTTTACTACACACTCCTCCAACTAACTACTTTTCTAGTTACCAATACCATTATATTTTTCTACTGTTCATTATTCGACTCGAATAGAGATACCACTAGAAGAAAAAAAGAAGAAGAAAAAAGAAACTTATGCTAACTATTTTAGTAACCGATCTGTTACGTAAAAGATAAACACTAGTATCTATTACTGGAATTATATAACGTTACATCTACATATCGGACACATGATGTAGCGCATGTGTATACTTAAAGAATTACATTTACATATATACAATGTGTCTGACTTGAAATACATAAATATGATGAAAACAACTGTGCATATACGATATATATATACATGTTAAATTCTAATCTGTAAAAAGAGAATATTTGACGAATATTAAACTGGGAACACTGTAAAATAAAATAAAAATGAACAAGAAAAAAAAAAAATATATATATATAAAAACCCGTATATGGTGCACACGACTTGGGTTGGTGCCTATACGCATTTGAAATTTGGACATTCTCTCTCTCTCTCTCTTTTTTTTCACGAGTATAGAAGCGGAAGCTCGTTTCATCGCATTGCCTGGTGTGTTCACCTTCGGTGTCCAAATAAAGAGTGAACACGTACGACACGTTCGTGGCACGTACCGTCCGCAAAAATTTCTCTCGGTTCTCTTCTATCTTTATCTTTTCCTAGTCTCTTTTCGTGCTATCTATCCGTCCTTTTTCGTTCGAAGCTTGCCAGCTTGGTTGCTACCTTCCCACCTTCCATCTCTTTTCGTTTTTGCATTTGAAACGCACGAGGGGCATCGGGGCACGGGCGTTTCGACGACTCCCATCGAGAAAAGAGGCCATCGTTCCTGCACGTCAGTTCAACCAAGCGAACGATTTATGGAGATGGAGCCAAGTTTTTCAACCAAACTCAACCAATCACAATTTCTTACGTCTTAGAGATATCTAGCCAATTATAATAGGAATTTACGAGCAGCCCAATTCTCTTTTCTTTTCTTTTCTTTTCTTTTATTCCTTTCTTTCTTTCTCTTAAAGTATTATCGATAAAGTGCCATCTTCGAAAGAGAAGATATTCCTCTCTTGCAAAATTGATCACACCCACATACAAACACACAGAGAAAGAGAGAGAGAGAGAGAGAGAGAGACACATACACATTTTCATATAGATATACAAACACACCATCGTCTAACGTACCTCTCCATTTTTCTACCATATTTTACCTACTCTTAGTACACTTTCTCTCTATCTATCTCTCTATTTCTATTCGTTTTTCTTCTTTTTGCACAGACAGTAGGACAGATTTACGATGGTAATTACGTGGCTCTCTTCGTAGCTATTTGTCGCCTCCACGAACCGTAAGAGAGGACCAAACTCACGCTTCTTCTTTCCCCTCTTAATCTCTCTCTAAACTCGCATGGGACTAATAGTTCGACTAACTTTTACTCGACTCCTTTCTCGTCCTTGTTCCTTCCTCCTAGCAGCAAAGTTCGCGAAAATGAAAGAACGAAGGAAGGAAAGAAAGTGGCTAACAAACTATCCAAGAAGAATCTTTACTTTACATTCGAGATAAACTAACGAAAATCGTCGTTTATGCAAAATAAGTTTGAAGATTTAATCGATTTTTCGAATAAATCGCGGAAGATAATTCATCGTAAAACGGATAACGATGTTTCTAGCTCGTTGACTCGTACACGCATCCCTCTTACGTGAAGTTTCAAGATGAACAAATAAGAGAGAGGGAGAGAGAGAAAGAAGAAGAAGAGAGAGAGAGAGACAGAGAAAGATATGCGGGTTTAACATAATTAAGGGAATAATTATCCTAATTGTCGTAAGGTTGGTACGTTCTTGGCAGGCTGACGAACCGTACTGTTAGATGATGATGATGATGATTACCTCTTCAGAAAGCTAAATCTCGATCTCTCCTATCGTCTAATCTTTCTCTCTATTTCTCGCTCTCTCTCTCTTTCTCTATCGTTATCTCCTCTCTTCGTATTATTTTAGAAACATTATATCGCGAAAAGAAAAATATTGAAAATTATAACTGGTGGCATTTTTTAAAAGAGAATATAAAATATTGGAATATTAAAATAGGTATTATGAAAAATCTGTTATGCAAAATATGAGAGTAGGGCGATTAAAATTTGTATTTTTATCATTTAACAATTTTCTTACTTTACGTAAAAAATATTCTAAACTTAATTTATAATTGTAACAAACTTATAGACATTTTATAAAATTACGAAAGAAGATATTAATTATATCAGTACAATAACGCCACTAGTTATATCTTATTAAGTAATACAGTAAAATATAACTTACACTTTTAGCCAACATTAACTTTCAAGATATGAACTAACCGTGATACTTTTGTGACGTAAAATGACTTAGAAGTTTCTTTCGTGACGTTATACAGAGGATTAAGTTCGTATTTATTCTCTAACGAGATTCATTAGCTATGAAACGTATACAGTTAATTAAAATTAAAATAAAAATAACAAAAAAAAAAAAAGAAAAATAATATAAGACGCGTCTGGTGAAATTTCAAAAGTAAATTTTATCCGTGAAATATAAACGACTCGCGAGAGAAGAAAATTTAAATTCGATATCTCGACTTACTTTGTCGCATAAAATAAAGAGACGTGGAAAGTTTCTATGGGGAGAAAAATGCTACTCTTTCGATTGTATCTATAACAGCATAACGTGACTATGACAGTGTAACGACATAAATAAACCATGCTAGAACAACACTGGTATATGTTACAAAAAAAAAAAAGAAAGAAGAAAAAAAAAAGAGAATGATTGACACTACGGAAAATGTTATATTTTTCTGATGTCGCATGAATTCTTTCTTACATCTATCAATAATTGCATAAATATATTATATTAGCGTTTTTCTTATATACAAGCTGTTTGAAATTTTTATTGTAAAATAATTATTATCTTCAAGAAAAACGTAGAAATTAATTAATTTGTATGAAATATTCCAAAAGTTTTCGTCGGAATGTTCTTTGCGAGTTTGCGAAAATACCGCAGTAACAGAGAGAGCAGCCGTATTATATTATATTTTAACACTAAACCTACCCCACAAATGATTTTCAATTTGAAATTGAAATTTTGCATTAAGATATTATTAATTTCTTTTTTCTGTAACATTTGATTCATTTATTATATTATGCTAACACCAAAATGGATTATTATCTGCATTCAATTGCAATCAAATGTAATTTTAATTAAACATCGGTCATTTGATTAGTTATAGATATAAATAAATACACATATATATACATAAATTATTGATAGGTTTAAATTTGCAATCAAATATAACATTAATTAAACATCGGTTATTTGATTAGTTATGGTAGCAAAAAAAAACGTATGTAAATTGTTGATAGGTTCAGTGTTAAAACAAATAGTTACTTTAATCTCAGGACATTAAACGATACGTTATCCAATTGCACCACACGTTGGTATCGAACAAACGTATTTGATATAAATACCAATGATCAAAGTATTGCAAATTACATTTAAAAACATTTAAGCAATTGTTTAAACAACGTTTTCAAGAACAAAACAACAGATTTAGAAACGTTGCTACTTGTAATTGCATAAATGCATAATATATCGTATATCGATTTTCTTTGTCAATTATTTTCTTTGTCAATTTTCTTCTTTGTCGGAAAAATGTATACGCGTTTTTTTTTTCGTTCTATCTTTTTATTTTCTTTCCAACGTTCTAACATAAACCCGATCGTTAGGTACTAAAAGAAGCTTCGCAAAGATTTTCGTCTCCTTCTAAGCTAGAGAAAGAATCACAACGTTGACATAGATGTTGACGACAACGACGATGACGAAGAAAACGAAGAAAAATAAAAAGGAAAGAGAAAAAGTACAAGAAGAAATAGACGACGACGATTTGTACTTCTTCAATGGTAGGAAAAAGTTGTACGTTGAAATGGTACGACATTTTTACGCTCAACAAGAAAAAGATAAGTCATCGAAAAGCGCGTTGGACGTACAAAAGTCATAATACAGTTTTATCTCTAACGCGTCTGATGATTTTTCATTTTTGATCATTTTGTTTACTCTTTTTAAAGAAGATTAAGATGAATATATTCTTCGTTCTACGAGGGGAATAAATAAAATCAATTTCTCCGACTAGTTTCACGAGATTTGAGAAAAATGTCATCCGACAAACGTATGCACAATGCATACAAACCAACGCACACATACACACATAAATGCAGAGAAATTCATCCAATATTCGTTTGAGAAAAGTCGATCTCGCTTGCGTAACTGCACCGATCGTAGAAGCCTTTGTTCGATCAAAAGCATCTTCTTCCTGCTGCTTTCTTACAGAAAAGCAACTCGTTGTAAGCGACGATATTTTCCATCAACGTTTGTTTACGATCCCCTTCTTTACGTATATATATGTAATACGTTCTCCTTGTGCATCATCTTCTACTCGCGTTTCATTGTTTTCCTTTTCCGATCGAACGAAAGCACGGAATAATAAAAAAAAATAAGCTTCTTTTTATGGCTTCGTACCATTCGGTGACGAAATTTCGAAAATATTGCTCTCCTCACCCCCACCCCCAACCCCATTCTAATTCCTTTTTCTATAATATAAAAGAACGCATGGGACAAACGAAGCAAACAAAATTATTGGAACAATATTTTTCAATCGATAATAATGCATACGTATGTAAATGAAATGTTGCAAATATATTGATTTTATTTCTTCTCAATTGTCTAGTATATTGTTTTGTCATTTCCACGTGCGTTTTTATCCTTTATTCTCAACCTAACAGCCTTTTTTTGGTTTCTTTTCCTCATCATACGCGACTCATTCATAAGAATTAAAAAAGAAAGTTAACGTTTTAAATGCACATACACTGTTTATATCTATATATACATTATATTTACTTTTAAAACAATATTTAACATTATTTGACGTACTGCTTATCGATAGAATAATAAAACAACAACCCCAACGGAATTTTTAAAGCGTCACTTTAAATTCCAAATAAATGTTTTGCACAGGATTTTTAACGATAAGAGAATAATGCGAGAGAAATGAACGAGCCAGCCGATGATCCTATGAAAAATGACATTCGATAATATTCCAATTCTTTCTCGACAAGTCTTTTTTCTTTTTTTTTTAGTATTATACTAATAAAAAAATAAATATAATCTACGAGCATCTTTTAAGTCGAATAAAACCTATCCATATATTTATATAATCAAAATCTGTAGAGAGAAGAAATATCGAATGATTAAGAAAGAAAGGCTTACCCAAGTTATCCGTACGGACGAGTGTTGGTCCATGCAGGAGGAAGAGTAACAACAACAACGTGGTGGTCAGCATGACGGTGAATAAAGACATGTGACGAAGTAAAACTAGTATATAGATATATATAACAACCCTTCTCGTCCACCTCTAACGACTAATTACCCTTCGAGATAGGGTCACTCGAGAGTAGCAGTCAGGCGCGAGAAGGTACAGGGTGATCGGTTAACCTCGAATGAATCCGCGCACCAGCAACAGCAGCAGCATCAGTACCACTCCCATTTCGATTTATCTCTCTTCCAAGCTTTGATGATATTACGACTCTCGTTAAAATGAACTTTTGTAAAAGTGAACGTCCTGTGTATGATGTTTTATAACGCGAAATAACCCTTCTACTTTAATATTATTATAGTAATAATAATAATAATATGAAGAAGTGTAGAAGAAAATAAAAAAATTTACACACGCGCACGCACACACACTTAACTAAGTGACGAAAGATGCAAGCTTATATTTTAATACGTGTATATATAGTAAATATAAACACTGTATGTGCTATATATATTTATATATCCCTCCTTTTGATATTAATCCTTCCTAATGCATTACTATAGATTTTGTTTTCTCACAATCACAGATAATCGATGATGATCGTGTCACCGGAATCACTGCTGTCTCCGTTATTATACTTTTCCAACGTCATCGTGCAACACACTATCGTTGTTTCTTTTTTTCTAAATAAACACCCACGTAAACCAACAAACCAACCAACAGCTGCAACAATAACAACCAACTAATGCACTGAACACGTAGTTCAAGTTTTTCGACCGATTATTTTACCGATATTTATTTACTTTGATTTATTTTGTTTTTCCTTTTTTTTTATTGATCGATCGTTCCTCCTCTTTTTACTTTGATCACACAGTAACTTTTTTCCCCTCTAATCTTTCTTGCAAGCGGGTAAGCTCTTCTCGTCGTTTGAAGAATACGAAGCTCTCTCTCTCTCTCTCTCTCTTTTTCTCTCTTTCTCTCTTTCTCTCTGAGGATTCGTTCACGTTGTTCTTCGACTCCCCGGTCACGTGGTTTTCCTACTTTTTTTTCTTCTTCTTCTTCTTCCTCTTCTATTCCCTCCCCAACTCCTCTTTGCCGTCCTCTTACCGTGAAAAACTTTCGCCAAGAGCCGAACCAAGTTCTACGGACGATTTTTCGCGCTTCTCGAGAAGCCAACGATAAAATAAAAAATCCCCAACGGAAAAAAAAAAAAAGGAGAGGAGAGAAATATTTGAGAGAATCCGTATAAAAGATATACCCTCCTACCGAAAGAAAATTGGAGTAATCCAACGGTGTGAGAGAAAGAGAGAGACGTTAAAAGAGAAGAAGATTCTTCTACGATTTCGTTCGTTCGGATGTGGTCGAGTTTAAAAACTCGAAGTCGGAGCTAAAAAACACGAGACCAAAAGAACGAGATAGAAAAAGAAATGTTAAGGAGCAAACAAAAAAGATAAAAGAAAGAAAAAGATAGATAGACGGATAGATGTAGAGAGAAAAAGAGAAAGAAAGAGAGAGAGAGAAAGAGAAAGAGAGAGAGAGAGAAGAAAAAAAATTAAAAAAAGATAAATAGATGCAGATATAATTAAATGATTGAAAAAGAGAGACAAACATGGAACGAGAGAGAGAGAGTGAGAGAGAGAGAGATAAATAAGGCACAAACTAACCGACAAACACACGCCACGAAGTTCGCCGCGCGACTGACTCTGCTTGATTTCAAAGCAGTCGACGCGTGACGTCACGATTCATGCATCCCGCACCACCCCCTCGCTCTGGACCAATCGTTGCGCTCGTCCCCTTCTACCGGTCCTCACCTATCTAACTGCAACGTTACTTGCAGCCTCGCCTAACTATTCTCTTTCCTCCTACACCACCCTCACCCTACACCACCCACTCCCTACACCACCCACACCCTACACCACCCCTACACCCACTCCAACCAACCCCTACCCCTCCTTCGGCTGGTATTCCTCTTTTAGTTTTCGAAGATGGGTTAAACTGGCGCGCGCGGGAAGAAGATGATCCTGACCTCGTACAAAATTGAACCTCTTACGAGAAAAAGGATATCATTCAAACCAGGAACGTCATTTGCTTCGATTGGAAACAATATTATATAGAAATTAATGCAAATTGGAAAATAAATTATTAAGATCTGAAATTAGGATTATTTGTTATACGTTATAACGTTATTTTATATTGAATTTTTTTGTATTATATGTAACAGAAAATTTTGTGAAGGTATTTCTTCTTCAATGAAATCAAATTATCGAATAATCGTAAACTCTATTAATTATAATAGTTTAAATAATATATTATATTATTTGAATATAACAATTTCAAGTAGATTTAATCGAACTATCGTATTCCAAACGATCTTTATCCCGTTATCGCATTTCCTAAAAGTTACAAAATACTAAAGCATACCGAACATTCTTCGAAATTATTGCGAATTGTTCGCGACTGGAATGGAACAATTTTCGAAATTGTTGCAGAAACGTCGATCAGGTGCCACTCCGACGGCAAGTTATACCTAAGCCACAAGGTATCCAATGAAAATTTAATTTAAATTACTCGTTTCATTCTAACATAATCTCACAAAAATCCCTGACGAGATAACATCAAATAATATTTTTTTAACTCAACCATCAATGACGTTAATATCACAGAAATACATTGACCGTAATGTATATAAATGTTTTATTATTTTAAAGAAACTAAATATAATTGACCACATGAATCTAAATATATCTGAAGAAACTTTCGTATCTTTGCTTCGAACGATTCATTCACATTTTATCCTGCAAAAGTGTTCGTTCAGAAAGAATAAAAATATAAAAAAGATAAATAAGAAGACTCTTAGATGTAATATTTATTGCACCGAGATGCATTCACGTAAGCATTGTTTAGGAAATAAATTGAATATCATATTTTGGAATAATAGTTAATTTAAACTTTGTTCATAATCCTTTCATTTGCACAGAAACATTTGAACATGCAATGCTGAATTAAAGTATCGACTATAAATCTATTAAAAATACGATTTTTTTATTTAATTAAATATTTTCCAAAATATATTTCTGCAGGCTAAAGTTTAATTACAGTGTGAACAATGGAAATGTAATTTTTCTACAATAAAAAAAACAAAAGGAATAATACCACAGAAATAACGAAGCTTACTTTTATGCTAAACAAACTATTTAAAATATTTTTTTAGGGAAAATTAAAGCGATATACTTTGCAAATGAATTAATTGAAAAATCGTACTTTCGATAGGATTTACAGAAGATCATACAGTGAAATTTAATCTGAACAAATAGTTTAGTTCGTTGCTGTATAAATACATAAATTAATTGTATAAAATATATATGTATATAATTTGAACGAAAACACGTAGTAACGAAGTTTAATCGAATTTTCAAGTCGGCGACCTCGCGATCGTGACCTCACACCAGTCGTATCGTTGACGAAAGTTTACCGTAGAAAGCTTATCCCTCTTGGAGACCTTACTCATGCCGAAAGAGGTTTGCTCAAGGAACCCTTGTTTCGTAAGCCGTCATCAGCTTGTAAATGAGCTCATAAAATTTTCCTTTAAATCGCTATACCCTCTCTTATTCTTCTCCTTCTCTCTCCTTTCCCCTCTCTTTCACTTTAACCTGTGCGCGAGAGAGAAAGAAAGAAATATAAAAATAGATAATAAAGTCTTACGAGATGAAATTTCATTGCAAAATACAATAAGTCGTATAGGATAGAGTATTAACTCGACATAGAATTTTTAGAACCGTCATTTTTAAACAGAACAACTCTTTGGGAATTCGAAACGAAATAAAGAATCGACGTAGAACTCGTTGAAAAGATCAGAGAATAAACTGCAGTGCTCGCCTGTTCCTTCGGAAATACATCCGCTCTGGCATCGTGGCAAGAAGGACCCATCGGGTTAACGGGTTTCTTTCCTGTTACGAAGAGTATGAGGCCATGTGCAACGAAATTCAAGCGCTTCGAAGGAGAACCTTTCCAAAAATATATCCGAAGCCTTGTCCGCCACAGATGACAGTACGTTTTAATTTTATTTATCCGGCTTACCAAAAACCTGAGATCAATTTTTTCTTTTTTTCCAATCATTAAACTTTCGCGCAAAAACAAAACAATAACAAAAAAAAATAATAAAAAAAAAGAAAATAATTATCTAAGCTGCCAATATTTTAGCTTTTCATTTATTGTAAAAAATAAAAATGTTTTGGGCGACATTCGACACGTGCATATTAAAGTTGGGAGTTCTAAGCAAGTTGAAGAAGGCGGGTTAAGGTCCATAAAACGCATCCTCCGCAACGCGTTCGTGTCGGTTCCTACGGTGTTCTACTTAAACTCGGTTTGCTTCTCTGTGCTTTATTACCCGGACGACTGGTAACCAAATCGTGCCAAACATTCGCTGCTGGTGCTTGCATAAACACCCTTCTTCTTCCTCTCTTTCATTCTTTAGAAAACGTTCCTTATTCTTAAAAGGGAGAGATACTCTTTCTTCTTCCTTCTAGAAAAATCGATAATAGTTCCATACTTATTTTTACGCGTTATCCGGGTCACCGTCCTTAGATACCGTCGTACCACCTCGGGACGATTTAACGACCTCACTCTGGACGAAGATAAAAATATGCACTCTAAATTTGGATAATATTTAATCGCAGTCGTCGTTGAAAATTTAACTTTTATAAACGTTCACGCGTATCACGAATCTCGACTACTATTTCGGAATTATTTCGATTAAAAATAATCAAACGTTTCACTCGACGGATATATTTTTATTGCCGAAGAATAACGTTAAGATCCCCGATGAAAGCTTGAAAGAACAACAAGTTTTATGAAAGAAAAGGAAAAACTTATGACACAAAAAAAAAAGAAAAAAAATAGATTATTAATAATAAATAAATAGACTGCAATAATTGTATTACACTTTTTCGAATTCGGTTCATTCTTCTCGTGATTTTGAATTTAACTTTAGAGTGGCACGTGGTTTTATGTGTCGTCGATTTGCGTAAAAAATAAACGAACGAGTCTCGGAATCATCGCGTGTAAATATTCGAGGTGCCATGCGAGTTTGTTGAAAGGAGAGAGAGAGAGAGAGAGAGGGTGAAAACAGAAAAAGGGAGGAAAGAATGAAAATAAAAAAAGAATTTAAAAAAAAAAGAAAGGAAAAATCTGCAGCATCCATTAACAGGCACGTTTCAAATGCGGCTCCGACTCGGCAATAGGATCTTTCAACTAAACAAACTTTTCTCCTCCGTTCAGTTTCGTTTTTAAACCTCAAAGGATAGTTCGGTTACTTGTTTCTAAAGGATTCTTCGCGAATTCCGATTGGTCATTTTTTTTTAATCTCTTTCTCTCTCTCTCGCACGCGTTTTCTTCATCGATCGAGAATCAACTTTCGAAAACAATCAAAAGTTTATATCCCCCCCCCCCGAAAAAAAAGATAGTTAAGCGAGTAATCAGGAATGGTTTAACGGTGAACGTCTTTTTCTTTCCTTATTTTCTGTATTTTTTGTTCTTCTTTTTTCGAATATAAGAAAGAACGAGGTATGTCTTAACGCCCGGTAAATTTTCGACTCTCGAGAATTTTTCATAAATTAGACAGGTGATGCTGACGCTAAAGTACGCCGCCGCCGTTCGCGAGAAATTCCGAGAAAGCCATAAATAAAAAGAACCCTTCTTTCTATCTATCTCTCTCTCTCTCTCTCTCTTACGCTTTCGTACTTTCCTTGCTTCGGTACGCTTGGCTCGCGTTGCGGTTTAAAAAAGCAAAACGTGAAAGAAAAAGAGTTAGTAAATGAGGGAAATCACGAAAAAAGAGAAAAAGGGAGACGAAAGGAACCGTTCGAGAGAGGGAAAGAAGAAGGTGAAGTCCCGCGAGGAAAGTTGGCGCTTTTAAAATCACATTTCCGTTTTCCTTTTCTTAGAAACCAACGCGGAGAAAACAAAAGAAAACGAAACCGCAAAAGCTTAGCTCGAATAATTATCGGATCGCTGTCTTGCCTTCCTGAAAAATATTCGAGTGAGTGAATCTCCTGCTAAAAGCTTTCGACGTGAAGGAGAAGAAGATGAGAGTAGAGCGCAACGTACAAAGGGAGAAAGAGAAATAGAAATTGAAAGAAAGCAAGCACTTTGTGCGAAAAAAAGTTGAAAAGAAAAAAAGATTCAAGGTAATTTTATATTGTTTCAAGAATTTATTTTAGATAATATAATATCAAGACACGTATATATATATATTCCCCCTTTATTTAACGTTATGAACATTTTCTCTATGGAAGATATATTTAATTAAATATATAACAATCTATTCATCGTTTAAATACGCGATTAAACTTTAGAAATGGATTATTTATAAGTAAAAGCGAACAATATATTTGACGTAGTTTTGAAATAATATTTCATTTCTGAGATATTTATAATACAAGTTTAAGCTTTTTTTGAGAGTAAGAAATTGACCTTTTGAATTTTTTATATATATATGTATATAAAATGTTAATCGAGCATATCACAATTCTATGAAATAAAGTTTGATTAAAATTTAAGACAAGATTATAATCAAAAGTTTTCTAACTCATTGTCAAGCATTTCCAGATCCACGTTCGTACAACTTATCTTATTTCTTTACATTCGAGTAATCCATTTCTAAAGTTTTTCTTTGTTAGATCGTGTTAATATAATACAAATTGTCAGAAACAGAATATACGTTTCAAAGGTAGACGAATGGGGAAACATTGCAGATTAATAACACGTATTTACGATACGGTTGAAATAATCTTCAAAGTTAAAATATCATTTTTCAAGTATCAGAGGGGTTAATTGTTGAAAATGATCGAAGAACGTAATACAATTTGGAGATTAATTAAAACCCCGGAGTAGCGTGGCAATGAAAAACGAAAAAAAGAAAAAAAAAAGAAGAACAAATAGAACAGAAAGAAATTAATGCGAGTGAACGCAAAATCCTGTGAGAGGGAAATGAGGTCGCGAGGTGTTTATAGTTTGCAAAATGTACCCGGTGTTCGAGTGGTAACAACCGTTAATCACGAACAGAGGCCAGCCACGAATTTTATGCGTGATTTAACACGAACACGCCGTCTTCTCTACGAAAGCACGAACTTCGCGAGCTTTAGTATAGTTATATTTAATAGGAAACTTTCGCCAATTAGTCGGTTCATTCCAGAATACCATCCATCTGTCCATCCATCCATCCATCCATCCATCAGAGAAAATCTATGCACGAAAGTTCATTTCTATAGGTCCAGCGACGTGCAATGGTAACTGTTAGTTAGCAAAGTCTTTGATTTGAACGATCCCTGATACTCCTTGATACTCGTCTTTCGATTAACACGATGCATTTCTTCCTCGACAATTATATTTTACAATAATAACAAATTTGATTTTACGGAATAATCTTTTGGAAAATATTTCAACGACAATATATTCTTGGATAAATATTCAATTCATTTGAAAGTAGCAAATCCGATCACCGTCAGTCGTATTGATTCGAATATGAATATCTCGTTAAGAATTTAACGACGCGTTATACGCATATCACGATTCTATTTTACTTGTAGGAAAGAGAAAAATATCTTGCAGGGATGGAATATATGAAAAAGAATTCTCCAGACGTTTGTCGCATTTTTAAGTTCGAAGGGTTTTCTTGATCGAGTACCGTACCAAAAGAAAACCGTCGTCGATGTGTATGCCACAAGGAAAAAGTGTGTTTACAAAAAATGACTTTTCGATACGAACCTAGCGACTTCCTTTTCGCTGAGTTTCCACTTCCGCGGATACGTGGGAAGAAAGGTATAGTAGAAATAGGTCGTGTAAAGGGATGTTCATAGAATTTCAATACTCGAGTCATTCTACGTCAAACCGTCGAATATTATTCGAATGCTATTAAAATCAATGTAATCAGACAAACATTTCTTTCTTAATATTTTCAAATATTATTTTATATCAATGATTTTATTCGATTTTCTCCTCGTACGTGCTATAAGATACCATTATAGTAATGGATGTAATCATTTTCCAACCTTCTTTTATGAAATTTTTATCTCTTACGTTATGAATGAAAATAATGAAAACGATATTATATGCAGTTTTAGAATAATGCAGAAATGGAATAATATATGATTATTATAATAAATCATATTGTATCTATATAGAGTGTCAATAATAAAATTTATTGTGCTATATATATGTATATATATTTTTTTTTGTTCACTAATTTTTTTCCTAATTCTTTCTTACATTCCACGTATAAAATATTATTGCTTTTTATCGTAACTCCAGTTACGTTTGAAGAATTTTATACAATCTATGAAATACTCTTAGTGAGAACAAGAAAGTTAGTAGTATCTTTAATGTACGTTCAAGAGTTGCTCTTTTCTTTAAATATGTTTAGCACGTACTCGCGATTCTTTTGATCGAACGACTTATTCGTACGAGACTGTTTTTAACGTCGACTTGAAGGAAAAGGCGTTAGGCGAAAAATAGTTTTCCGATAGCGAAGCAAAGCTCTTCTCGTGGCTGACTTCCTCCTTCTACCCCAACCCCCTCCCATCGAAAAAATAAATACGAGAATCGTTCTTACGAATTGTAACGTAAAAATTATGAGACAATATAATATATATTTGTATTAAAAGTAATAAGCTACCAGCACGGAGAAATAAATAACAATTTACGTTGCAGTCTTCGAATTATGTCGTTTACGAGACCCTACGATTTGTAATATATATTTTTTTTCCATGAAATAAAAACACACACCCAGAAACGCGATAAGTTAGAAACGTGGCAAGTGTATAAGTCGCTCGATATACAGAATGCTGTACTTCATCTTACCGGGAGAAAAATAGGAGGGGAAAGGTTCGTAGGAGGCCCGTTATTCTTGAAATTCTTGCACAGAGTAGGTGCATTTGTAATATTATGTAAGCTGTCCGTACGAACCGGGCTTTTCAATTTGTTGGCTGGCGTATTACAAAAATATCTATGCTTTTTTTTTTTTTTTCAAACAGTTACACACGTTTCTCCGGTTCGATATCCGTTCGATAATCTTTTCTATGGAAATAAAATTAAAAAGGGGAGAAAAATAAACAATTAAACGAAAAAAAAAAAGAAAAAAATTAAAACTAAAACAATAGCAAAGATTTTTGTCCTAGGTAGGATGTCGCAAACCAAGTTGATTCGTTTAGTCCAGCGACACGGATTTTTATGCACGAATATATACATACGCATTCTGTATATACGTGTATATATAGGTAAATGCATACGTGCATAAATAAATAAAAGTGCGTTTATTCGATAGGCAAACAACGAGGAACGTTCGGAGATCGGAGAAGCGATATTTATTTCCCGGCATACCCCGTTATCCGTGCATTCTTCTCCATTTTTATGATGTCACAGCGGTACGCAAATATTATTCGGATACTTTTATGAGAGGAAGTAGACGTAGTACGTACAAGAGGTACGTACAGGTATACGCACAGAAAGATATAGATACCCGACGTAAAAAACAAAAACAAAAAAATAATAATAAAAAAAAAGAAAAAAAAGGAAGAAAAAAATGATAGTAATACGTGCAACTAGGACGCGCATGACACGGTAATAAAATATGAGTTGAGTTTCGTTGAGTTTTGCTTTAATTTTTCGTTATATTCGTAGGGAATCTCAATTCAAGACGCATAGATAGATGAATTACTAACACGAATGCACCCTCCCTTCTTCCTAAACCTCTCCTAAATCCCTCCCTTCCAACCCCCCCTCTCTCACGGATTTTTTTAACGACGTGCATCGGACTTTTTTCGCGACCCAAATTCGCGTCGTCGATCGAGCTGCAGCGCAGGGTCGTCGGCGACAGACAGGTACGCCATGTAATATGCAAATAATGCAAATAAAAGAAAAAGAAATAAAAAATTACAACGCCTAGGCAGGAAAGTGGCTAACCGTAATTTTCCGTAGTTTAGTGAGCGGACCGGAAATGGAAATAAAATGCGACGACGACGACGACGAGGAGGAGGAGGAGGAGGAGGATTAAGAGGACGAGGTGGAACGAGAAGAGAAGAGAACAGAAGAGGAGAGAATCAAACGCATTTTCGCATCGTACCATTACCTCTTTAAAGGTACAAACCCGGGGGATGAGCCCTGATGGAAATAAAAAAAAGACAATGCATCAGTTTCCTGAGTGCATTTACGCTTTAACGAACGTTTCATTCATCTCCGACTGCTCGCTTGAATCCGAAGTTATCGTAGATTCTGATCCACTCTCTAGATATCGATCCCTTCTTCGATCCGATGAAAAATGTAAATGAAAAAAAGATAGAAAGCACGCGTACACATACGTACACATATACGCGCAATACAGAAAAGAAAATACAATCTCCGATCAATTTATAAAAAACACGTTAACGTTTTTGAACGTAATCATCGATAATAGACGTAAATTTTATACGAAAAAATAAGACCCCAATTTAACTATGGAAGAAAAGATTAAGATGCAACGATTAACTAAACTCTTATTACTTATTTTTGTTTCTTTCGTATCCCATCTATGATACTCTCTCGTATTTTCTTCATTCGTAGAAAAGAAGAGGCCCTTCGTCGACTCGTTACGATGCATCACGCGCGGCGGCGATGCAAAATCCCACGTATACTTTCACGAAAAGTGGAGCGGAAGGAAAACATGGATAGGCGCGGGTGGGCGGTGGGTGTACATCGACGGTGCAACATTTGCATCACCTTCTTCTTCTTCTTCTTCTTCTTCTTCTTCTTCTTCTTCTTCTCACTCGCGAAACTCGAGCGTGACTCTAACACGGATTACGGCTTTAAGTTACAACGATAACACTCGGTGCGCGAGTCGTAAGCTAAAAAACAGAAAAAAAAAAAACGTAACACGAGAGATTCGTCTCTTTCGCGTGTATTCTCATCCCCCTTTTCTTTTTTGTTTCTATTTTTTATCTGTCTATCTTTCTTTCTATTTCAGTATTTCTTTTATCATTTTTTTCCTCCCCCACTCCCATTTTCATCTCTTTCGAAAAATTCAATCTACGTATGTACGTATGTATGTACGTATGTATACATGTTAACGTGAAAAGACGAAATTTGTTTTTCGTATAAATATGAACAAAATCTTGATGCTGTAACCTTTCAAAAATCGTAACAAAAATTTCCATCTTTTTTGCATAATAAGTTATGAACTTTACAACCCTTTTCTATTAAACACAGTACATCTCATATATATATTACATATATATTACATATTCAATATGATCTGTGTGGATTAATAACGATTTCATTAATTTCTTCTGTTTCTTTTTCTATGGATGTAAAGAAAAAAGAAAAAGAAAAAAATAGAACTTACACGACATTATCTTAACTGTAACTTTTATTCGTACTTTGTAATCGGACTTTCACCCTTTTTCTTTCATTCTTTCCTTCTTTCCTTCTATATTCGTCTGTCTACCCTGTCTCAAGAGGGTTTACTTAACTCTACTCTGCGTGAATGAAAAGAAAAAAAAAGTATGATCCGAGTAAAGGAAAAGAAGACATTTCCTCTTTGCAGGAGGGTATATCTCTACAGGGTGGATCGTGACAACTTTGACATGCTCGGTACATTCTCAAAAAATAAAAAAAAAATAAGAAAAAACAAATTTATAATTTACATGAAAAATCGATAAGAATTATATCGCAGTATATACAATTAAATAGATCTATGCGTTTAAAACAACGAATTGATATGTCTAATAAAACAAAAAAAAGAAATAATTTTGTGAATTTATTATTTTTAATCAATCGAGTAACATCGTTCACACTGTATATCATACTCGTCCAAATGAAAATTTCTTTACCCCTGAGTTTACACTGAGAACGAAACGAAACGAAACGAAACGAAACGAAATGAAACTAAACGAAACGAAAAAAGAAAAAAGACAAAAAAAGACAGAAAAAAAAAAAAAAAAAAATTGTTCTTGTTAAGTTGCCTCGCCAGCTTTGGTCCAACAGTCTCGTATTTTCCAAAGCAAAACTGGCAAGCTCGAGGCGTTATTTCTCCTCGTCGTCAAAGTTTTCGTTTTCATTTTCGTTTTCATCCTCGTCTTCGTCGTCGTTTGTCGTCGTCGTTGCAACGGACGGCTTTGAATCGTTAATGCTAAAACAAGGGTGAAAGTCTTAACGTCGTCGAAGGGGCTGCGATGTGTAAAAGGGCTGTGTCTGGGAAAGAAAAAAAAAGAAAAAAAGAAACTGATCATCCCGCGAGCGTTTGATAAATTATACGAACTCGTCGATTTTTTTTTTGTTTTTTCTTTTTATTTCTGAAGATCTCGACGTATTCGTTATAAAGGAAAAATAAAAACAAATAAAAAAAGGTTAGGGAACGCTTTTTATATACAACCAATCGTTTCGATATTAATGGAATAAATTATTTCTCTTTTTTTTCATATTGAAATTAATTAAATATAAATTTGTAAGAAAAAGAAACAAGAAAAAAAAGATGAATGCGTTCAATTACAAAATCACCCGTATCTTTTTTTATCCGTATCGTGTATTTAATATATATATATCAATCATCTACTGTTTGTCAATAATTAATATATTTACACCAATGTTAATTTTGTTATTTAATATATGGAATAAATTGATGATACTCGCGCCGTTATTAATTATGAAACATTTATTTTTCCCCCTCCTATCGATAAATTATCTCTTATATTTTTTATGACGCATATATTATTAATAATCAATCGTTCGTTAAATAATTATTTGATTTCATTCGGATTTTGCATTGACGTTGCATTCTTATTTATTTAAGCTCGTAATATTGATCGACATATCAATTTCCATTTTTAAACACAATAACGTCTCGCAATTTAAAATAATAAAACAAAGATTATCATCGAATTTTTTTGTTTTCTTTACAATACCTATCATGGCCTTGTAATAAAAAAAAAAAAAGAATAAAAGTAAAATATAAAACTCGATGACCGATCCCTATTTATTAAAGGGGCGAGGAAAAAAAATAAAAGTTTAAAATTTTTAATAAAAAAAAGAGTTAAGTATATATACTGAGGGATATTTAATTAATTGAAGATCTCATTTATCAAAATATCAAAACTAAAATGATAATAATAATATAATCTTCATGAAGATAAAAAGTCCTATATAAAAATGATAAGAAAAGGAAAAGTACCATTGAATTAAATATTGTTGGAATATTTTTTCTTTTATCATAATCCGAGTAAAGAGCAGAATTATGTGAATCCACACAGATCCTATTTTATTGGCAAGAAGCCCTTCCCCCTCCCTTAAGGATATCAATGCTGAAGGTGGATCGTTGTAGTATCCTATGTAAGGTAATAATCGGTTAAAGGTCAAACACCATTTGGGATAAAGTAGGTGGAAGAAATTTCAGTAGGTCCGAGAGCTCAGAAACGATAATCGTCGACGTTTTCTTCTCTCATGGCAGCCACTCAAGCGACTTCATCGTATCTTCACGGCTTTGTCGAAGCGAGGAAAAACTACCCCTTTTATGAGCCACGCGTGAGATTGGCAAAAAAGAAAAAAAAGAAAAAAGAAACGCGGAAGAAGAGAGAGAGAAAAAAAGAAGGAAAGAAAGAGTGAGAAAAAAAATGTTCGAGGAGATGTAAATAGTCTCGGATATTAAAAAAAAAAAAAAATACCCATTGGATGATGATCTACATCGTTAAATGCGTACCTACCACCACTACACACACAATATAATTAAAAAAAAGGGTGCATTTCCTCAAATATTTAAAGCTATATTCGTAATCATTTTATAAATAAAAAGTGAATACATAAGTGAAGAACTTAGAAAATTAAAAAATAAATCTAGTAAATATTTTTTGGTATTCAAACGAGCAAACACTTTAGCTTTCTTCGCTTTTAAGTGTATATTGTCTTAATTTTACTCGTCATTTTTTAAATATTAAAAATACTAACCTGCCCAAATTATTATTAGAAAAATAAAACAACTCATAAATTCATTACCGTATTAAACCTGAAATAGATATTATCATTGATTAAAATTTTTACTAACAAACAGAGACAATCTTTGGTACATCTCCTGAGAAATATTTAAAGTTATATTTGTAACAGAATTTTAGAAAATTATAAATCATATTTAGTGTTTATATTATGCCTTCAGAAATGCATTTATATAAATATTTAAAGATGAAGCAATTTTAAGACATTCAAATAAAAAAAATCCAGAAGGTTTGTTGTTTAATCCAACGATGATCACCTGCAACAAAAGCAAACTATATTAGTCACGGTCAAGTGATACATAGCCTAACATATAAGTGGTCCAATTCACAGATGCATTTTTCATTTGAATTCCCTATTTATTTTTATCCAATCTCTATTTACCGTTTGTAAAATAAAATTACATTTAAACGCGTGATTTTACATTAAAAAATATAATTAATTAAGAAAAAGGAAAAATACAATATTATAATAAGTAACTATAAAATAATCTATTAATTATTGTAAAATATATACTTTTGAATTACGTATATGCAAAATAAAATTGCAAATTTAATAAAATACGATCAAAGTACAAAATCTTAAAAACGAAAAAAAAAAAAAAGAAATGACTGTAATATTTACTGAACGTTAATCAAACTTCAACATTTAATAATACGAGAATATTAATATTTTTAACTCTAACTAACTAAACCTTATGCACCTTTTGGACGACTATGGCACACAGATTCGATGTGCCAAGGAGATGGAATGATCCATCATCTCCAATTACAATTACAAATTAATGACGAGCATAAATAATGCAATAAAATATAAAATATGACTAAAGAGCTATTCTCGAAAAGTTCGAACTTATTGTTGAACCTTTGAAAATAACTCATAGTTCAATAGTAGTTGCCCTCTTCAGCCACAGTTAAGTGGGGGCCTCTTCGGCATAAGCCTCTTCGGCATTTAGCCTCTTCTTTCTTCATCCCTGAAAACTGCATTGGACAATTTCTACGTTCGAGCAAGATAAGATATCTCGTACTTTTTTTGCAAATTAACTGGTATTTTGTTTGACAATTCTAATTCTCGATTATAAAAATTAATTTACATTTTCCATTAGTTATTCAAGCTCGTGGACCATCAATGAACTTAGAATTCATTGACATATACACGAGCACAATTAAATGAATGTCCAAGCAGATAATTATCGATGACCTAATAACACGTCGCACTTTTAATATCAAAAAATAAAATAGAATTGAAATAAATAATGCAATAAATGTTGTGCATTTTCTTGCAATATTTTAATTTCATTCATTCGTTATAATTCTAATTGAGAAAATCGCGATTGTGCGAAGTGCTAATATTACAATACTTAAAACTAAGTATCAAATGGATCCAAAGTATTTGCGAATTTGTTCGACTCTATCTCGTTCGAGATAGAATCGAAATAGAACTGAATCTTACAAATCGTTGCAAATTCCTTTGAATCTCATGATACATAATAAAAATTACAGAAGAGTTACAAAATAAATTTACAAAGGAAGCATAATGGAATGAATAAAAAAAAATTTTTTGTAACAATTCTGTATAAACCAGGAGGCGGAATTTCCACTCCGGAGTGAAGTAAGCCTAGTGCCTTTCCTGGGTCCTACCTACTTAAAATTAAAGTTTCACATTCGCTCAGAGAATATGCTACCTGCCTGCCAATTACCCGTATTTAAAAAGTGCAAACATACGTGCATACCCACCCACCCTCCACGATTCTCTCACATACCACCAGGGTGCAAAAGCCTAAACTAGAGAGCATGCCCCGGGGCACCTCCGACACCCTAGTTCAAACGCGTGTTTTCTAAACTTATGGGAGTACGTACCAATGCTGTAATCGACTGCCAAGGCTAATGATTATTGCATAAAAGACTAAAACAAAATACTGGTACATACTAGTATATGCATACTAGTAATATACAAGTATATCAAGTTTCCACAATAATGCGGTAACTCTACTATTCAAACGATTTTATATATTACAAAAAAAAAAAAAAATAGAAAAATTTTATATAAATAGAAAAATACAACCATGTGTATTTTTCATATTACACCTAACTCGCTAGGTGTGCTATACTAAGTATACTTTAAATATTAATAATTTATTAATTAAAACTATCACGAAACGATGTACAGTACACTACCTAAACGCACACACAGGGTAAAGTACATCGTGCAATCACTAGCACAATGACAGCCGCCAATAGGGAAAAACTTAAAACAAACCTATACCAATGTTCTCACCAGACGAGTAGCACCTGGGCACACGTTAGATGAGAACGCAGAAAGNTATGCACACTACCTAATACGCACACACAGGTGTAAAGTACATCGTGCAATCACTAGCACAATGACAGTCGCCAATAAGGGAAAAACTTAAAACTAAACCCATACTAACTGTTTCTCACCCATACGTGTAACACCTGGGCACACGCATAGATGAGAACGCAAAAGTATGGGGGGGGAGAAACGGGGAGATTAGTATATTAGAAGCTGAAAATCCTGATCTAAAAATATGATTAAAAACACATATATACATAACATATAAATACATTTTATAAAAATTCATCTAAGCGGCTAAGGACTCACAATTTATTTGATAAATATGAACTTTTAATATTTTTAATATCTTTTTATATTTTATAATTTTAAAAACCCGGACGACTCCTTTCATTAGTTGGCTGTTCTAAATAAAGAACTGGGCTTTCAGCCACCACTAACTGCTAGAATCTATCCGTCGCGAATGAGTTTGTTCTTGCTCATTATTCGTAATATCGAAGTACGATTATCGAAATTATAATCGCGATTAGATTAACGAAGTACGAAGCAATGCATGTAAGACATTATTACATGCTTTTCGGACGAAAACGAGTAAATTAATGGATCGGTTTCACCACTACTAATCAAACAAAACACGTAATAAAAAGAAAGTGCATTAATTAATTGCACTGTTAATTAAATGATTTTAATCGATGAGACAAAGAAACCTATCCTGAACTAATAAACATACAATACAATACAATATATATATTTCATGAGTAACTCCTAGAAAAGAATTACTCGTGCTCGTCACTAATTTATTGGAATAATTACAACCAGTAACTCGTGCCGATTAGGACCTTTCAGCCTCGACATGATTGAGCACCGGAGGGACTTTAAATTTTTTGACTCACTGCGTAAGAAGTTCTACGATGGCTCCAAAACACTCCTACTTTGTAGCAAGTATTGTAGTCTGCTGAGCGAAGGTCCATCGAAGATCCATCGAAGATCCATCAGAAGATCCATCGAAGTCCATCGAAGATCCATCGAAGAATTCACTCCACATCTTTGAAAAGTAAGGAAATTTATCGTCTTATCTGTAACAAATAAAGAACATAACGATAAGTTTCTGCAATTTAATACAAAATCATATAAAATAAAATCGAATAAAATGTAAATAAAAATAGATACTTACAATGCATTCCAATGGGATGAAATTCAATTGCACATGGGATGCACCTCGCGTGAATCTAAAAACGCGGTATAAACGAAATAAGAAACTATAGATGAGTGTTCTTATCGGCGAAACCGAAATTTATTAAACGACGAACAACACTGATTCTAATTCGCGTTGATTTTAATTTGTTTTACGCCCGTTCACTGATTCTACACAACTAATTCAAAGACGCTTTGCACCAGTCAATTCAAGTAGAAAATCTTCATTGATGCTGATTCTAATACGCGAACAGTCTGTGCGACTGTTTCAAGATAAAAATACAACTTTACTCGAACAAACTCTAATGCAATTAACTGCGGTCGCAGTTAATGTTATATAAATTCAAAAAATAGTTCGCGAACGCGACGAAATTGAAATTACGAACGATCGTGCTTCTCCGTGATTTTAATTTTATTTAAACGATACAACACTCGAATATTGCTTCGCGCACGATGCAATGCACGAACACTTGCAAAACTTCACAAACACAATCACAAACACTGCAATCCAACACTGCAATATTCCATATGATGATCTGAACAGAAATAAAAACAAAATTATGAATATCATTGTTGTAAGAAAAAATTATAAGAATTATTGAGAAAGTGTTCAAATAAAAATCGACTTACGTTTATTCTTCATTGATGAATGCACGATGGGTAGCCTACCTTAGATGACGATGGAGCACACGTTTAAACCGAATAAAAGAAACTTACGGAGTTTCTTTAACCCGAAAAAACGAAACTTTACATACGGCGTACAACACTGATTCTACTTTCCGATTCTTTTATATTTTATTTTATCGATGCAACACACGAGTATTTCATTGCCTACGCGCTCGATTGGCAATGATGTTCTGAAACAGAAAAAGAAAAAGAACAATTAATGTCATCGTCGTAATAAAAAACCATTAAAGTTATTATAAAAATTTTTGATAGAAAAATAATTACTTTTAGTCTTCATTGATGACTGCAGGATGGGTATCCTACCCTTAGGATGACGATGAATAAAATAAAATGAAAGAAAAACTCTGAAAAGCTGAAACATACTAAAAATTATATTACAATATTTCCTGAAATCATTCCTGAAGGCATGGCACACTTTAAAAAATATTCTATCATAAGCAATAAATGTTAGATATATAAAAAGTTGTCTAATCAGGAGTTGTCAAATTTTTTAATTAGATAACGTTCGAAATATAATTATTAAATAGTTTAATACGTCACGCGTTCGTTAGATCATTACTCGCTGGAGGCCGGAGGGGGAATGAGATACGTTACCGCTTATCCTTGAGAGAGTCGAACGCGTTCGATCGTGTTCTACGAGTACGCGACGTTCGATTGTTTACGTTTTTTTCGGCTCGAGAGATTCCTCTATATATACATACTATTCATAAATGCCTGTAGGCTAAATGTTTTGCTTTCTTATTCTCTCTCTCTCTCACTCTTGTTCTCACTCTTTCTATACATTTTTATTTATCTTAAAAAAAGACTAACGCTTACCTCGATGAATATGAATATAAAAAATAGTAAACATAATTGTTAGACCGAGTATATGTATTCCTGCTGGACTCTTTCAATGCTCGGAAACTTTAATATAATAAAAAAATTAAATAAAATTACATTAGTAGAATATAAAGGAAATCAAATACATGAGTGTATGTGCACGAGCTACCTATACTTATGAATATATGCCTGTATGTGTGTGTGTAAGTGATAAAAGTCGAATTTAATTCAATTTAAATTCTAATTGCAAGTTCTTTTTCTCATAATATCGATAATTACTACCATCTCTAATGTTGCTCCAGTTAATTTTTTTTTTTATATGTATGGCCTTAAAGATCATATTTCGTATTAAATTCGACATTTATCACATACATACACACATACAGACATATATTCATAAGTATAGGTAGCTCGTGCACATACACTCATGTATTTGATTTTCTTTATATATATTCTACTAATGTAATTTTATTTAATTTTTTTATTATATTAAAGTTTCCCGAGCATTGAAAGAATCGCAGAATACTATACTCGATCTGAACAATTATGTTTAATATTTTTTATATTCATAGTTCATCGAGGAAGCGTTAGTCTTTTTTTAAGTATAAAAAATGGTATAGAAAGAGTGAGAACAAGAGTGAGAGAGAGAGAGAATAGAAAGCAAAACATTTAGCCTACAGGCATTTATAATAGTATGTATATTCGAGGAATCTTTCGCAGCCGAAAAAAACGTAAACAATCGAACGTCGCGTACTCGTAGAACCACGATCGAACGCGTTCGACTCTCTTCAGGATAAGCGGTAACGTATTCATTCCCCCTCCGACCTCCAGCGAGTATGATCTAACCAACGCGTGACGTATTAAACTATTTTTAATAATATATTTCGAACGTTATCTATTAAAAATTTGACAACTCCTGTTAGACAACTTTTTATATGCTAACATTTATTGCTTATGAGAGAAATTTTTTAAAGTGTGCCATGCCTTCAGGAATGATTTCAGGATATGTAATGTAATTTTTAGTATGTTTCAGCTTTTCAGAGTTTTTTCTTTCATTTTAGTTTATTCATCGTCATCCTAAGTAGGATACCCAGTCCTGCAGTCATCAATGAAGACTAAAGTAAGTATATTTTCTATCAAAAATTTTATATTAACTTTAAAGGTTTTTTAGTACACGATGACATTAATGTTCTTGTTTTTTGCTGTTTCAGAACATCATTGCAATCGAGCGCGTAGGCAAGGAAATACTCGTGTGTTGCATCGATAAAGAAAATATAAGATCGGAAAGTAGAGTCAGTGTTGTACGCCGTATGTAAAGTGTTCGTTTTTTCGGGTAAAGAAACTCCGTAAGTTTCTTTTATTCGGTTTAAACGTGTGTCACCGTCATCCTAAGGGTAGGATACCCCATCGTGCCGCATCAGGAAGAAATAAACGTAAGTCGATTTTTCTTTGAAGGAACACGTTCTCAAATATATATAATAATTGTTTTCTTACAACAATGATATTCATAATTTTGTTTTTATTTCTGTTTCAGATCATCATAGGAATATTGCAGTGTTGGATTGCAGTGTTGTGAATTGTGTTTTGTGAAGTGTTGGCAAGTGTTCGTGCATTTGCTATCGTGCGCGAAGCAATATTCGGGAGTGGTTATCGTTGAAATAAATTAAAATCACGGAGTAGAAGAAGCACGTTCGTTCGTTAATTTCAATTCGTCGCGTTCGCGAACTATTTTGGAATTTATATATTAATGAACTGCGACCAATGCAGTAATTGGCATTAGAGTTTGTTCGAGTAAAGTTGTATTTTATCTTGAAAGTCGCACAGACTGTTCGCGTATAGAATCAGTGCATCACTGAAGATTTTTCTACTTGATTTGACTGTGTGCAAGCAGTCTTTGAATTAGTGTGTAGAAATCAGTGAACGGGCCGTAAAACAAATTAAAATCAAACGCGAATTAGAATCAGTGTTGTTCGTCGTATAATAAATTTCGGTTTCGCGATAAGAACTCCTCTATAGTTTCTTATTTTCGTTTATACCGTTTTAGATTCACGCGGTGCATCGCCATGGTGCAATGAATTTATCCCATTGGAATGCATTGTAAGTATCTATTTTATTTACATTTATTCGATTTTATTTTATATGATTTTTTGATTATATTGCAGATAACTTATCGTTTGTTCTATTTTATGTTACAGATAAGACGAAATATTTCCTTACTTTTCAAAGATGTGGAGTGAATTCTTCGAGGGATCTCGATGGATCTTCGATGGATCTTCGATGGATCTTCGATGGATCTTCGATGGACCTTCGATAGCAGACTACAATACTGTGCTACAAAGTAGGAGTGTTTGGAGCCATCGTGAACTTCTTATGCAGTGAGTCAAAAATTTAAAGTCCCTCCGGTGCTCAATCATGTCGAGGATGAAAGGTCCTAATCGGCACGAGTTACTGGTTGTAATTATTCTAATAAATTAGTGACGAGCACATGAGTAATTCCTTTCTAGGAGTTTACTCCTGGAAATTGTATATTATATTGTATTGTATGTATTTTTTTTAGTTCAGGATAGGTTTTCTGTCTCATCGATTAAAATCATTTAATAACAGTGCAATTAATTATGCACTTTCTTTTTATTACGTGTTTTGTTCGTGATTAGTGAGTGGTGTAACCGATCATTAATTACTCTTTTTTGTCCAGAAAAGCATGTAATAATGTCTTACATGCATTGCTTCGTACTATAGTTAATCTAATCGCGATTATAATTTCGATATATCGATACTTCGATATTACGAATAAATGAGCAAGAAACAAACTCATTCGCGACGGATAGATTCTAGCAGTTAAGTGGTGGCTCAAAGCCCAGTTCTTTTATTTAGAACAGCCAACTTATGAAAGGAGTCGTCCGAGGTTTTTAAATATATTAAAAGATATTAAAAGCTATTTTTTATTCACTAAATTGTAGAGTCCTTAGCCGCTAGATGAATTTTATAAAAATGTATTTATATGTTATGTATAATGTGTTTTAATCATATTTTTAGATCAGGATTTCAGCTTCTAATATCTATCTCCCCGTTTCTCTCCCCTCCCCCATACTTTCTGCGTTCTCATCTATGCGTGTGCCCCGGTGTTACACGTATGGGTGAGAAACAGTTAGTATGGGGTTTTTTAAGTTTTCCCTTATTGGCGGCTGTCATTGTGTAGATTGCACGATGTACTTTCACACCTGTGTGTGCGTATTAGGTAGAGTGTTTTGTACATCGTCTCGCGATATTTTTAATTAATACATCATTAATACTGAGAAATTACTTCTATTCACGTGTGATATGACAAATACAAATGTTTCTATTTTTATATTATATAAATTTTTTCTATTTTTTTTTGTAATAAAATCGTTTTGAATAGTAGAGTTACCGCATTATTTGTGGAAACTGATTACCGCTAATAACTAGTATGCACATATACTAGTGTATACTTGTATTTTTGCATTAGTTATTTTTGCAATATCACTAGCCTTGACAGACGATTACAGCAGTGGTACGTACTCCCATAAGTTTAGAAAACACGCGTTGAACTAGGGTGTCGGAGGTGCCCCGGGGCATGCTCTCTAGTTTAGGCTTTGCACCCTGGTGGTATGTGAGGAATCGTGGAGTGGGTGGGTGGGTATGTACGTATGTTGATCTTTTACCATATTGCCATATATCAGGCAGGTAGCATACTTAGGTGTGAATGTTTGTATTTAATTTGTAAGTAGGTAGGGACCGAGAAATCGCGCGATTGTAATTTCCACTCAGGAGTGGACAATTTCTTCTCCGGATATTATACAAAGTTTCAGCAACCATTAGATTCATTTATTCACTTAAATATTTATTTTATTTTTTCCATATATTGCTGATACTCTGTACCGCGAAATATAAATCAGTATCGAACGATTCAAAAGTCTTTGCGTTTTCTTAAAAATTAAGTTTTTTTCGAAAATGTGAAGATAGCTGAATACGTTGGATGCTTACTTAATATTAAGTATATTAACGCTTTGCTCTTTAGTAATTCCTACTGAATACTTCATTTTTTATCTATGTATAGTAAATACAAAGTAGAGTAAAGATAAAAGATAAAAGTGATCGAGTAAAAAAGTAAGACCATATGATGTATGACAAAGTTTTTGCTTTTGCTTGATATTATTTAATTTTTTAAATGCAAAGTGTTAATAATAGGTTCATCGATTAGATCAAATATCTGTTGAGGCATTCGAGTAAATGTAACTGTACGATTTGTATTGTAAAATGCGCTTAGATAAAGCCTCACAGCAGAGTTTAGGGCATGAAGAAAGAAGAGGCGCTATGCCGAAGAGGCTAAGGCCGAAGAGGCCCCCACTTAAATGTGGCTGAAGAGGGCAACTACTATTAAGGCTATTGAGTTATTTTCAAAAGTTCAACAGCAAGTTCGAACTTTTCGAAAATAGCTCTTTAGTCATTTTTTATATTTTATTGTATAATTTTGTTGCTCGTCATTAATTTGTAGTTGTAATTGGAGATGATGGACCATTCCATCTCCTTGGGACACCATATTTGTGTCTCTATCGTCTAAAAGATGCATATGTGTTTAGTTAGATTCAGAAATATTACAATTTTTGTATTATTAAATTTGAGAGCTTAAATAACGTTCGGTAAATATTACAGTAATTTCTCTTTTCTTGTTTCGTCTTTAAAAATTTTTATTCTGATCGTATTTTATTAAATTTACAATTTTTCTTTTCTATAAGTTTTTCGTAATAATTATTAGATATTATTTTTTTTAGTAACTTGATATTTATACTTTTCTCTTTTTCTTTTTTTTTTGTATACTTTATGTAAATGTAAAATCACGTGTTTAAATTTAATTTCTTTGCAACGGTAAATAGATATTTGATCAAAGTAAATAGAGAATTCAATTGAAAAGTGCATCTGCGAATTGGACGATTTATATGTCAGGCTATTGTATCACTTGATTATATGATTAATGTAGTTTTCTTTTTGTTACAGGTGATCATCGTTGGATTTAACATTAGACCTTTTTGATTTTCTTCTATTTGATCGCCTTGAATGGTGACCTTTTAAAATATACGTTTAAATGCATTTCTGAAGGCATACACATGTTTATACATTAAAAATTAAATATAATTGTTTCCATTTCTTTTACAATATAACTATACTATATATATTATCATATACTATCAGAAAATAGTGTTCTTTTATAATATTGAACCGTCATCGCGTTAAGTACCCACTATCGCTTACTGGTGGTCCCGAGAGTAACAAAAATGAAGCTCGGTAGATAAAAAAGGGGACTTGTAAGTTTCTATTAATTCTTAATTATTTTTTAAGACATTTTCAATTATCAATCACTAATTAAATAACTAATTAAAAGAGCTAGCAATTATTGATCTTGAGTTAGTAAATAGCTAGCAATTAAATGCATATGCATATTCATTTTTTTAGTTCTTGAGATTCTATGCCAACTTTGTTTATTTTCACATGATACTTTTCTTTTTATATCAAAATATTTATAAATTATGAATTTGTTAACTTAGTTAAATAAATTAAAATTTATCTCAAGATTATTTTAAGCATCACCTTGAGAAAGGACTATGGATAACACATTATGAATACTTTTTAAAGATTAGCTATATATATATACACTGTAGTTCAAGCAACGTGTCATTTAATTTTCTGGCCTTTGTCAAAACAGAACATATCATAATTTTGATAAAATAATATATATATCTAAAATGTGTATGTATATTAATGAAGTTAATTATTTGTATTATTATTGTATTAAAAAAATATTACTTTTATACGTGTCATAAGAATTAAAATTTAGGTTTAATTTCGTTGACGTATAAGTTAACCTATAAAAGATTTGTTATCTTCTATGAATTACAATAATAAGCATTGATTTATTGTTTTAGCTGTTACCAGTGGAATATCCTTTATATTGTCTTCCATTATAACTGTACTTTTATTCTCTGGGATGCAAATGTATCGTGCTTGGTTAACATCTTCGCAGTTGCATACCATTCTTGGTGGTTATGTTGGATCATTATTATTTTTGTTTGTATTGACAGCGTTAGGTAATTTAGAAGCTACCGTATTTGGAAAATCATTTCAACAGAAATTATTTCCAGAAGGTCAGTTGCATAATTATGAATTTTTATTTATAATTTATAACGCTGAAAATAATATTCATCTTTTAGATTACATCTTTAAAAGAACATATTTGTTTTAAAAGAAAATGAATATTATTTTATGTTACAGTTGTCTTCTCATTAATAATTAGCTTGATCTCATCAGGATTGGTTCATCGTGTTGCAACAACAACCTGTTTTTTGTTTTCCATGGTAACGCTCTATTACATGAACCGAATATCTCAAGAAACTTATGCAGTACCTATTCCAGCAATGTCAATGCATTCTAAGAAAAGAAAGTAAATGGTATGAGCATTGAATATATTGCATCATACTGTTTTCTTGTATCATCAATACATGAAGTAATATCTTCAATCTCTTATCTCGTTTTGTAAATTTTTCATTAAAAAACAGAGAACGTCTTTAATTTTACATATCGATTAGAAAGAAAGTAATCCTAATCCTCTTTTGTATATCGTAACATCAAATCAGCGAAAGAAAATAATCTAAGAAATATTTAATATTATTTTTAATATCCCCAATATTTATTATTACAATGCTTTAGGTTTCTTTTTGTTTTTTTTATGTTTCTCCGCTTCTTCCTTGTCGCTAAAATATTCGTACACTTCATCTGATGAATCGATACTAACAGGAGTACTTTTTTGCATCTGATCATCTAATTTTTTAGATTCTTTTAATTCGGATTGGGGCATAACATGCTTATAAATAGCCAAAGCCTGAAATATTATAAATATAAATAAAATTTTGTTTTTTACTCATATATATAGTACGATACGTTTAAACAAAAATAGAAAATAATTAACCTGCGTTATCAATGACGTTGCATCTCCCACGTTGCTTGGCAATATTATAGTATTGTTAACTTTAGCTAATTTATTGAATGCGTTTACGTATTGTTCCGCAATACTCAAAGCAGCTGCATTTTTTGCGTCTTCAAGAGAAAGCGAACTGGCTACTAATTGCAAACCTTTGGCACGCGCTTCAGCTACGGATACTAAAGCAGCAGCTTCACCAGTCGCTTGATTTATTTGTTCCTGTCTCGCAGCCTCTGTGGTTTAATTTTAAAACTAATATTGTAAATGTTTATAACAAAAATGTTATATTACAATATTTACTTAATTACCGGAAGTTAAAATTCTTGCGAGCCGTTTGCCTTCCGCTATATTTACTTCGGCTTCCCTTACTCCTTCGGATTCTAAAATAGCTGCTCGTTTCTTCCGTTCAGCTTCTACTTGCATTTGCATCGCTTCCTGCACTCTGTCCGGTAACTTTATATCAACTATATAATAATTAATTAAATGTAAATTTAAATTATGAGAGTATAAGTTATTGTAAAATATTTGAATATTATTCGAGCTTACGAATTTCATATCGAAGACATAAAATACCCCACGCTTCGCTAGCCTTGTTAATACTTTCAACGATAGAAACGTTAAGACCTTCCCTTTCTCTAAATACCTTATCCAAAGATATTTTACCCAACTCTGATCTCATCGTAGTTTGTGCTAATTGCATTATAGCGAACTCCGCATCCTCAACACCGTAAGAAGCCAAATAAGGATCATTTATTTTTAAGTACAGCACACCATCAATATCCAGTGTTACATTATCTATAAAAAGTATTATAGAACAAAAGCTTTAATATTATTATTATTATATATATATGTATTATTGTATACATACCAAATGTAATAGCACTTTGATTCGGCACTTGTATACAAATTTCTTTTAAACTTTGTACGTATTTGACTCGATCTATTATCGGAAAGAGTAGATTGAAACCGGGTTCTAAAACTTTATGAAATTTTCCCATTCTTTCAACAATCCATGCCTAGAATAATATTTACAATTAATTAATAATATAATAAATGAAAAGAGTTAAATTGACATAGACAAATAAATCAAACCTCTTGCTGTGGAACAAACATTATTATTGTATTCAATGGTGTAACCGTAGATGCTTGTCTGGCATATTGCGCTGCATATAAACTAGTACGGTGACCATGTTCACCATTCAAAAATGTTTGTTTCTGTTATAAAGAAATAATATATTTAATACATAAAAAATATATTTTTTTTAAAATGACAAATAACAATAATACATACTGTTAAACTACTCAAGTTTCTTGTTAATAACCTCTTAGTAATATTCATTTCGTATGAATACAAATATACATATATATATATATATGTACGTTTTATAAAATAAAAAATAATCTAACACGTGAAAATATCAATAAATGTAATTGCAATGTGATGCAAAAAGTCTTTCAGGTTTAAACAGATTCTTTCATCACTTAAGAAAATACTTTTTACTATTTAAAAGCTTAGATGTCGCCATGATAGAAAATCTATATACATATATAAATACATATAAATGTATATATATGTGTGCATTTGTTCTATAATTCAATATTAGATAATAAATAATTAAATAAACATTAGTATTATAAAAAATAAATCAATATTTTTATTATTTTTTATAAAATTTTGTTCTCTAATTTATCGACCGGATACGCGCGTGCAACGCCATCTGTCTTTTCTGAGAAATAATAAATTGCATCAAATCAGCGAATAGGTGAGGTTGGGGTGGGGGGGCCTTTAGGTAAGAACGACAGTATCGTCTTGTGTGCTTTGTGCCGTGTCCAGAACTGTTTTACTGTTTATGCATCATTCTGTAACAATTAACGATTCAAATTATAGTAAATTAGTCGTATAATTCTTGTAAAGTGTTAGATAAACATTATGAGGATTTGGAGATCGGAACATACATTTAAGTAAGCGATGCAAATATTCAACAATATTAGATAGTTGCCATTTTTTCTTTCTTTTTTCTTTCTTCCTTCTTGACCGGGAATACGAACGGAGTAAGAAATTGTAATAATGAGAAATAAAATGAATGATTATTTTTATTTGATGTATTTTAGTCACACATGGGAGACCGTGACACAGGCAGCTTGGAGAAAATATCCTAATCCAATAAATTCATCGATTATTGGAACTGATGTTATTGATAGGAAAGTTATCGATGGAATCCTACACACACATAGACTTGTTTCCTCTCGTTTTGGGTTTCCAAGGTGGGCTCAAGCAGTAAGTAGATTGTTGTTATTTATTAATAACTTTTGACATTTGTGTATGACGTTTTCATTATTATTTAAGTATAATTATAAAAACTCGTTTTATTAAAATGTTTTTTTTTTTTTGAAAAATTAATGACGAAAATTCTTAGGTTAGAATCTTAAGTGATAATAAAATTTAATTCATTACAATTCATTGATGTTCAATTTGAAAATATATATGTATATATATATATATTATTAGGTTATTAAGAACGCCAAGATTATGACGTAAATGTATCCTTGTAATGATCACGGTTGTTAAAAGTGTGTATCACGCGCTAGGTATAACCTAACCTAATCTAACCTAATCTAACCTATTACATTTATAACAAATTCTTTTATTATATGTATTTTATTTTAAATACATGTATATTTGTTTGTTATTTTTATTTTATTTCATATATTTTAGTATTTTGTTTTATATTTATTTTATATTTTTTAACATTCAACATTCATTATACAAATTTGATATTATGAATAGAATGAGTGCGATGGAAAATATAAATTTTTGGATATTTTATTTGTAATATTTATATTTGATTTGTATTTTATTATTTCTTTTGTGAAATATTTAATATTTATTTCAACAGATAATGTACATTAATTTATTCAAGTGTCGTTAGATTTATAGACATTGTTAAATGTCAAGCGAAAACTGCATATTTTAATTGAAGATGTTTTATTATAAATATTTCACAATATTTTATAGAAATTGTATTTGTAGCATAGTAAGTTTAATAACATTTATTAAGTTTAGGGATTAACAATTTACTCCGATCAGTTTTACTTCAAATAATATTTAAAATAATTAATATCATACATCGCATGAGTAATTGGTTTCATATTTATAGAAAATCATTATTGATAGCTATTATGATTCTCTAATGATGATTTAAATGCTAATCGAAGACTTCTTATTATAAATATTTTACAACGCATAATTTAAAACTTCATTTACTGATCAGGTAATTAGGAATATACACGAATAACGACGTATAGCTTTCAAAGACAAAATAATAGGAAAATTTATTTAATTTAGAAGATGAAAATTTTTTTAAATATATTTTCCTTCAAGTTTTATTCAAGAACAAATATATAAAACAACTTATCGTCTTCGAAAAGAAATATAGAAAAATTTATTCAATTTAATGAATAAAAATATATTCAAATATAAATTTTACTTCAAGTTTTTTTCAATATCGAACAATTTGATGTATCTTCTTTGTTATAAAAAATATGAATCATTATAAAGAATGTATAAAATCATTAATTAACTATGTAACGTGAGTAATAGGTATCTGTTTCATTCAAGGCCATTCTCTACATCAACTAAGTACTTTTAAAGTGGTTTTTATATCAGGGGATAAATTAATCTTATTACAGCATGGGTCATCGATTTCAAGGTCGCCCTCTGACGATTCTCACCTAAATTATCTTAAAAAACGATTTTAGTAAAACCTTTATAACCGACTCTTGGTCAAGTAGATAATTCGAAATAAATTATCGACGTATAGTCAAGGTTATCGTCTGAGAAATTCATTAATCCTATTTTGATTTTATTGTTAGTTCAAATGTACGTCATACTAATGCTTAGATATATCACATTCATGTAATTGTGATCCAGTTTGTTGGAATGACGACGAAAGCTCAAGTATTGTTAGGTTTACTTATGTAACACAATTACGTTCTCACTTATCTCTGATCAAAGTTCATTAATCGTTAGAAAAGAAGATTTGAGATAAAAGTATTTACACTGTAAAAAACAAAAAAATATAATAATAAGAAAAAAAGAAATATTTTATATCTTTCATTCACATTTATATAAGAAAGTTAATCAGAAATACAAACGATTCTTTACAAAAATGTATTCATAGAAACAACTGTTCGTTACATATTCATGTATGAAAAAAAATTCAATTAAAAAGATTTCGATCTTCCTCCCCTGTTCTTTCTCTCTCTTTCTTTCTCTTGCTCTTTCTATTGGAACGAACAAAATATTCAATTGTATCGTAACAATTCAATAATATTCAAATACAATCGAGCAAGTAGTATAACGATAGTGAAGTTTAATGCACCAGAGAAATAAAAAAGAAAAAGAACAAAGGGTGAAAGGATGGGGGAGGGGTGGGGGAAGGTGAGGGGGTTAAGAAAAAATAATAGGAGGGATCAATAACGTTTTGTAAGTTTAACTTTAGCGGATGGAAACCAAGGGGCAGGGATATGGGTGGCGGAATGCAACAATGAACATAGCAAGAACCTGTTTTATCGGCCGAGCGAACAATCAGCATTTGAACGAATGCACCAACCACCCGACCGAGTTAGTATAGCTGCTAGAGGAAACCGGAAATTCAAAACTTTCCGAGGAAGTCGTGAGCAAGAAGATGTGCAACATTTACCCTTTTTTGTATAGTTACGAGATAGTAGTAGTAATAGTAGTATTAGTAGTAGCAGAAGAAGAAGAAGTTGAAGAAGTAGAAGAAGAAGTTGAAGAAGTAGAAGAAGAAGAAGAAGAAGCTGAGAAGAGGTGAAGGTTTTAGGATGTTAAAGGGTGAGGGTTGAGGTGTATTAATGAAATAGAGAAAGGAAGAGAGAGAGATAGGGATTGAAATGGAGGAATATCAAGGGAATTGCAAAACAACAAGAGCAACTTGTATCAACTTTCATAATGAGTGCGCTCAATGTTACGCCATTTGGCAATCGTCCAGTTAGTTTTGGAAAGCAAAAGAGAGTCCTTGGAAATACATGATATTCTCTCTCTCTCTCTCTCTCTCTTCATTTCTGTTTTTCTTTTACTCTCTTTCTATTCCATTCAATGTGTGCGCGTGTGTGCGTGTATATGCAATTTGTATATGTATTTTTTTACTCTTAAGCATAGTTGTAGCACTTTTTTTTTTCTCACTCACAGTCACTTTTTCTCATCTTATTTTCTTCTTGGTTATTCGTCGGCCTTGGTTTAACGTGCCAATCGTTAGAAAGAGAGAAAGAGAGAAAGAGAGAGAGAGAAAAAAAGGGGCAAGGGATTTCAACGTCGAATCCCTTTTCGAGCTAGCGAATCGTTTCCTTTCGGAAGGATTTTCTATAAGCTCAGCTATTTCCTAAAAGCTCGTTTCGTTGTACCGAGAGAGAAAGTGAGATGTAGAAAGAAAGAAAGGAAGAATGAACAAGAAAAAGAGAAAGAGAGAGAAAGAAAGAGAAAAAGCGTGTAAAAGAGAGAATTAAAGTTAGAGTTAAGAGTTAAGAGTTCGAGATACTGTAGCTTGGAATAACGCAACGATTTAATGAAATTAAATTTAATTTGAATGAAATGTTTGCGTAAAAGAAAAACAAATAAAAAAGCCACGCGTTAAGTTGCTAAAAATTAATAGAAATAATGTAAAAATGTTACGGAGATAAACAATATAAGAAACATATGAAATATTATTTTATAATAAATATTTGTATACGTAATATTTATGTATCAAGTATATAGTATGTTTTATATATATGTATGTATAGAATAACTATTAAATTATAAGTATACAGGGTGTCCCCTTGAATATCTTCGAAATTTATTGACGGTAAAACAAAGAAATTTAGTATTTTAGTACTTTGAAGAAGTTTAGTACTTTTATGGCGGGAATAAAAATCTTGCATGAATTGGTGCATTAAAAAATATGTGATTCCATTTAAAAAATTAAAGTTGATCTTTTATGTCACCTTTACGCGTCCACCTTATGAAAAAACTAATAATATCGAATAGTATGCACCCTCAAATCGTTGAACTTTTATCTAACACACTTTTTTTTGAAGTTATACTTCTTTTGGCGCGTTTGGGAAAATGTAATGGGGAGTGTGATTTTTTTCGCATGGTAAAAATCGACACCACGAAGTTTGTCGGTATTTACGATGCGCGGCAAAGCGATTTCAAGTTTACGGCGTGAAGTTGTCTTCTCTTCTTCTTCCCCCCTTTTTTTCTCAAGCGGGTCACCCATCCAATCACTAATCGTACTCAGCGCTGATTTGCTTAAATAATTGAGCGGGAACTGGTGCTATCACAGCGCCATGGTCGTTGACGCATAAAATAATTCGATATATTTCCCTAATATTTAGCGTGGACTGATATCTATATTTTGATATATTTTTATTCTTTCTTATATATATTTATATATATAATTTTTATTATTATTTTTGTTTTGTTTTAAAGTTATTTTTTGAAGTTATTTTTGAGATTATTGAGGTTATGTTCGTTTTCGTACGCCATAGAAGTATAACTTCTTACGTTGGTACATAAGTACACGCACCAGTTTTTTTTGTACCATTCGACAGAAAATATATTTAAGTGGTTCCATTTAAATGGGACATCCTGTATATATATATATTTGTATATGTAGTGGTTAAAGAGAACCACGGAAGAATATTTGTATTTTTCGTAGGAGAGAAACGTGTTTGAAATAATTTTACTTTGGTTTAAATTATCCGTTGAATTTCCATTTGCGTTCGCCTAATTTGTCTCCTCCTCTTCTGATATAACGTTTGTTAATCAAGGTCCTATTTTATATATGATTTAGTAGTAGTTGTTATTTTTAGTGATAGTGATGGTATTCGGTTTATAGTAATGGTAATAGTAATAGTAATTTATGATCTATTAAATGATAGGAAGTTGTTTAGTCAGAATATAATTGAAATATCTATAATTAATGGCGAAAGGATTATAATTGAAGTGCACTTAACACACACAGAGTACAAATTACAATCTTTATAATTATCTAATTATTCGCGTTAATTCGTCATTAATATCAGGATAAATGCTTGATGTGGTAATTCGATGGATACGAGTGAAAATGGGGGTGGGGGTGGTGGTTTAGAGAAGTTTGAATGAGTCAAATTATTTTTTATGATGTAATTGAATGTTTGTAGAATTATCATAATCAATGGTTATACAATTTTTGGTTTTGTTTCGATTTGTTACAGTTAATCGGTCATGCCAAAATCTGTTATGCCAGTGAGAAAAGCGAGGTTGATCCTGTCAATCGTGAGATGATTCTCAAAACGAGAAATGTAAGTCAACATTTATTTCATATCTTTTCGATTAAGCTTTACAATCCCCCCCCCTTTTTTTTTGCCAAACGAATAATCTCACGATCAAATTGCATCTCTGCCAAATTGTTTTTATTCGATTTTTTATATATTACATTTCTTTTTATTTTTTTTTTTTATTTTATTTATTATTCGTTAAATATTCGAATACAATTCCTAATTAAAGATTGACTCTTGTTAATGAAATTTGTTTATTGATTATTCTATTTAAAAAAAAAAAAAATACTTTCTCGATTTTATTTGTATGCGCAGTTTAAAATCACACGCCTATTATACGCCGTATTACTTTTTTTATTTATTGCACCGAGAGTAATCCTTCCTGGTAAAGCAAAAAAAAGATGAAGAAGAAAGTTAAAAAAAAAAAAAAGCATATACCGGAACTATGGAAAAAATAAATTGTATAAAACAAAAATTAAATATCCATAGCGTCTATAGTTCTTCCCTCCTCTCTCCCTCCTCTCCTCTCCTCTCCCAAAATCTGACACTCCCAACGTGTAAAGTGAAGTGAAATGAAAATAAATAATAAAAAGAAAACAAAAAAAAAACAAAACAAAACCAAAATAAAATAAAAAAATAAAACTAAAAAGACCCTACAAAACAAAAAAAGAGTTGATTAAAAACACAGCGAACAAAAACGATAAATCTTGAGGTTGGGAGGGGCGGGGGAGGGAGGGAGGGGGAGAGGGGAGTGAGGGGGGTGGAAGAGGAAGAACAATCAAAGCAACCTGATATTTACCAATTTCACGAGTAAAAACGTATCCAAGGTATTGTATATAATCGAGTAAAAGGTAGGGGTGATATTGGGGGTGGTGGTGGGGGTTGATTGGGGGTGGCTAGGAAGTGAGGAATAGAAGGGTATGGAAGTATAGTAGTAGTAGAAGCCTTTGGAAACATAGAGTATCCACGAAAATTGCATATTCGTGGATATAGAGTGTATAGAGAGCATAGGTGGAAGGTGGAAGGTGGAAGGTGGACAACACGCATACACATACATACATACATACATATATATATACATATACACACACAATACAACGATAAACGTGCGTTGGACGTCGATCTCTACTACTCACTCTCAATTTCGATCGAATTGGAGACCTCGTAGCGTGTAAGTGGAAAATTGGCTGATGCAATTTCGACTACCCCCTTCCCCCCGCCCCCTCTACACCCCCTTCCAGCCTGCCTCCTCTCTTTGTACACCATATTCGCAAACTCTCTCTCTATCTCTATCTCTCTGTATCTCTGTTTCGTTCACTCATTCACTTACTCGTACACTTACACATACACACACACATATACACACACACACAGCACTTTATATATATATATATCTCTCTCTCTCTCTTTTTTTGTTTTTTTTTTTTCTTCGGGAAAACAATATACTACGTCTGGTGTTACGTGTATCAATCGTCAACGTAGTATCGAAAACTGCTACGTCATAACCAGAAATTCTTCACCCCCCCCTCCCCAACCCCTTTTCTCTATTCTTCTCTTCTTTTCTTTTCTATTCTCTTCTATCATCTCGTTTTGGTGCATAAAAAAGAGAAGAGTACGGTTAGGGAAAGTTACGAGTCTCGTTGTTCGCACGTTTATCAAATCCCTTTAACAATCATACATTCTTTTTCCATTTTGTTGTTGTTGTTGTTTGATTTGATTTGTTTAAAGACATTTGAAATAATTATTTAAAGCAACATTTCACTTATACAATATATCATAATATACGATAGTTTGATGATAATTCGATCAGAGAAAAAACAAATTTCACGATAACAATTCAATCAGATTTTTACAATACGTTTGGAAAATAACAAACAATTTCATTTACACGAGAAAATATGTTCATGTAGATTTATTTGTAAGGGATGAAGGGAAGACGGGAGGGAGGGAGGGAGCAGAGAAGAAGGGGTGAGGAAGGGAGGGAGGGTTACTTAGCCCTTGTTGAAATTCATTCCGGTATCAATAACGAAGAGAATATCTGTGAGCTTTGGCTGAAGCTTTTGGAGCATTAGAGGAGTTCTCTTGAGATGTGTGAACGATTAAGAGAGAGTGAGAGAGAGAGAGAGAGAGAGAGAGATAAAAGGGGTTGGAATGGGGTAGTGGTAGGGTGTGTGTGGGGTAAGTGAAAGCTGGTAGATACTCTAAGGTAAGCAAAGTGCAGACTACTCGAAGATGGGTTCTCGAAGGTTGTTCGGAAGAGGTTTCACTTACACTACTACTATCCAAGGAGTTAGATATGATAGGTTATTGATGCGAGCATTACCGGCAACCCCTGCTACCTATTCCCCAGATCTTCCTCTTCTTCTTCTATTTTTTTTTCTTTATTTTTTTTTTCCCCCCCTATCTTTCTCTTCTTTTTT
>NW_025113097.1:1212804-1256716 GCF_010416935.1 Polistes fuscatus
AATATTTAAATAAATCTATATCTATATATGTGTGTAGGATATTTAAAAAAGTAGGAAAGAAATGTTTCATCTTTCGCGTATTAAATATGTAAACTTAACAAATTTTCTTTCAATCGTTTCAAACTCTCTCCAGTCTAATTCAACCCCGCCGGGAATAGGGAGGTGTGGGGGTGTGGTGAGATGGCGGGGGGTAGAGGTAAATTGATATTCAAAAATATTCGCGTTGATTTAAATCGAATCCAAATATATATTTATTACATATCTATATATATATTATATAATTATTATATATATTATTATATATTTATTATATATATATTTTATAATATATTATATATTATTATATATAATATATATATATATAATATTTATTTATTATTAATTTATTTATATATATATATATTTCTCTCTCTGAAATTAATATCACGCGGAATAATTATTAACCAACCAATGAATTTTGTCACGTGCAAAAATCTAACGGGACACTATTTTGCCCCCACCCTCCAAATTGATTGAAATATTATGGTGGTAGGGGGATGAGAGTGGGGTGGTTTAGTGGTGCATGGCGTGCTGGTGGTCGGCTTAATAAAAAAATGGTAACTTCAAAGTGAGTGAAGCGACGTGTCGGACAACGTATATCCTCTCCTCGACTTTTAACACCTTTCCCCCTTCACCTCCCCTCATCTCCTCATCCCCATCCCCGTACTTCTCCTCTTCCCCCTTCACACTCTTCTCTTCAACCTCTTTCTCGGATCTAGGTATCATCGTTGATCCTGTTTAAGCTAGTCCAGTATATGCCAATGTTCTGTGACATCGTCCATTTTGTGAGTGAGATGAGAGGAGGAGGAGGAGGAGGGGGAGGAGGAGGGTAGAGAAAACATTTTTTCCTCCTTTTTTATTTTCCTTTTTTTTTCTGTTTTTTTTTTTTTTTTTGAGGGATGTTGTTTTTTTTGTGCGGGGTGGCAGCAGTGACGGTGGTGGCAAGGGGGTGGTTGTTCGGTCTGGGTGTGTGTTTTTTTTTTGTTTTCAGCTTTCATTTTTTTATGCGACACTTTTGAAAAATGGCTGGTAACGACATCACAGTGTATTTTCGTTTAAAGTATCTCCTCTTTCTCTTTCTCTCACTTCCTCTGTATTTTTTTTTTTTTTTCTTTTTTTTTTTTTATTTTATTTTCTATTTTTTTTTTTTTTTAAACTGCGTACCTTCGTTAAATTTATTACCCTCCTCTCTCTATTTCTTTCTTTCTTTTTATTTTTTTTCCTCCTGTTCGTTCGTTCGTCCGAAACGTACGTATGGGAGATTTTTTTTTTTTTTTTTTGAAACCACAGCAGAACAAGAATCCACATACTTTTTTTGTTGTTTTATTTTTGTCATTGGGGGAGGAGTAGGAGGAGGAGGAGGAGGTTTATTTCTACGTCAGATTTTTGTTAGTTAAATTCGATCGATAGGTGCTTAAAAATATTTGTAATTCAATTTTTAACTTAGATTTCTTTTTTTTTTTTCTACGCTCCTAGTGTGACTCGACGATAGTTTTTTTTTTTTCTTTTTCTTTTATGAACTCTTATCAAACCTATTAAAATTGTCTTAATTTTTGTTCTTTTTTTCGTATAGTTAAAATCAATTTCAAATGGAAAAAGAATTTAAATTATTATATATATTATTATATATTATTAAATTATATATTATTATTATTAATTATAAATTTATATTGAAGAATATAATATAATGTATTGTGGTATTAAAATAATAGAACCACGTAAGAAACATTTGTATTCTTTCACACGTGAAACGTGTAGTATTATTTTTATATTGCAAGGGTTAACATTTTCAGAATAAAATGAGTAACAACGGTGAATATAAATAATAAAATAAAATAAAAAAAAATAAAATAAAATAAAAAAAAATAAAATAAAATAAAATAAAAAAAAATAAACACTAAAATGAAATAAAATAAAATATAATAAACTAAAATGAAATAAAATAAAATAAAATATAATATAATATAATATAATATAATATAATATAATATAATATAATAATATAATATAATATAATAAAATAAAATAAAATAAAATAATATACAACGAAATATATATAATATATATATAAAAAATTGTTCATAAAAATGAGGATCACGAGACAAATTTTAATTTCACAATCTTTAATAATAACAATTTAATAATTAATATTTGAAAAGTAAAATATACGGATAGGATACAAAACGGAGTGTTAAGTTTTTGAATTAAAATCATTCGTATATTATTTTGAATATGATCATGATAAAATATATTTTCATTGATATTATCCTATCATTATTCTGTACGTATACGTGTATGTGTATGTGTATATATGTATATGATGTATGTACGTAGATCTGTGTGATATCAACTTATGTTTTCGACATTTACTCGATTACGAAAGTCCCTTTAGGAGGTAATACCTTTCTCCCATGTATTATTCAATGCCCTTTTGCCCTTTTATCTTTATGCAGATACGGAAATGCCTCGTCTAATCCTCCGGCACTTTGTTCTATATTGAAAATACGAATTTCATCTCAAAGCACTCGTTCCGTGACTCTTAACGAAAGAGAGAGAGAGAGAGAGAGAGAGAAAGAGAGAGAGAAAGAGAAACCGTGAACTCGAGCTAGCCAACCAAATCAACCAAACCAACCCAACCAACCAACTAACCAACCAAACCAAACCAAACCAAACCGACCAGCCAGAGTCAGCCTAAAACCCAAACGGAACTTTGGTTTCGTGTTAAATGCTCGTAGAAAGAATAACGCACTCGTTCAAACTTAGCGATAATACTTCCATCCAATTTTAGGGAAAGAAAGTAAGAAAAGAAAGAAAAGAAAGGAAGGAAGGAAGGAAGGGTGAAAGGGGGTGGGAAAACTAAAAGAAAAAGGTTTTTTAAAAACCCCTTCCTCTACCATTTTATTTTTTTTGTTTTGTTTTGTTTTAATTCTTCGAACATTTTCATTGATACTTTTTAGGATGAAGGGTTGATTAAAGTTGTGTGTTTAGTTCGCATCATCATTTTAAAAATATGTTAGTATTTATCGCTGTTATTATTATTATTATTTTGATTATGGGAGATTTTTTTATACAAATTAAATAAATCTGTTTAATCAGTGATGAAGATTTTATTTCATCACTTCGGTTAGACTTTTTGGTCTTTTTTCCTTAATAATCGCACTAATCATGAGATTATTAAAAAAAATCAATGCAAAAATAGAAAAATTCATTAAAGAATATGACGAATAATTATTTCTATTTTTGTTAATGAACAAAAATAAATGTAACGAGCTAATTATTCAATTCATATTTTCTATCACCGTTTCTTAATAATAATAAAAATAATTTATTATACCACGTGACTATTTCATACATTAAAGGAATATCATTTATTTAAATCGAATCCAGTTATATATATATTATAGTAATTATAAAATTATATTTCTTTGAAACAAAATCTTTTAATTTATAATAATTATATTTGAAAATATGTTTTAATTAAAACATTTAATTTTTATAATTACTATATATTATTTCTAATATTATTACTATATATTATAGTAATTATAAAATTATATTTCTTTGAAACAAAATCATTTAATTTATAATAATTATATTTGAAAATATATTTTAATTAAAACATTTAATTTTTATAATTACTATATATTATTTCTATTATTATTACTATATATTATAGTAATTATAAAATTATATTTCTTTGAAACAAAATCATTTAATTTATAATAATTATATTTGAAAATATTTTTTAATTAAAAAAATTAATTTTTATAATTACTATATATTATTTTTCTAATATACATACTATATATTGTCAACGGCCGTGGCACGGTGGCAGCACGAGCTCCCGCTCGATCATTTAAGTCAAGCAGCGCTGAGTACGATTAGTACTTGGATGGGTGACCTGCTTGAGGAAAAAAAACGGCCGAGGTGCTGCTTGACACCAAGATTCCTCCACCTAGTTAATACCTAACTGGTCCCAAACCCAGACAAAAGGAGGAGGAGGAGGGTTCGGGGATGAGGCTAGCAATCTACCCTCGGTAAAAAACAATAAAAATGCTCCTGGAATTAGTAATAGAACCTTAGATTGGACGGATACAACGATGACGACACAACAAGGAAGAAAGGCACACGCAATGAAAATGAAAAAAAAAAAAAAAACCTTGAAGACCCCGAAAAAAGGGTTACACGAAAGCTGGACGATCATCACAAGATCAACAAACGCCCTAGAACAGAGGGAAGGAACTGTATAACTAATATATATGACAAGATGAAGTCCTAATAATAATAATAATAAGAAGAGATACTATATATTAACTTTATAATTACTATGTATATAAACTAACAAATAATACGTCAAAGTGAATCATAGATATGACCTAAATATGGTTCAACCGTTCGACTGAACTGATACTTAAACGAATTCTGCAGATGTATTAGGTAATATCATCAGAAGTTGAATAAAAGAGCAGATGAATAGATAGAGATAGAGATAGATAGATAAATAGATAAGTAGACTGTAACAGAAAGAGAGAGAGAGAGAGAAATGGGTAGCAGGTGGAAGAAAGAGGAGAAGGGGGAGGAAGGGGGGTGGTTTGGATGATTCGAGTGTGTTAGAGGTAGATACGAAGCTCTCGTTTACACGATCTAATACGGATTTGCCAGCATGCGATTCTCTATCTGCTGAAATCCGCTAAAATCGACGATTACCGCAAGAGAGAGACAGACAGAGAGACAGACAGACAGACAGTTAGATAGATAGATAAACAGTGAAAGATAGATGTTAAATGAATGAACGAATAAGTGAGTAACTGAGTAACTGAGTGAGTTGGACAATGAGTGGGGGACACACTGTTACATCAAACAGGTAGAAAGACCAAGAAGAGGAAGTGAGATAGCAGAAGATAAATAGCTGGATAGTTAGTTAGATAGATAGATAGATAGATAGATAGATAGATAGATAGAGATGGTAGAACGCCTATACCGAATTGCACATCAAGGATAGATCCAGCTTGGGGCTATGAATCGTCGTAGATTTGGGGATTCAGGCACTCACTCATTCACTCACTCACTCAGTTGGTAACCTATTCCTCTCTCATACTCTCCTCTCGTTTAGTCATCCTCTCGAGGCATCAAATGGTATGGCGAATCGGGAACACACTTCGATGAACAATGCTACCTCTAGTCAGATTCGCAAAGTCCTTTCAATTATGCGCCGATGCTAATTATTCGCGAATATATGCTGAAGAAGGCCTATTAAGTTCAAGTTATAACCGGCTCTCTTTAATATTACTACTACTACTACTATTAATAATAATAATAATTCTAATAATAATTCTATTAAGTAAGAATAATATAAAGTAAATTTGTTTAAAAATGACATACTTTTGTTAATAATATATATTGAATATTAAATTCGATTTCGATCTGATATTTTAAATGAAAATATTCAATTTAAAATCATAATTGATCTGGAACGTTAAAACAAATGTATTTTAGTTTAAATAATCTTAAATATTAATAGAATACATTAGAGTAACCGACAGATTTTAAATGATTGTTAATTAATCGATAGAAGTGTCTATTGTTGTTTAAAAGCACGGAATATAAATTTGAAGGACCGTTCCTTTCGAAATCTACCGTTGAACTGAGTCATTGTCCACTATGAAATTTCTTTTATTAAATGTTGTTTATATGACTTTTCAAAAGTTGCGCACCTGTGTAACGAGAATATTCGTAATAAATAATAAATAAAAATTATAACGTTCTAATTTAAGTATTTTTCATTTTTATGCAATTATTTAACATTAAAAATATGTTAATAGATATGTGTGTGTGTAATGTTTAAACCAATGAATATATATTTAAACAATTTGAAATATAAAGAAAGTGTATTAGATTATTAAAATAATTGTTAATTAATCGATAGAAGTGTCTATTGTTGTTTAAAAGTTCGAAAAATATGATCTATGAACCGTCCTCTTCGAAATCCACAATTAAACAGGGTCGTTGTCCTCTGTTCTTTAATTAAATGTTGTTTATATGACTTTTCGAAAGTTGCCCATGTGTATATCGGGAATAATATTCATAATAAATAGGATTTCCTTTTTCGGGAAGTCACATAAACAACATTTAATAAAAGAAATTTGATAGTGGACAATGACTCAGTTAAACAGTGAATTTCGAAGGGGATGGTACTTCAAACTTATATTTCGTGCTTTTAAACTACAATACACATTTCCTTCGATTAATTAAACAATTATTTTAATACTTTAATACATTCTATTTATATTACAGGAAAATCAGAACGTTATAATTTTAAATTTTATTTATTAATAATACTCTTTATATTTTAGCAAGTTTTATTTTAGCAAGTTTTATTTTAGCATATTTCTTAAAAACGATATTCGAATCAATATTGAATTTTGTTCATCAACATTTCAACTTATTCATTTTGTATTCTTCCAGACATAACATAAAATTATACTATGTGTTAATTATAAAATTATTAACTATAATATATTTATTATATTAATTAACAAATTATAATATGTGTACACGTATATGTGTGAAAAATAGGATAGGTAGTGTACGTTTCTTAGGAACAATTTCATTAGCTTTTACGATTAATTTCGTTTCTAAAAATTTAAATGCGAACTGAAAAATCCCCCCTCCCCCAAGCTCTCCAAAAACCCAGAAACTAAAATCAAAATTTGTTGGAGTGAGAATAAAACATGAGGATGATTATTATATTCTTTTCTTTCTTTTTTTTTTAGTACGATAAACTTTTATAAAAGTGTAAAGTGTATAGTCAGAAAGTATGATGGTACGATTTACAAATTCGGCAGTTTTTTTTTTTTTTTTTTTTTTTTTCGAAACCACGTACTATTCCCCGTGATGTGGTCATTCTGCTGTGCCCAGTCGGCACCGCAACGCTGCGATAAATGAAAAGCAAACGTGGCGAGGATTGCTGCTGCTGCTGCTGCTTGCAAGCTACTCTTACAGCTACTATTACTTGTGGTAGTGATGCTGTTGGTTGGTGGTTGTGTTGATACTACTTCTACATTTACTACATCTACTATTACTGGTAGTGTTGGTGATACTGTTGATGGTGTGTTGGTACTGTTACTGTTACTGCAACTGCTACTATTACTGGTGTCGGTATTGGTTGGTTGATGTTGGTGTTGGTTGGTGTTGGTTGGTTGGTGTTGGTGCTGTGAAGGTTGAGGGATTGGCAAACAGTGGTTTGCACGCGCGGTTGACGAGCAAAATTTCAATTAACCGATGCATCGGTACACTCTCTCTTTTTCTCTCTTTCTTTCTTTCTCTCTTTCTTTCTTTCTTTTTCTCATTCTCCCTTTTTCGTTCGCGCCTAGTAAAAGTTGAGTTAACGAATGAGTGAATAAGAGACAGAAATAGAACAGAAATTAATTACTTACTTTCCCCCGATCGACGTTGCTATGGCCAAACTGTGAGCAGCTCGATCGATGGTGGTGGGGGATGGGAGTTGGAGTGGGAGTGAGAGTTTGAGTAGGAGTGGGGGTAGGATCTGCACGGTTTTTTCTTCATGCGATTAAATTACGTTTTCTCTCTCTCTCTCGTTTTATGCATCCTAACATTTATTCTTTACCCTTGCGTTCGTTCTTTTCTTTGTTTGTTTTTTTTCTTTCGATTCGGATTGGCCGAAAATTACTTAAAGAATTTCGAATGAAAATTTTAAGCGAAATTTCATCCTTTAACGAACTATTTTTGTTTTTTTTTTTTTCATTTCTTTCGTAATCCTTTTATCACACACACACATGTATAGGTGGAAAACTTGATAGGATCTACTTTTTTTCTTTTTTATTTTTTTTTAAATAGCACACCACTCGTGTTCGATCTTCTCTATATTCGATTATTGTTCTGCATGCGTTTTCAATTTACAATCTTTCTTTACCACCTATCTTTTCATTTCATTTTATTTTCAATTTTCGTATTTTAATTTCTGTCCGATTCGTAACTCCTGTTGGTCTTTATTTTTCTTTCCTTTTTATTTTCTTTAACTTTTAACATTTCATATTTAATTTTTTCCCCCCCTTATTTTGTATTTTTATTTAAACAAAACAAAGCTCAGATTCCGTACATCTCCATCGAATTTACTCTACTCGTTCGTGCTTTCTCTTTTTGGTTTATCGAATCCTTAAAAATTTCGTATTTAATTTATTTCTTTTTAATTTTTTATTTAAACAAAACAAAGCTCAGATTCCATACGTCTTTATCGAATTTTCTTTCTCTTCTCTTATTTTATAATTTACTTTACTCGTTCATGCTTTCTCTTTTTGGTTTATCGAATCCTTAAAAATTTCTTATTTAATTTATTTAATTTTTAATTTTTTTATTTTTATTCAAAAGAACAAAATTTTAAGATTTTCATTTTTTCTTTTTTGAGTTTGTCTTAACATTCATGCCGAATTTTGTCTTTTTTTCTTTTTCTTTTTCTTAATTCTACTCTTTTCCACTGTTTTATACTTTAGTCTATTCTTCATCTTTTCACCTCGTCGATGAAAACTCTCTCTCTCTCTTTCTTTCTTATTTCTTGAAGGAGATTAGGTAGCTCGTTGTTCAAGAGAAGCCACGGTTAGGTCGGTGATATTGCGAGGAAACTTTCCAAGGCATTTTCCGTCGGAAAAAGGATTTATCTCGAGCGTAAAAGAATCATAGTATGTATTTCGTAGATACTACTTACGGGAAGAAGATTAAATACGACCGGGGTAGTCTCTCAAACCAAGTTTCTTCCATTTCTTTCTTTTAAACACGTGATCCCTTGTGATTTATATTTATTTATTTCATTTCTTTTCTTTTTTTCTTTTTTCCTCCCTACCCTCTACCCCCTCTTCCTCCTCCTCCTCCTCCTCTTTATCCTCCTCACGAATAGTTTTTTCTTTCTCTTATTTATTATCTTCTTCATGAAATTATTAACGAAAATTATTTAAAATTATTAGTACATTTTTTTTCAGAAAATTAATTACTTTCTTTTTTTTTTTGACTCTTGGATATTACATTTTTCGACAATGGTGTAAAATTGTATTTCGGATAAATATTCGGATGCATATAATTTTTATTTTCTTTTTTATCTCAAATATTTTTTATATCGACGTATCGCACGTTGTCCGAAAAGTTTCTTTCGCAAATTGTTGACGTTAAATGTATTTTTTTGAAGGGTTTTGTTTTTTTTCTTCCCCCTCTTTCTTTTCTATTTTTTAACGAATTTTTCCCGGACGAGCACGAGAACAAAACTTGAAAAAAAAAATAAAAAAAAAAGAAATAAAAAAGAAAGTAAAATGCATTAGATTAAATTTACATTTGTGAATTATTTTGTCCTGCATGTGAGTAAAGAGATTTACGTGAGAAATATAAATAAAAAAGAAAAAAGAACAAAACAAAAAAAAGAAGAAAAAAAAAAACATTGCACAGTTGAACGTAACGCAACATATTAAAACAAAAAAATCTAAAATATTGCATGAAAAAAAAAATATTAATAAAATTGCATCCACACGTTACACACACATAGAGACGTATAAACAATGTGATACAATAAAAGAGAAAAAAAAAGAAAAAAAAACAATTGCATCAATTAAAAAAAAAGTATTCGAATATTTCTTCGATTTTCCTTTTTTTTCTTCTTTTTTTCTTTTTTTTTTTATACAAATACACGCATCCATGTATCCCGATTGAAAAATATAAAAGAGAAAATAATATACCTGGATGACGATGAGCTTTAGGCGATGAGACGAGAATAAAAGGTGAGAAAAAAAAAAAAAAAAAAAAGAGAAAACGAAACGTGAGACGACAAAACAACGACGACGACGGTGTTGGTAATGATGAAACAGGACGGTAGATATTCTCGCGTTGTGTGTAACACAGTTGGCTTCACTGATTGCCAATATGGCAGAACGCGTAGGTTTGGAAGAGGTAGGAGTGGGGGTGTTAGGGTGATGGTAGGTAGGTTCCCCATTCCCCCTCTCCAATCCCTTTAGAGATGATTTCCCTCTCTTCCTCATCTCCCTACTCTACTTGACAAACCTCCAACACCCCAACCCCTAACTCCGAACTTTGCCCCCTTCACCCCGTTCACTCCTCTTCAACCCTTCCACCTATCTTCCTCCAACCCAACCAACCTGCGTTCAGTCGTTGGGTCCACAATATGCCGCGGGCGTTAATTTCCCCGTGAAACGCATTGCACCCCTGCGATTCAATTGTTCCGGGTCTGCGACCACAGTGCTTCGCACTACATTGCCAAGATTGTTGAGAGAGAGAGAGAGAGCGAGAGATATGGGGAAGGGGTTGGAATGTTAGGTAGAAGGTGGTGGTTTGGCGAAGGAGTATAATCTCCTAATGATACGTGAACATTTTTCCAATTCTTTTGTTCTTCATTGATAATTCAGTCCGTATACTTTTGTTTGTTTGTTTGTTTGTTTGTTTGTTCATTTGCTGCTTCTTGTATGTCGGTTGGTTGATTGGTTGTTGGTTCATTTCCTTGGAACTTTATAGTGATGATATGGTAAGCATGTGCTCGTTAAACAAGTATCGGTTTAGTATCATTGTTTACTACCTCGAGACGAATCACTCGAGGCGTTACACATTCTGTATGCGTGTAACCGAGGAATTCAAAGTCCATCCCTTCCAAGTGGATTGTCGAGGGTTGATACGGTAGCTCACGAATGCATGGATTGTTCAATGCTAGAGATATACGTAGATACGATTCCATTGATTGTATTACTCATACTTACTGTTCTATATCTTTTTAATTGATACAAATATACGAATATTGGTGTTTGTTTGAGTGGGGTATTTTTTTTGTAGGGATTTGGTTTTATATGACAATGATACTTGTGACTTATTTTAATGATTAAGGTATTGAACATTTGTCGAAAAAGATTGTTGAGATTTAATTGGTACTACAAGAATATATGAATTGTTTTTTGTTCGAGATACGTTTGATTGATTGCACTTTTTTCATACTGTTAATTATATTTTTAGTTAGATGTTTCAGGAATGCAAAAGTTGTACTCAAAATATTATTGGAGTTCATATAGTTCATAGAATTCATGCATCGTTCTATTTTCAGTATCATAGAATAGATTTCATTGATTGTTCTCTACTGTGTGTTACTCATCTTTCTATTCTATTTACGTATTGAAATTGGTGTGATGTATTATAAACATACTATTTTATCTGATTCACTCAGTGTACTTGAATTTTTATGACAATTATATTAATGACATTTTTAATTCTATATTTTTAATAATCATTTGTGTGAATTGTGATTAAATATATTATAGAACTAATTCTGTTATAATTTAATGTAACAAATGAATTTGAAAATTATTTCTAAAGGATTGTCATGGGTTGATACCTTATGAAAGCATAAGTTATTCCATGTTTGAATACCCATTCACTGATTGTCTCTCATGGTGATAACCATCTTTCTATTCCATTCAAGTATTGGAATTGGTATGATGGGTTATAGTGATATGGTTTTATTTGGTTTATTCAATACAATTGTGTGGAATATTTGAAGTCTATAGATTGGAAGAAAATTCTTGAGTGTTATTTCAAGTAACTATTTATTGTTTTTACACGATAGTAGAAAATAATTCGACGTTCATTTAAAATCCATAAAGTTTTATTGATCCTTTCTTAAAACTAGATAGATTTCTTTTCATTTCATACGAATATTCGAATTGATTATGACGATAGTTTTATTGAATGTAATTAAAATTCAATGGATTATCATTTTTAAAACAAATGTTTCTTTTTTTTTTAAGATTTGTTACGAATAGTAATATTGATTATTTTCTTTCAAAAAAATATCTTATAAATATTTATATCGAAAAAAATATATGGATTATAGCGCCATCTATTTGAATGAACGGTGCCATCTTAGTTAAAATGGCATATCAATTATCGCCATATTCAAAATTGTATATTAATTTATTAATATAACTTATAAACATTTTTTTTTATTTGATTTATAAGAATAAGAAAAAAAAATTAATGTCTACCGTTTAATTAAATTCGTTTATCATTTTAATTCGTATTTATTATAAACAAATATTTTTTTCTTTATTATTTAATATACTATATTATATTCTTTTGTAAAAAGTATTTAAAAATAATAAAGGAAAAAGAGAAATGTCCATAGGAATATCAGATATGAAATATACAAAAGTTATTTTCCTTGTCAAATGTAAGAATATTCCGATCGTGTCGACGATGCACTCGCAAAATGTCATTGCCTTATTGAAAACACATCGCTTCTGCTTCTTCCTACGTGCGAAGCATAAACGCATTTTGGTACGCGAGGAAAATACTTTCTTAACAATTTTTCACTTTACCTAGGCGTTAGGAATAAATTACTAGTAAAAAAAAAGGAGGGTGGGGGAAAGAGAAGGGACTGGAAATATTCTAGTTTTTATTCATTTTATTTCAACGTCCAATTCGATTTATATATGCATAGAAATATATTTACGAGTAAATATAATATGAAGTTTCTTACGATAAAGTGATACTTGTTATTTCGATTGTTTGTTTAAATAATATAAGCATTTTTTTTGTTGGTTATTGTTAATCAAATGACAGACAGTTTGTCAAGAAACATGTCATAACATTTTTTTAATATGGCGGTAATTGGTGTGCCATTTTAATTAAGATGGCGCCAATCATTCAAATAGATGGCGCCACAATTAATCCGATACAACATCGAACGCCATAATGAATTCAAATCAAATCGGATATTTAAATTCAATTAAAAATTAAATTAAAAATTATATTCAAATAAATTAAATATATATAATATTTATTATTATAAATGAAATAAAAATAAAAATAAAAGAATAATCGATTCTTTGAAAAAAAAAAGAAAAAAAAAAGAAAATACTACTTAAATGGTTAATTAATAAAGATCGATAATTAAACGATGATTGATATTTATACGTGTTCGTAAAAAGATGTTCTATATCTCTCGATAATTTCGAGTGGCCATCTAACTAAGGGTCGATGTTGTGCCTAGCAGCCCATTTCTAGTTGCACAGTAGTTGCCTGGTCGATATAAACGCGACCGCATCACCAACCCCCAACCCCAAAAAGCAACCCCCGAAACGATTCGGTCTAACGACGAGAATTGTGAGAAGTTAATCGACCGACACTAACGATTTCATTTCTTTCTATTCTTTTTCAGTTAACCTTTTGCAATCACATCGCAGTGGATGAGACTGTCAGATATACACCTCATCCAAATGATCCAGAAAAAACTTTACTCCAACAGGAAGCTGTGGTTACTGTTAGCGGTGTACCACTTACACATTACATGGAAGAATTATTAACATCTAAAATTCGTTTTAATTCTGGCATGGTGAGTTTTATATATTTATATAAACAATTAGATACAAATTTTAATAGAAATATTATCAATCATAAATGATTTGGGAATTAATTTTTAATACATTTTTTTTTCAAAATGTTATACAAAGAATGACAAACGATGTTAATTAATTAAACAGCAATGGATTAGGAACAATAATGTGATTTTTTTTTATAAAAAGAAAAAAGGAAACGTTTTCATTGTTCGATCAAAATCAAATTACATTGAAAATCTGTTCGTTCGATCTTTTGATTTTGAGGTGGATTTTTTTTCTTTTTTTTTTTTATGGTGTTACTAAAGTATCCTATTACCAAGGAAGTATCTTTTTAAATGGGCATATAAAAAGGAAATAAAGGTTTTCGATGATAGGGGTTGGTAGGAAGATAAACAGGAGGGAGAGTTCTTTTTTCGTAGTATTATAAATTTGTCTAAAGGTGTACTAAAAAGTAAGTATAGTGAAAGTTGATAAGGGAAAAAGATTTATTCTTTATAACATCGTGAAATTGAAAAAATCATAAATTCGTATCAGTATATATTTCTATTAGTTTGATTTTATTTTTTATTGCTGTGACAATCAATCGTTGATTGGTCATAAATATTTTTCACATATTAATATACATTAATGTATAGTAGTATTATTTATATTATATTACAAAGAATAGTTTTTAAAAATAAAAATACTACTGGTAATATAAATAATATTATTGTAAATTATAATAATTAATATTTGTCCTAAAATATATTTTTACATTTAATATATTATAATAATATTGCAAACACTATCATTTTTATAATTCATAATTTTGATGCAAACTTGAACAAAAACTTGAATTATAAATAATTAATTACTATAATTATTCTATTACGAACTACACATATAATACAAATCATCCATAAAAGAAATTTTAAATCAAATCTATCAAAACTTTTAACATCAGGGAAAGAATATTATATAATATTTTGATTAGAATTAAATGTTCATAAAAAAAGAAACAAAATATCACACTTTTCTGATCATATTATATTGTTTTTTTCTTTATTTTGGTTGTGTTTTATGATTTGAATGCACAGGGTCGTCAAGCAATGGAATGGGTCATCGAGAAGTTACATTTAGAAGAATTCGACGATCTTTTGAGTCAAACGGTTCGTCAATTCGACGATTTAACGACGAAAACCAGACGCGGAATGGACGACCTGCAAAGTGCCATAAAATCATTCGACGAGATTCACAATCTTACGAGTAATCCATCGTCCCAATCTATGCCGAAATTTTAGCTATGGTTTCGCATTAGCTTCAATCTCTTTAATTGATTTCAATTAAGGTACTAGAGAATTAGGATGGGGGATGATAAAAGGTTCAGAAGCAGGAGAATGAAAAGAAAAGGAAAGAAGAAGAAGAAGATGATGATGAAGAAGAAGAAAAAGAAGAAAGGGAACGGGGAAGGGAAGGGGGGAGAATAAGAAGGTGGATCGAATTACTTAAAAATAAGAAAAAAAAGAAAAAAGAAAAAAAAACAAAATAAAAAGAAAATTACAAAGAAAAACCCTTTAACCCAGATGTCAAACCTCGCAACGATAATTGGGGGGTTTGATTGTGGTGTTTCCTTCCGTGCCTTTTATCTAAAAACACATTCTCCGAAGGGGGATGATATTCTTAATTTATTCCGTGCAAATCTCTGTAAATGATATGATTTTTTTTTAAGTAATAAAAATAATAAAAGGGCGAATATATGACAGCTGGGATGATCTTTTTCACGTTAGGGTTGTCAAATTAACACGTAGATCAGTTTATTCTTTTTTCGTGTTTTTTTTGTTACACGATGAGACCTTTTGACAAATGTGACAATTTGATAATAATTTTTTATTTGTTTTTTTTTTTTTTTTGGGTGTGCTGATAATTGTAACAGTGGATTAATTGTCAAGTCAAGATTATGATATCGAGGAGGGGGGCGGGGTGTACTTGTAAATTGATTTATTATTTGTTTATTTTGTTCTTTTTGTATTATATATAATAAATAAATAATAATATCTCTCTCAATTTTTCTCGTTAGTTTCTCTATTTTTTTTTTGGACTCCACCCCTGTCATCACCCCCTTTTTAATTAATCCACTGTTTATATTATTGGTACAATTAATTCGATGATTATATTTCTACAAATTTTTCTTTTTTCTGCTTTTTTTTTTCTCACACACAAATTATTACGATTTAAATTTATTTAATTATTTATTCATTCATTTGCACGGATCTAAATATATAAAAATGATTTAAACACATGCCGGCCGATCTTAATAACAATTATATTAAATAACTCTAGCTCACTTTCATTAACAAATGAAATATTACAAAAAAGAAGTAAATCAAGTTGCATTGCACTTTCGATGCATTCCTTTAAATTAATTAATAAAATTAATCGTAAAATATTTATTTATTTATATGAATTATTAACATTGATTGAGATTTATTTAAATAAAATCAAGGTTACTCAAAAATTGGAAATAAAAGGATGAGATATATATATATATATCTAAAAAAAAAATATAAAATTATATACATTCTCTCAATGTAAAACATATAATTAATTAATATATATATATTTATTAGATAAAAACAATGATTGACAAATTATTTCAAATAGAAACATTTTATTGACTCACCCTACGCATTTACATATGTAAAGTAATATATATATATATATGTATGTGTAAATATGTATACATAATGCATATTTTTACACACAACACACATACACATACACATAAATACACACTATTAATATCATCTGATAGTGTTTCCGCAATATTGTCGCTTGGCATAATAAACCCTGCGAAATGCGTTTGTAGATACACCCATGAAGGATGAATTATTTATGGGATTTTCTATCTCTCTCTCTCTCTCTCTCTTTCTCTCTCGATCCACCTTTCGTGAGTAACAAACATTGAGTGGAAACAAATAGGTGTCCCCGGTACGAATGAGAGAAACTAAACTACGTCATGGTGAATGTGTGTCACATTCTATTTATCTCTCTCTTTCTCTTTCCTTCTTCCTTCCCCTGCCCCCTACCCAGCCCTCTTTCTTTTTTCTTTTACCCTTTTATTCTCTCTGTTGTTTCTCCATCGCGCGTGTGTCAAAAAATAAAAACGTAGTTTTATGATCGTCGATTCTATTGATCGGTTTTCGTAATTCCTCTTCCCCCCCACTCCTCCATTTTTATTACGTCGTTTGCTCTTCTATCCCCTCCACTCTTCCCCCACTCCTAATTCTTTCATGTAAAGAATTCGTTTGCATTGTTAGAAATCGAATGATCGTTTGTATCGATGAAAAAATTGTCGATAAGAAAAATGGAAAATTTTGTTTAAATTTGTATGATTCGATAATTGTAATCGTTTTAAAAAAGAAAAAAAAAACACGCACTCACATACATACACACACAGAGAGATACAAGAATAATTGTGAGATTAATCGAAGAAGAAAAGAAAAATTGGTAATAATTCTATTCGATGAGAAATATATTGAAATATTTTTAAAGAGGATGAAGCTGTGCGAATAAATGTAATAATGATAAATAATTAATAATAATTAAAATATTATTTATAATATATATACACGTGTTAAAAGAAAAAATGTATTATTTAATACGTAATCGATATATATTATGAATCTGCACGTTGTTTACGCCACTAAATAATTTTATCATAAATGTTTCATATTATCAATTTTGCACGCATATTAATAATAAACGAACAGAAAGAAAATAAAACGAAACACAAAATAAAATAAAAAGGAAAAAAAAGAGATAGGAAATAATAAAAAGAACAAAATAATTAGTCAAGAGCTTTCGATGGAACATTTTAATCGAGCTATTATTTTATGTCGAACTATTTTTTTTGTTTTCTTTTTTTTGTTAATCCTTTCAGGCTCATCGTTATTCATCATCTCTTGTTGGTAACAAATGTTGCATCCCACACAACATTTTATTCAACAAAATATATTTAACAAAGTATAAAGCGCATCGTTCTATATATAACAATTTTATTTCATTTCGTAAACAATATGCATAGTATCAATGCAATGCTTATTTATATAGTAGTTAATAATAATAATAATAATAATAATAAAGTTTTAGTATTAGTAACAAAACACGAAAAAGTATTCCTTGTGTCGGTTTATAAATGAAAAGGGAAAATAATGAAAAGTGAATAATGGTATGTAATTGAATTTGTAGAGAATTATTTGTTTTAAAGTATGATAAGTAATATTAAATTACTTATATGAAACATAAAAAACCAAAAAATGCAAAAAATATATATAGATATATATATATAGAAGTATGATATTTAAGAAAGATTAAAAAAAAACAAAATATGATATTAGTTGTCACAAACTCTGTCGCTGTCACATTTAATATAAATTAATTTACGTAAAAATTGTGAGTAAGAAGCACAGAATGGACAAATGTGAGACAAAAATATATGGTAATCTATAAAATTAATTATTACCGGCTATTTATTTATTTAAATGTAATTATTTATTTAATTAATCCTAGATGTGAATATCATTTTTGTACACGAATATTTAATATTATATATTACTTCTAATTTATGATATTATTTATATTAATGTAAATTATACTCTTTTATTTTATAATATTATTATATTAATTACTAAACAATTTTAGTATTTTATAATTATATTATTATACGCAATAGAGTATAATTTACACTTATTATATAATTTATATTTGTTATACAATTATTATATCATAGTAATTAACCTATCCATGTTTAGTATAATTTAATAATAATTATTACATAATATAATCTTTTTTTTTTCTCTCTGTATAGTATAATTACTATAGTACTATAATAAATTTCAATCTTAAAGAAAATTAGGAAAATGAAAACAGTAATAAAAGATATAAAAGACTAATCGATATATCAGTATAATTATATTTAACTATAATATTAATATAATAAGTTACCATTCACAAAATTATATTCTATAAAATAACAATTATTCCAAATTAATTATTAAAATAATCTACATAATATATAAAATCCCAAACTATTCAAATATGACATCAAATATATTTATTATAGTAAACACTGTACTAACAAAACAATATTAGTATCCATTTTTTGAAGTTACCCTCATTAATCTTTCTTGTTTGAATATACAAACAAGTGTAAAATAAGAACCTTAAAAAAAAAACAAGAAGAAAGAAATCGATGCAAAAAAGAGAAAAAGTAAAGAAGATGAAGAAAAAGGTTAAAAAAAAAAAAAGGGTAATAAAAGATAGAAAAGACGAATCGAATGGCGTGTCAGAATAAACGGTTTCATGGTCGATTCGATATGGCGTATCGGAATATCTTGACGATCCTATCTATACGCTTTCCCTCTTCGATCCTCAGCACTCTTCCAATCTATCTGTCTAGCCGCGCGAACCTCTGAAGGACACTCCAGATGGGAAGCAGCATCAGAGTACTTCCAATCGCGGAAGATGAAGCACGCTTCGGGCTTCTACTAGCACACTGATCGGGACTGCAGGAAGTACTGAAGGAGAGGGTGGAATTGAAGCTGAGGAGAAGAGAGAGAGAGAGAGAGAGGAAGGAAGGTAGGAAGGTAGGCCTGTTATCGATTTGACGATGAAGAGGATCGATCTCGACATTCCGTCATTGTCGTTGTCTTCATCATCTCTAACAATTTACAATTGAACTCAGTTTTAGAACAAGGGAATTCGTTATATTGTTTTCTGGACTTGGTAGAAGTTTTGTTGTAACACTGCTTGACATTATTTAAATTCTATTCAAATTGGGATCATATAAAACTATTTGTGAAGATGATATCACAAGGATTTGATTATATTAAATTTAACTATATACAATTCATCAATGTATCATATAATAATTAGGATTATATTTTCTTAATTCCTAACAATTTATAGTTGAATTCAATTTTAGAAGAAGGGAATGGTTATATTGTTTTTTGAACTTGGTAGAAGTTTTGTTTTAACATTACTTGACATTATTTCGATTACAATCAAATTGGGATCATATAAAATTATTTGTAAAGATGATATTACAAGGATTTGATTATATTTAATTTAATTATATACAATTGTTCATTATATCATTTAATAATTAGGATTATATCTTTTTAATCCCTAATAATTTATAGTTGAATTCAATTTTAGAAGAATATTGTTTTCTGGACTTGGTATTAGTTTTGCTTTAACATTACTTGACATTATTTAGATTCTAATCAAATTGGAATCATATAAAATTATTTGTGAAGATGATATCACAAGGATTTGATTATATTCAATTTAATTATATACAATTGGTCAATATATCATTTAATAATTAGGATTATATCTTCTTAGTTTCTAACAATTTATAGTTGAATTCAATTATAGAAGAAGAGAATTGTTATATTGCTTTCCTGATTACTTCAACTTGGTATTAGTTTTGTTTTAACATTACTTGACATTATTTAGATTCCAGTCAAATTGGAATCATATAAAACTATTTGTGAAAATGATATCACAAGGATTTGATTATATTCAATTTAATTATACACAATTGGTCAATATATCATTTAATAATTAGGATTATATATTTTTAATTCTTAACAATTTATAGTTGAATTCAATTTTAGAAGAAGGGAATGATTAAATTGTTTTCTGGACTCTCTCAATTTGATATTAGTTTTGTTTTAACATTACTTGACATTATTTAGATTCTAATCAAATTAGGATCATATAAAACTATTTGTGAAGATGATATCACAAGAATTTGGTTATATTCAATTTAATTCTATACAATTGTTCAATATATCATATAATAATTAGGATTATAATTTTCATAATTGTCAAGTATTTTTCTGAACAATAATTTAAACCAAAGCTTCATTAACTAGAATTGACTAATTGTAAGATTTTAATTAGATTCTTCAATATCAATTTGTAAGTGTGATTTGGAAAGATTTGGTGAATCAAATTTAATGATTTAAGCAAGCTCAATATACCAGATAATAATATGAGACAATTCAAACAACTTGGATTAACGTTACATTAGCTTGAAATTATTTAGATTTGTGTTAAATAGTTATTAACTGGAATTAAGATAAACCTGTAAGAGTAATTGAATGAACACGATCAATCCAATCAATCCTGTAAATATAAATCAACTAAATACAAATTATGACTTAACGTTAGAGTATAAGGTAATCATCAGCTTTAATAATAATAAACCGCTTTAGAGGCAATTTCAACTTACAAATTAGTAAATGATTTCAATTGAAATCAAACTGTAAAATAGAAAATTGACAAGATTGGTACAAACAAGTCATTAATCAACAACGAACAATCGGTAGAACACAATAATCAAGATCGAGAATGATCGTTATTTGCGAGAAACGAATTTCAATACTACTCACAGTTCTACTAATGGTAAATAATTTCGTTGTTTAACAAACAGATAAAGATTAACCTAGTAGTAAAAGGAGAGATTGAAAGGATTTGATCAACCCAACTAATTAGTAGGCTAATGCTCGGTCAGTCAGATGGTAGGTAGGTAGGTAGGTAGGTAGTTTGGTATCTTGTTGAAAGAGTGTCGATGAGCTTGCTAAACTACAACTACAGGATTGAAGGTTTAGTCTACCACGATAGAGTTAATCGCACGATTTTACGGGGGGCTCGTTCGATGGTATGTAAGAGATAATTGATGACATTACGGTCCATCGCACGACCACCTACCTCTCACCCCTTTCCTTCCTTCCTACCTCCTCATCCTCCTCACCCTCCTCCTCTTCCTCCTGATCGTACTATCTCTCTTCCTCTCCTTGTTCTATGTGTAACTGGACACAGACAAATATTGACAGCTTCCTATCACAAAGAGGGTTGACCCCTTTGTACTGCTTCCACTTCTCGAATACAGGCCTTCGATGGTTGCCCGATTTTCCTGTCCCGGTACTCCTGTTTATATTCACTTGCTAGCAAAACCTAACCCCCCTCAACTTCCAACCTATCTTCCCACACCAATCCCACCACCACCACCACCACCACCACCATTCCTTTCCGCCTGCTGATAAATCAACGTCCAAAGATCGATGTGTAACAGCCTATAGTGAAGAGGACTTTGTAAATTAAAGCGGTTAGACACTATTCTACCCAAGAATATCGACAACTATTGGCCTCGTTTTATCTGACAGTTTTCTGGAATGCCTATTTCAAAAGGAAAACAGACACTTTGATAGGTCCTTTCCGGGCTTGCGGGTTGATAATATTAACATTCAAGGGAGATTGTTTAATAATTTGGTTCTTTTTCTTTTTGTTAGTTTATTGATTATTTGAATACATTGATTTGGGAGAGAATGTAATTAATTTTAGGGGATATAAGGGGATGGTTTTTAAGGGGCTCGATTGGTATGCGATTTGGTGTATTTGTTCATCGAATTGGGGATTCTGGATTGGAATTTAGGTTCAAGATTGTTTTTAGGGGGGTACGTTTGTAAGCATATAGGGATTATATATAGGGATTGGCATATTGATTGTTAGAATGAATTGTAATTAGTATATTTCTAATAGGAGATGATATATTTGTGAATATGTTATATTATGGTATACTGTGTTAAGTATAATTAGATTGTATTAGTATTATTATAACTTAAGTAACTATTGAGTTTAAATATAACATTCTAAAAATTTGTTGCTGTTGTTCCAGCAAAAATCTTATTTTCACTTTAAACAATATCTAGTAAGTAATGTGTAGATAATTTAAGAAATGAAACAATTTTTAATTAACGAATCATCATAATTAATTTGAACATAACCTAAAAAATTTGCAGAATAACTGATTTCTGCACTTCAACGGTAATTTATATAATAAATATATAATATAAAATAATTATAATTAATATATATATGTTAGGATAATTTATATAAAGTCAATTATTAATTTGAATTTGTTTATCAATTGTTATGTTTGTAGTATAAATTATATAATATAAGTTGGCGAATTGAAAGTGTAAGTTTATAACTAGAGCAGATATTATTTTCTGTTATAGTAAAAAAGAAAGAATATAAAGGAAGCCCTCCAAACCTAAAAGGGGCGGATTAAGAAATAAATAAATAAATAAATAAATAAATAAATAAATAAATATTATATATATGTCTGACTGTATATGACTGTATATAACTGTCTTAAAAAGAAAGACGAACATATTCAAAAGATTATAATACAATAGACTCTCGAATCGTTGTTAGGTTATGAAAAGAGATTAAATCGATGACGTGATAAACTATTTGGGGTAGAAATAGTAAGGATTGAGAAGTTCTTAATAACCATAGACAATTAGTAAGGTTGGGTGCTAAGGGTAGAGTTCACCAAGTGATTCTTAAGACAGAATTCTCGATTGTACTGGAGAGAATCATGAAGACTAAAGAGGTTCGAGACTAGGAACGATCGAAATATGGGTCTCTCCAAGCAACTTCCGTTAGGTTGGACATAGTTTCGTGAATGTCGATGCTTTCATCGCATTGTTCGTCTTTAACAGGCCGACTATACTCATTCGCTTCACTATGGGACTATGTACTACTAGTACTTCTCCCCCCATCTCTCTCTCTCTCTCTCTTTATGGTTAGGGACTTGGAACACGTTGCGTTGCACAAGGACTCTAATATCAAAGAGAGTAAAGCTGCTTCTACGAAATCGATCGATCGATTATAACAAGTTTTCCAAAATGCAATTAGGCTAGCTTGGTGTATTGGGATAGTTGGGGTGTTGGTGTTGGTGTTCATAGTGAGGGAGGGGGGTTTAGGGTAAGAGGTTAAAGCTTCAGAATCAAGGGGTTGGGGTTTTTGGGGGGGGTAGGAAACTCACCTTGCGGCAATTCATTTGATTGTCTATAGCTTGGACAAAGGACTACCATTCAACCCCCCACTCCCATCCACACCCTTTACTTCTATCACCCCCTACTTCCTCATCGTCCTCATAGCCCGTTAATGTTCCCTCTGATCCACGTAATCGTTCGATCTAAACTTTCATCGTTTTGCCAATGCACTTCATTCGTGACAGTTTAGACCGAGTTAGGTGTTTTATACACTTCTTCCTTTTTTTCATCTGTTATTAATAATCAAGAAGAATATAAGTTCACGAATTTATTATTGGTTTTTAATCGATTATTATTTAAATGATTAAATAAATTGTTAATCGCGTAGTTTTGATTTCAATGTTTTTCATTTATGTCACCAAAATAATTATAATCATTCGCATAAAACGGGATATTGTAATTCGATTTATTAATTAAGGGAAATATTTTCCAACTGGTAGCCATATGTTTTGAGATAATTGTATTTAATGAATTAGTATAATTTGTCCTGATTCAATTTATCGATATCGAAATATCCAATAAATTGTTTAGCATGCTTTAGTAGATGTTATTAATATTTCAATACGTTTGACTAATTATTACCAAAATCTTTTTCATTATCGAATTTAATCAAGCACGATTAATTAACATTTAAACATTTCTCATATATTATTAATTATACGTTTTCTATATAATTATGAATATGTTTTTGAATGCAATTTCGAATACAATATACAAGCATATAAATATTAATAATAATAATTATTAATATAATAAATTATGATGAGATATTTAAGAAATATTATAAACACGGATGTTATTATGAATAAGTAATATTTATTATTAATATTAAAACGCACACACACAGAAGAGTGAAACTTTCACGCAAAGATAAACCATAATGACATATGCATGATGAATAATAAATAAACTGTCTTACATAGTATCTCTAGCTTAGTACTTAACTTCCAGCTAAAAGTTATTAGATTCGGGATTTACGTTTTATTTATTATTCAAAAGCTACCTAAACCGTATCATCTTCCTGTCCCAAATGCTTAAAGGAAGGAACAAAAAAAATATAATATAACTCATAATCCTTCGGTTTACCGTAACTTTCTTCCTGCTCCTTCTTCTTCTTCCTCTTCTTATTTTTACACTCCGCTCGGATTTTTTATTATTATTATATAAAAAAAAAAAGGAAAATAAAACAATGCCTTTTTTTTCTATTTTTTCTTTTTTTTTTTTTAACAAAATCACCGCAACGATCCTTACTCGTGGATCTCGCAATTCAACGAACGGTTTTGTTCCAAATAATAAATTCTACCCCAGAGCTGGAGTCCTTTCGAGTCCCTACAATCTACCCTAACTCTCCTCTAAACCAACCCCCTCCCAAACCCCCGTATCTCACTCACCCCATGCACTCCAACCCCCTCCCCCTTCTACTCACCAGCACCAGCACCACCACCACCACCACCCCTTTCTCTCTTTTTCTCTTTCCATCGTAAGCAGTGCTTCTCTTCCGTACCTTTCACGGTTACTCGAGTGCCCTTCTGAAAGTTTAGCTGCGGAAACGCGACGAGTAGGGCCGCCCCGAGGGAAAGTTAATTTCCCTCAGACATTTTAAAAAAGTTTCGAGGGGTTCAACGCGCAAACCCTGGGCTCCAACGAAATCAACTATCCCCTGGTTATCCCAGTGTGGCATGAAAAAGAACAAAAAAAAAACGAATCTACTTTTCTACTTGCCTATTGAAATCATTATACTTTTTATTGTATTTACTTAGAATCAATTTATTGACGTGTGTGCAAGGTATTATACGTGTATGATTCTTTTTCCTTTTTTTCTCTTTTTGGTATACGTAGAATGTTACTTTGTTTATGTGGTTTTGTATGGTTTTTAAAGTAGGTACTTTTGTAAAATATTACTAGAGTAATATTAAGTAACATTACATAAGTAAAGCAAGTAATATAACAGTAATATTACAAGACAAATTGGTGTGATAGTTGGGTTTGGTTTGTTTTTAAAGTGAATCATGACAAATTTTTAAATCATTTGTTTGGATTTATTTGTAATGGATTTTTATTGTATGCCATTGTTTTGTTTAATGAATTTATTAATCTGAGCATGTATTGTACGTGCATGATTTTTTTTGTATCATTACAAATTTTGAGATCATTTGTTTGGATTTATTTGTAATAGATTTTTATTGTATGCCATTGTTTTGTTTAATGGATTCATTTTTAATTAATTTATTGATCTGTGCATGTATTGTTCTTGAATGATTTTTTTTGTATATGTAAAATATTACTTTATGTGATTTGAATAGTTTTTAAAGTAGGTACTCTTGTAAAATATTACAAATTGGTTAGGTAATTGGGTTTGGTTTGTTTCTAAAGTGAATCATGACAAATTTTGAGATCATTTGTTTGGATTTATTTGTAATAGATTTTTATTGTATGCCATTGTTTTGTTTAATAGATTCATTTTTAATTAATTTATTGATCAGTGCATGTATTGTTCTTGAATGATTTCTTTTGTATACGTAAAATATTACTTTATGTGATTTGAATAGTTTTTAAAGTAGGTACTCTTGTAAAATATTACAAATTGGTTAGGTAATTAAGTTTGGTTTGTTTCTAAAGTGAATCATGACAAATTTTTAAATCATTTGTTTGGATTTATTTGTAATGGATTTTTTTGTATGCCATTGTTTTGTTTAATGAATTTATTAATCTGAGCATGTATTGTACGTGCATGATTTTTTTGTACCATTACAAATTTTGAGATCATTTGTTTGGATTTATTTGTAATAGATTTTTATTGTATGCCATTGTTTTGTTTAATGGATTCATTTTTAATTAATTTATTGATCTGTGCATGTATTGTTCTTGAATGATTTTTTTTGTATATGTACAATATTACTTTATGTGGTTTGAATAGTTTTTAAAGTAGGTACTCTTGTAAAATATTACAAATTGGTTAGGTAATTGGGTTTGGTTTGTTTCTAAAGTGAATCATGACAAATTTTGAGATCATTTGTTTGGATTTATTTGTAATAAATTTTTATTGTATGCTATTGTTTTGTTTAATGGATTTATTTTTTAGTTAATTTATTGATCTGTGCATGTATTGTATTATATGTGTATGATTTTATTTGTTTGTATGCATATACAGTAGCATATAGAATATTACTTTGTTTATGTGGTTTGAATATAGTTTTTAAGTAGATATTTAGATACAAAATTTTATTTCTACATTGAATACTTAAAATTAGGATATTATAATATATCAAAATTATGAAATTATTGTATTGAATAATGTTTTGAGAATACTTTAGACATATTTCGTATTCCTATTAATTTACTTTTAGATATACAATTAATTTTTACTTTCTATTATATTTATTTAAAATCAAATAATGTAAGTATGTGTTTGTAATAATGTAGCATGTGGAACAACTCTGTCACAACAAACTTTATAAATGTAGTTTGGAAATTGTTTGAGTAGGTACTCGTGTAAAACACATTACAATACTTAAAAGTTTAATATTTGAAATTAGAACGTTTTAATAAATGAAAATTAGTAAATCGGTAGATTTAATATTCCCTAGATGAATTTATTTTATTTTTACTTGTTAATATATCCGTATTCTTTCATATTAATCATTTTAAATCAACTTATCAACATTGTCGATTATTATATGGTTTGACAATTTTTCAAACTTCATTTCAACTTTTGATCCATAAAATATCAAAGATCTTGTGATACAAAGGTCACAGTATATTATATAGTTGAATTCGTATTTATATAGGCTATTATATTGTTAAGTCAAAAATACTAAATGCTAATTTAAAAAAATAAAGGTAACCTTAAAAAACATTAAAAAAAAATTTTTTTCCAACTTTTTTTTATTGCAATGTATCAGCAATTTTATTGCAATCAAAAACATAGATGAACTTTTGTTTAAATTATTGTTTTGTCAGGTTATCGCAAGTATTTGAAAAATCGTTACTAGAGTTACGTTGGACATCCTGTATTTTTTTTTATAGGAGCCGTTTATTTTGAAAGTGGCCTAACTACATATAACCTTAAATTGAGATATTTAAAGGTTTGCGTTTCAATGCAATTAAAAATATACGTAAAGAATAACAATGAGTTATGTTGCTTAAGTGTATCTAAAGATGTTAAATTTACAGTTCCTATTAAAATAATGGCAATTATCAGTGAATAATATGCGTTTTCTTACCAAGAATGGAGTTAGGCTACTTTCCAAAAAAACGGCTCATATATATATAAAATGATTAACTTTACATATATTATGTATACATACATTTACGATTTTAATATCTATTATAGATCACATTATTCAATTCTTAAATTGAAAGTTTTTCATTTTCAAATAATTTGGCGAACTGTTTAAATGCCGTCATAATCGTCTTCGACGATTTCTTTCAATCCTTTCATCACCGATAACTTTGTCGTTGCTTCTAATCGTTCTTTTTCTTTCTTTTTTTTTTATTTTTTCTTTTTTCTTTTCCCTTACCCAATTTTCATCGTTCTTCTTCCGTTCTTCTTCAATATCTTATTTTTTCCTTCTCCTTTCTTTTTTCTTTCTTCTTCTTTTTTTTTTTTCCTTTTTTTTTTTATCTTTCTCAACTCGTCTATTTCCAGTAAGAAGTTTTAATGAGTTGCCGCACTCTGTTTAAAGATTTAAACTTTTTCCTAGGTTGGAAAAGTCCGAGCTACGATGAGCGTTTCTGCGAAATATTCGCGACTTATATTTCGATAATTAATCTATATGTTATATATATATTTGTTTTTTCTTTCTTTTTTTTTTTTAATTTTTATTTTCTATCTCACTACCAATTGAATTAAAGTACGTGCTCGCGGGAATTTCAACACTTTTTATTATTCTATATGTAAAGAATTAAAAGGGGCGGGTGTAGTAGAAGGGTGGTTAACGGAGATTTTAAATTGGATTTAAGTAGTCTCGAAGAAGGAGAAATTGATTTTCTCTGAAATTGAAAAATATGTATGCCTATGAAAATTTAAATTTACAATCAACTGAACACGACGAGGTGATATATATTTTTTACTTTCCGTATATATAATATTATTTATATTATATTTACATTTAACCCCAGTTATTCGCTTAATATTTCGAATAGCAATTTATTATTAATATCAAAATTTGCGCTGATGTATATTTCAATTTATATATCGATATCCAGAAATTTTATTATTATTATTATTATATTTCATATTATTTATCTTTAATATCATTAAACAAAGTTTTATACACACGAAACCAATTTTGATTCTACATTTTCAACATATTGTTATAATTGTTTTCAATGTTTACTCATCTACTCATTTAGTATACCACAACAAATATATAATATAATAATTATTATTATTATAATATTTCATATGTAACAGTTAATTTTGAATATAGAATTATTCTTTACTCGTTTGTATCAATAAATACACTGTAAGTATAATAAGTACACTATAAGTATATATATAATTATATTTAAATTAATTATATTATATTTATTAAATAATATATATAAATAATTATATATATATATAATAAATATGTTGAGAGAATATAGTTTAAATTAAAATTAAAATATATATTATTTAAATTAATTATATTGTATAATATATTATATATTATTTATTTTTTATAGTATATAAATTAATTATATATATAACAACAACAACAATAACAATCTATCTGACTTTCCCAGGCATTGCTAGCATTCCCTGACTCACTTACCCAGGCATGCTAGCATTCCCTGACTCCCTAACCCAGGCAATGCTAGCATTCCCTGACTCCCCTACCAAGGCAATGCTAGCATTCTCTGACTCGCTTTCCCAGGCAATGCTAGCATTATTGTATATGTATATATGAATCATTGCATAGCGGTCTCTCGTATCGAAAGATTCATAGAAAAGTAGCACACCATATGTGCGACAACATATAAAGAATTAGCTACGTAAACCCTATAACTAATCGTTGTCATCACTGATACATCGATTACAATAGTCTCTCATTGACATTTTTTTATTAAATATGTATCTACGAAGTTATTATTATATTATAATATATCAAAAGTTATCTTTCATCATTAGAGTGTGTATATTATTTTCATATATTTTTTTTTGATGAATAATAATATAGAATTGATGAATAATGATGAATAATAATAACAACATATATTATATAAATCTGTTGAATATAATTAAAATTAGATTTAAAATATACTAATACTAATATATCTTTATAATATATGAAATATTATATATGCATTATATAAGGACTACATATAAGTAAAATTGATGGTGTTGGATATAGTATAGAAGATCATAGGATCGAATCGGTATTCTACTCTCGATGTCTCTTGCTTCTTCCTTGTCCCTTGTTCACCCCTTCCTTCCCCCTAAGTTCACCCCCAGTTCACCTCTATTCACCCTACTATACAAGAGTATAGGTAATAACGGAAGACGTCGTGCTTTCGTGGACGATGTTCCGCATACGCTTGCCCTATTAGCATACAATTATCTTTATGCTTCTTTTATGATTCATATTTAGTAGTATAGTTCCCCCTTCTCTTTTATTATACTTCTCTCTCACTCTCTCTCTCTCTCTCTCTCTCTCTCTCTTTCTCTTAAAGCGTATTTCTCATTTCTTGCTCTTATTTTCACGATCGTGTCCCGTTCAAGCCGAACGATTTCAAAGTTTTGCAACTTTTACGATCGTAGCTCGGTTCGAAACTTAACGTCTACGTGCAACTTTCGTCTTTTACCATGAATCTTCTTACTATCGATACGTTTGATAAACTTTATCTCTTTTTATCTTTCGCTAAAGCTCGAATAATTCTTTATTTTCATTCGAAATCCTTCTTTACTAGCCCCGCCCATCCCCCCCCCAGCATTAAAGGATTAACCAATAGAATTTATATACTCATTTTGTATTGTTTTAAAATGATGTTCTTTTTATCTAAATTTTTAATTATATTTAAATGATTACATTGTATATTGGTTTGTTGATATTTAATATATCAATTGTTAGAACATAATGTTAATTAATTTCATCGTTTTTTTATGATATCATTTGTTTATTTCGTTAGCATATTTTATTGATTTTAATGTTTGAATATAAATTTTAATATCGCGAAACAATATATTTTGAAATCTTAAATGTGAAACAATTGATTCTGTAGTAAATTTTCAGAGCCGACATAACCTTTAAAAATTTCCAACGAACAAACTTAACCTCAACAATTCGAATACTCAATTCAAAATAATAACTAATAAATCTCATTCCTAACCTATCCAATTACTTTTCAAATATACTCGTCAAATTCTTCATAAATCTAATAATTATTTATTTAAACAAAACAAATGATTGCATATTAATGAAATTGATTTTAATTTAAAGAACTGCAATCACAAAAAAGAAAAACTCTAAATCTCGAAACTTTGAAAAACATCAGATATCGAACTATATACAAATCTTAACTTTAAAAATATTCAATTTAAAATAATAACCAATAAACCCATTTCGTACCTATCCAATTACATTTCAAATAGACTCATCAAACTCCCCCTAACCCCCTTTTCACTACACTCACCCCTCTCAACCATTTAGAGAACATCCAGTAACCTACAATTTCGTCTAATTTCCTTTACCTCTAAGCTCGTAACTTACCAAACGAACAACCAACAAAAAAATAGGTTCAACAGAAAGGAGGAAGAAGAAGAAGAAGAAAAAATGAAAAAGAAATACAAAATAACGAACGTAACGAAACCAAAGTTAAAACAAAGATCATAAGTTGGAGTCTAATGTTGGTACTAAAAAGCCTCCTTTCAAAAGAAAATAACAGAAAGAAAGAAAATTTCGACGAAGAAAAGAAAGGAAAAGAAACAAATAAACAAAAAAAACAACCGGAAATAACGTTCAGTATTTAGCCTATGGTTGGGGTAGCATAACGAAGCTAACGGAGCTAACAGTGGTTAATGGATCTAATAGTACATGTGTCCCTAAACATACATATGAACATATACACCAACACATATATGTGTCCCTAAAAATATATACATACATATAAACATATACACCAACACATATATGTGTTCTTAAGCATATATACACATATAAACACATACACAAACACTAAAATTATATACATACATATGAACATATACACAAACACATATATGTGTCCCTAAAATTATATACATACATATGAACATATACACACATACATATATGTATCCTTAAACATATATATACGTATGAATATGTACACATATACACATAACATAGTAACCTAACCTAACTATCCCCTTTTTCGTCAAAAACAAAATTCAAATGGCGCGAAATAAAAGACTTTAAATGGAGCGTTCGCGTGCCGGTGTGCAAATGGATGCGCATTAATTAAACTAATGGTCACTCGTAGTCGCTGGCATGGGTATGGTAGTGGTGGTGGTGGTGGGTGGTGGTGGTGGTGGGTCATTCGGAGTACTACGATCGTATTCATAGTGAAAGAAAGAGATAGAATGTGTCTGAAATAGGAGAAAAGGGAAAAGAGACAGCAAGGATACGTTGTTACGTGCTTTCTCGTTATTGTGCTTTATTGGTTCAACTCTGTTTTTGTTTCTTTCTCTTTCTATCTATCTCTCTCTCTCTCTCTCTCTCTTTCTCTCTCATTCTGTATTTCTCTTATTCTTCTTATTTCAACGGAAAAGCATCACGCAACGGCGCTCGCTCGGTCGTAAATTTGAGAAGGGCTCGTAAATCCTGTAAAATATATTCGAGTAAAGTATATAACCAAAAAAGGACTAAAACGTCGATAAATCATCTCTCCTCGACTTTCCCTATCGTGTTTTACTGATTCGAGTTTTATTTAGTTTAGATTATTACGACTGGAAAGAGGGTGGGGAAAGAGGGGTGGGAGGGGGGGCAGGAGGTACTATTAATTCGCTTTTATTTCGTTTTTCCTGAAAAGTACTATATAACTAATATAACAGGATGTAATCCTAATAATAATAATAATAATAATAATAATAATAATAACAATCATAATAATAAGAAAAATCATTTATTAATTAAAATCATTGAAATAGAATTTACATGTTGTTAATATTTCATATAAAATATATATATAATTAAAATCATTGAGATAGAATGTACAAGTAGTTATTTAAAACGTAATAAATGTAACAAATATTTAAATAATTAATAATATATAATATATATAGAGAATGAATAATATGTTAAGTATAATTTCAATTTACATATTCAATCATTGTTTATATTCTCGTATCAAAGATCGTGATTATACTGAACGTGAATTATGTGTATTATCTTGAAACAGTTTGTCCTTTGCATAGAGTAGGTAAGTTTGATTTTAGCGGTCGCGGATGTTATACGGGCGAATAGCTAATAACGAACGTGCTTGGACTACTAATCGACTTGGCGAGAAGATTTTCTAACGTTGGCGTATGAGTTAAACGAAAGTAATAAACGAGAGAGAGAGCGAGAGAGAGAGAGAGAGAGAGTGGTTGTAGGAAGAGAAAGGTAGAGATACTTCCGATGGATGCTGTTAAGGAGTATCTAAAAGCAATCGAGTATCTGCTAAGCTGGTTGGATCCTTCCGTTCTTCAAACATTCACAAGATAAGGGTCAGTTTGTATTCTCTAAAGAAATATACCTTACCTAATTATAAATTTTAATAATATTACAAAATATTCGATATTATTAAATTATTATTATTATTATTGTTTTTATTATTATTACTACACGAATTAAAAGTTCTTCGTACGTTTATTGTGTCTGTTTTTAGAGATAGTGTAATTTTTGTTTGAAGTCATGAAAATTATTTTGTATTCGAGTGAAATGTTATTATAATTTTTTAAAAAAACGCACAAGTATTTTTGATTCAGCCTAAAATTAGCTTGTTCACAGAAAATAATTTCGTTTTTGCGAATTTTCATTTCTTTTGTTGTTTTCTTTTTTGTTCCATTACATCTTTTTATTTCTTTTTTATCGTTTTTTATTGTCTTTTTCTTTTCAATGATAAATAACGGACGATTTCGTTCGTATTTAGAATTCTGAACGTTTGCGATAATCTAAATAGAACGAATTGAATTAGAACGATATTATTTTGCAGTTATTTTTTATGCAACTGCGTTTACACAGTTACACACACACTCTTCGTTTATTTCAATTATATTAATCTAATAATTAGAATGTTATTATATTAATAGCATCAACATAACCTATAAAATGTATTTTTAGTCGTGTATGCTGTAAAAACATTGATTTAATGTTATAATTGAGATAACTTTTAGATTTATTTTTCAAGATTCATCATCGTCATAACCATAATCATCATAATTATCATCATTAATATGATCATCATCAATTCCAAATTTATTCTTGCCACCATACTTACTAAACAAGGATTTATTTGGTATTCTTCATCATACTAAACTAATAAAATAATTTATAGATTCCCACACACAGGTATAGATCATCATCGTCATCATCATCATCATCATCATCATCATCATCATAATAATCCAAAACTTATTCCTGCCACTAAATTTACTAAATAAAAAATCACGTCAAACTATAAGATAACTTTTACAATCCCACAAAGATTAATCATCATTATCATAATAATAATAATAATAATAACAATAATCTTAAATTTATTATAAATCATAAATACCAAATAAAAATTCACTCGATAATTCTTCATCACGCTAAACTAAAATAATTTCTAATACATTGATATAAAAATACAGATCACCTTCCCAATTATTTCCATCATCATCATCATCATCATCATCATTATTATTATCATCATCATAATCATAATGATAATCGAGATTGAACATAAGGTCAATCTAGAAATTCGTCATGCGAAGCAAACATCGAGAACGGTTGTTAGATATTCCAAGAGAGAAGGAGGAGGTGTAAGTACTGTGTTAGTCTTGGGGGTTATGTCGCAGCTAGCAGAGCTAACTAATAGCCTCTTAGCCTTGGCTTAGGGGATCATGCTCCAGGCAGCCGCACCCTCCTTTGCTTTCTCCAGACTCTCGAGCCAAGCTCCCTAACCCGCCACTGCAATTCCTTAAGCCTTGCGAGGTCTGCAAACACCCGATCTCCTTCTGTTCTTCTCAAAGCGATGGGATTAGGCTAGGGACTTTTATTCCCTATTTCTCTCTTTACCAATGTTTATCCAATCGATTATTTTATTTCTTCATATTATATACAATTAAATCCTATTACAATCGCACTATGTATAATACTATTCAAACAAATGATTTATTAAATATTATACCATTAATAATTAATTGTTCAATTGTTGGCTTGCAAAATTAATTGAAAATATTGAATATTCTTGATTTATATTTGTACATTCTTCGAATCCAATATATAAACGACATATTTGAATAAGCTAAATTCTCCTTTACATTCCTAACCTAAAAAAAAAAAGTGAAAACCTAACCAACAATACCACAAAATACACTACTTTTTATTCCACTATTCCGTGTTGCTTTACGTATTTCGATCAGTTTTCCTCTCTATGTTTGTAAGTCTACACGATAGTAATCTTCGTGTTATAGAAAGGAAAAGGAATAAGGTAAGAGGAAGAAGGAAGAACAAAGAAAATGGTATGGTCTCCTTATTCGAGGAATCCAAACAGTACAGGATAGTGGATGGGTATAGGAAAATTTGTGTGTATCGATTCGATCGATATGTAAGCTGAAAGAGAACACATTGATTCGTTCCATTGGGGGAATAAACAAGGAGATACCTACTCTCTCCTAAAGCTTAAATGCAGGAAGAGAATAGACAAGAGCTTACTTTTCACTTCCTCTTCGGATATCGAACTCGTGCTTTCGGTATGTAAATGCACATCGAAAACCTGTAAATACCCGTACCACCTAAATAAACATCAATAAATAGTTACACGTATATACACATAACCGTGTTTAGATATATATATCTATACAGAACGTTTCAAATATAACAGTAACTGGTGAAAAATTTGTCCTCAACCATAGTCTTGATTTTTCTTCCACGTTGTTGTTGCTGTACAGAAGAGTAAAGTAAAAAAATAATAAAAAAAAGAATTGCCAACAACGGGATTCCGATTGGGCGTGTCCCTCAAGTTAATTTATTTAGTAGCCCACAAGGAGAGACAAGTTCCAGTGTGACTCGAGGACCGATGGTGGTGCCATTGTATCGGCAGCTTTTCACCACTTTGAAATATCACCATCGTGCAAACCTGTTTCCCCTTTTTTCTCCACCACCACCACTGAACTCCTCTTTTTTCTTCCTCTTCCTCCTATTACTAACACTATCACGATGATAATACTTTTACTTACTACTACAGTGCAGTACCTTTACCAATACAATCTTTATTGTTGTGTTAATACTTTTACTTATTACTAAAGTACTATTTCTAAAAGTACAGTTACTGTTACAAATACAGGCTCACTACTATAAATATACTACGGGGTTCTTACAACTACAACTATACAGGGTTACTACTATAACTACAGTCTTACTGGGTTTCTACCACTACTACTATAACTATAACTACTGGGTTACTACAACTACTAAACAACTACAGTGTTCCTACTACTACTACTACTACTACTATTTTACTTCCAATACAACCTCCCTTCCACTTCTTTACCACCTCACCTAAGCATCGACGACGTCCCGTGGGTAGGAATTAATTTCACGGGGGAAACAACCGAACCGAGTATATACGTTTGCTGTTGGGTTGCGTATGTATATATATGCATGCAACGGCAGAAGGGCGGGTACGTACGTGCCTCGATTATAAATGGTCGCATTGAAACTTTTCGTTGGGCGAAATTGACGTATAAATACCTCGAAATTCTCCCTCTCTCTCTTTCTCATTCTCTTCCTTCTCTCTTCCTCTCATTTTCATTCTCTCTTTCTTTTTCTACGATTCTTTACTCTTGACACGATCCCTTCGATTCATTCCCAATGTATATATATGTATATTTTCTTCCCCCTCCCCTTTTTTTTTTAATTTTATTTCTTTATTTAGAAGTTTTTTCTCTTTTGTTTTTTGTTCTCTCTCTCTCTATCTTTCTCTCTCTCTCGAGGCTTATGATTATTTTTTTTTTTGATTGGGGACGTTAATGCGAAGATTAATCGATTTGGTTTATTTTTTTGAAATCATTTTTTTGTTTGCCAACACCGCGAGTGGTTAATTAAAAATCGATTAGGGGCATTATTTTTTGTTTTTTGTTTTAGTTTGTTGGATAAATCGTTTTTTATTTTCAACTATTAATGGTGTAGTTATTATCGTCTGCGAACAAATGCAAAACTGCATAGGTCCAGGAGTTTTTGGATAATTGATTGAAAATCAATCGGATATTTTTTAGGTTAACTTTGATTATTTTTTTTATTCTTTTCACAGATTAACTAATTTATTACAAGTTTCATTATTTTTTCATGTAACCAACATAATGTAAATAGAGAACATTTTCTAATTAACGCGAATGATTAATTAAAAATCCATCTCGGATATTACTTTTTAGGTTAACATTTTGTTTATTTCGGTTAACATTATATAAGAATTTACACAATTTGCTAAGTTCAACGTGGTATAACTTAAACTATAATATGAAAAAACATCGTAATAGGTGTAATCGGGGTTGTAAAACGTTAAAGTATCCTTGATCGACTACGAAAAGATCGTAAAATTCGATTAATGAACCGCTTAACGTTCAGATAAAACACCAATCCTCACCTCCTTCCCTCCGTCTTCATTGTCGTTACTTACTAAAGGGAGAAAGGAAAGAGAGATTTTAGGATGAAAAACACGATGGAAACGTTAGTCCGCATCTCTGTGGTCCTTGTCGTTGACCAAAAAGGTTATAAAAAGGAAGTCCCTTTGAAAACGGTAATACTAGGAGCTTCGATAAAGGTCGTTAATGTGAGTCCTAAAAGGTACGGAGGAGTAAGGAAAGAAGTAAGTTAGAAAATTGGTAGTAGAAGTGAACTATCAAGCTAATAAAACAAAAAACAATATATATTCTTACGTTTTTCCGGTCAGCCAACATAAATTTTATTCTTTTTCTTTTTATTTTTCTTTTTAAAGGTTACCCTACTCACACTCAAAGTGTCAAATCTTGCGTGAAATTGTAATACTTTAATCATTATTTAATGCGAAAAGATTATATTTCAGATTATTTATTGCATTTTATATTCGTCTAATTCGTAGAATGCCATTGGGGGTCACCGGTGACTCCCAGTAAGAAAAACGTATTGCACTTATTATGATTAATTATACAGTTTAAACTTATACGCGTTATAAATAACATTTCAACGTAATTTTTAATGAAAAATGTATATAAATTACGACACGGTTAATTTTAATAACAAATTTTTTGTTCAGGTATTTTGTTTACGTGATAAATGTGGTAGCATATTATAGGTTAGATTCAAATATACTTTTGGAATAAGAACGTGCATAGTCATTTATAAATATACATATAGGTATATAGGATGTGATTATGGTAATATTGTACACACAACGAGTGATGATATCGAGAATGTATTTCACATTACAGAAAGAGAGAGATAGTGTGAGTGTGTGTGTGTATTAGAGAGAGAAAGAGAAGGGACTAGCCATATCATGTTTGGGCTGGACTGTTGTTGAATACGAAACGTGGATCACCGCGGATCTAGCTGGTGACCGAATCCGCTCTAGGACGGTTTACAGGACAACGGGCCAATAATCCCAGGATGAAGGTGAATAGACCAATATTGCTAAACTTTCGAAGCTCTCTCTCTCTCCCTCTCTCTCTATCTTTCTCTTGATACGTTACTATAATAGTATACTTGATCGTCTTTATCGATATACTTATATATTGTACAATACAAAAGAATTCTTATTTCAACGTTGATAACTTCTTTCATATTTCTAATCCTTTCTATTAAGGTATTATCTTTTTATCTGAATTATAATAGTTTATGTATTTTATTTGTTAATGTGTTTAGGTTTCAATGGATTATTGGTAAAATTATTCTCTGATTTTATTCGTATATTATATTATTATTATTGTTTGGATATGTTAAATAATATTAAAGAATATTATGTAAGGATGATGGAACTTTCTAACCTCTAAAGTGGAGAATAATGAAGGTAATATTAACTAATATTATAATAAGGAATTATTTGATTTATTGTATCTAGTAATATTTTTTCTGATTGAACTGTTTAGTAATATAAAAGATTTATTAATTTAAGTATTATTTTAATCAATGAGGTTAGGTTTGAACGGATTATTGGAAAAATGATCCCAATCATACTTCCTTATTATATTATTATTTTTGCATATACTCTAAACAATATATTAAATAATATTATAATTAATTATTATTTGGTTTATTGGATTTAGTAATATTGATTATAAAAGATTTATTAATTAAGATATCTTTTTAATCAATGAGGTTAGGTTTGAACAAATTACTCGAAAAATGATCCCAATTCTACTCCCTTATTATATTATTATTAAATAATTATAAAATAATAACTAATTGATTTATTGGACCTATTAATGTCAACATTTTCATTCTAAACGGTTAAGTATTATCAGATTATTGACCAACCATTTCTATCAACCTTTCCAAAAAACTAATCTTCAATATCATTCCAATCTAATATTCTTATTACTTTCTCATAATACAAGGACAGTTATTTTATTCATCGAACTTGGCACAGATATTCTTTTAGTTATACATTTATACATATACATTAACATATAAATATATAGATGTGTGTGTGTGTGTATATAAGTGTATATTTGATTCTTGGGGATAAGTTGGCAGAGGAACATTTTCTATGTCATAGCAAAACGTTACATGTACTATTACCGAAGCGTTGGCGACTCACTGAAGTACCAACCCCCTAGCTTTGAAATATTAGTACCGTAACGTGTCCTTCTTCCGTCGTCTACTACCACTACTACTATTACTATTACTACTTCTACTATTACTAGAACATCGTTTAGATCGTAATAGTCGTCGTGTTACGTCGTCGTTTCAACGCGTTCTAAATTTTCCTCTAAATTTTCCTCCAAATTATGGATATACACCGCAACTGGTTCTATGTCACGGTATATTACGTCACGTCAGACCAGAGACTCTTATTTTTGAGCACGAAGTAGAACATCGCGAAAAGGAAAAACCGTAGGAAGTCGCACGAATTCAACGAACTTTTATTTCCTATATCGCGTGTAAATGTCTTTCCTACGGAAACAGTAAGAAGGGGTTAGTTGTGGGGTATATGGGGAAAAAGGGGGAGGAGAAAGGGATAGGAAATAGGGAATGTGAATAGGGGATGAGGGATGACGGTTGGAAATAAAAATAAGAAAGAAAAATGCATAAGGTTATGTGTAATTGCATATACAGGGTACCCCAATAGTAATGTATCAAAGTAAATGGGGATTCTAGTTGAATTTAAACAATTTTGATGATTATTAATGTTGTTTTTCTCTTTTTTTACTATTATTATTATTATTATAAGAAAATAGATATATTAAATGAGAATCTAGAAGAATTGTTTTTTATTTTTGCATTGAAAAATTTTGTTAATACATAATTATACTCGAAATATTTTAATTCCGTGTTTAAATTTTTTATTTATTAAATAAACTTTTGATTAATATTATTCTACGATGGAGAAAATGATTGAAAATATCTTTCCACCGATTTTGAATAAACGATTAGGACAATTCAACACAATTTTGATTACATATTTGTTAATTATTTTATAATACTAATCGTGACATATATATATATATATATATATATAAATTTGATTTTACTTTTAAAACTGTTCAAATAATCAGCATTTATATAGTCGATTAGTAATTTTTAAGGACACCCAGTAGTGTGGAAAGTTGAACAGGAAATATCGTAGGTTGCGGTCATAAAGGTACTTTACGAAAGAATTTTATGAAAAGGGCACACATTTTCGTCGAACATCTTGGTAGAAATAATAATAATATAATAATACTTTCGTTATTTCTTTCTGTATTTTTTTTTTTTCGTTTCTTTTTTCTCTCTTTCTTTCCTTTCGGCAAATAGTCGCGTGAAACGTGAGTTGAGACACGAAACTGAGAAACAGGAAACCATCCTGAACATACTACGTGACGTTCTAGAAACGTTGACACTCTGCTAACGGATAGCTCGATAAACTTTGCGTTGGTCTTCTCCATTTCTCTCCCTTTCTCTCCCATTCTCTCTCTCTCTCTCTCTCTCTCTCTCTCTGTTTCTTATTCTGTCTCTCTTTCATCGAATACTTGATCGAGTACAAACTATACTACCTTGGTATACACTTCATCTTGTGGTTTGCAATACTAATAAGTTCGAAGGTTTAAAACTTTGGTTAAAATAAAAATTATTTAAAGAATACACATATTCGATTGTTCGTAAAAATTCATTCGTTAATTTTATATTTTATATATATTTTTAATAAAAAAAATAATTATTCTTTCTAACTGTTAATAATTCTTAGATTTGTGTTTAAAGATTTGATTGAAATATAATAAAAATAATTTAGTGAATACATATATTCGATTGTTCGTAAAAATTCATTCGTTAATTTTATATATTATATATATTTTTAATAAAAAAAAATAATTATTCTTTACTGTTAATAATTTTTAGATTTGTGCTTAAAGATTTGATTGAAATATAATAAAAATAATTTAGTGAATACATATATTCGATTGTTCATAAAAATTCATTCGTTAATTTTGTTTTATATATTTTTAATAAAAAAAAACAATTATTCTTTATTGTTAATAATTCTTAGATTTGTGTTTAAAGATTTAATTGAAATATAATAAAAATAATTTAGTGAATACGTATATTCGATTGTTTGAAAAAATTCATTCGTTAATTTAACGTTTTCAATATAATTAATAAATTTAAATTAATAAAAAAATATTAATTAATATCTATTTTTATTTTTTAATTAATACAATTAATAAAAAAAAACAATTATTGTTTACTGTTAATAATTCGCGAGGTTATTTACAAGATCAATAATTGTTAAATGTGGCGCAGATTTTAGACAAAATAAAATAAAAAGAAGAAAATACAGAGTTGACCAACGTTTGAGTCATTCGGAGAAAAAAAAAATATAAAACGTCGTCTCGTTACTTTTTATCATCCTTAAAACTAGCACAGGAGACCATCAAAACCGTAACAACTATCGTAAACCGTGAGCCTCAGACCATAGAAGAGAATTACTATGAACTGTAATTACCTGTTTTAATCGAGGAAGATGATCGCAGTACGGTTATTTTTTCTTTTTATTTTTCTTTTTTTCTTTTTATTCCTCTTTCAAAATAATAAATTCATAATAATATTCATTTTCGTATTTTTTTGTTCCCTTCATTCTCGTAAACATTGCTGTTAAGTGTTGGTATTAAATGAATTTTTTACGTTGACGTAATTGTTAATTAATATTAATAATTATTAAAATTTATTCGATGTGTTTTTGACGACAATATGAATAATAATGAAAAATTTCTATACGATAGGTTTTTTTATTTTTATTTTAAAAACATATTCTCGCGATCTTTCCTATTATTATATTTATTATTTTTAGATTGTTTTTATCAGATCAGTTGATTGATGATAAATTTATGCGATTATATTTTTTCTCAAGAATTCATGTAAATTATATTTTAATATATCGTTAACGTTACTTTTTCATTGTTTTTTTTTTCTCACTAAAATTTATTTCCATGTAAAGAAAATTTTCTATTTAAAATATTGTTATTTGTTGAAAGAAGATTTTGAACAAATTCGTAATTGTACTATACTCACATAAATTATCAAAACTTTGAACTAAAAAACAATAAAAAAATAAATCTTTAAAATAATATATTAATTTTATCTAAAATCAAATAGTAATTTAGAAAATTATTCAAAATTACATAAATATATACAATTTAAAATCAAACAAATCTCACGTAGAATAAAATCCTTATATATTTCAACATAAATATAATTTAAAAACACACACAAATACGGAAAGAGTAAAAAGACAAGAAAAAAAATAAAAGGAAAAAAAAAAACAAGAAAGAAAAATAACAACAGGAAAGAAAGAAAACGCGTTGACATTTTTCCTAGTGTGCGAGATAAAAAAAAAAATTCGTTTATATGTATATATACGTGTAACTTCTTGGGTAAATACAATAATAAAAGCAATCGTGTATTAGTCGTGTGATTCATATCCATTATCAACGAGAGAGACAGAGACAGAGACAGACAGAGACAGAGACAGAGAGAGAAAGAGAGAGAGAGAGAGGAAGATAGTAAATACATGATATTTCACATTGAGACATCGTAACACTGAGATAGTGTCAGTTCGTCAACGGATTGAAAAGGATCGCGTACGCGTTTTAATCTTCATCATAATATTCGACACTCATTAAACATAAAACGTATAATAATTATAATAATAATAATAATAATCTAAATAAACGATTAATTAATTGTTCAATAAAATAATCAGTGAGAAGTATAAAAAAAAAGAATTCGATTAACTTAAAGTGAGGAACGAAATAACGGCGGCCGGCGCCGGTAAAATTGCTATTGGTTTTTACTGCGCATGCGCAAAAGAAGGAAAGAGAGATAGAGCGAGTGTAAGAGGAAAGGAGAGGGGGTTTGTATCGAATAAGAATAGATATTTAATTTTAAACGTTTGAAATATAATCACGAGTCAAATTACTCAAGGATAATATCGATTCATATCGTTGAAATATAATTTCGATTGTTGTTATTATTTTCTTTTTGTTTTTGTTTTAATTTATAAACCTTACGCGTTTGATCGTCTATCTTTATTTGGTTTTACGTGCAAGGTAACCTATCACTTTTTTCTCTCTTTTTCTCTCTCTTTCTCTCTTTCTTATACCTCACCAGACATATATATACACACACACACACATACACGTAAAGAGTAGTACACATATTAACAGAATGGGAGAGTTCTCGAACGGCAACACGATCATCGTGCGGTCGCGCGTTTAATAGTAAAACCTCGTGTTTTGTGTGTGTTAGTGTGAAGCATTAAAAAACTTGTTTTAATGCAACGTGTTTGTGTGTTAATTTAAAATAACCAGTGTTTTAAATTTCAATCTAAGGTGTGTTTATAATCGACCAGAAACTTGTAGGATTTAGTATTCTCTCTGTAGTTAACCATAAGAGAATTGGTTAAAGTAATTTTGTAACTTGGACAACAATAACAATAACAACCAACAACAACAACTACAGTGGCAACAGCAGCAGCATCAAAAGCAACAACAACTTGAACTGGATCCTGGTAAAGGGACGAAGAAGGAAGTAAGGAAACCAAGTAACATGACCGCAGAACACGAGAACGATAGTAGGGTTAGGTTGAGAAGGACCAAAAGCGTCACTCATGCTGAGGAAATACAAAAGGCTGAACTACTAGTCAGAAAATCTCAACCAGATAAACCGTAAGTAAAACGATAATAATCTAATCCAAAAGAAAATATAA
>NW_025113097.1:1268795-1307557 GCF_010416935.1 Polistes fuscatus
AATAGTAATTCAGTAATTGTATTTGTATAGTAATCCAATAATTGTAGTAGTGATAGTAATCTAGTAGTTTAATTAGTAATACAAGTTTATATCTAATATGAACCCATTAGTTATAATAATAGTAATTCAGTAATTGTATTTGTATAGTAATCCAATAGTTGTAGTAGTGATAGTAATCTAGTAGTTTAATTTAGTAATACAAGTTTATATCTAATATGAACCCAGTAGTTATAATAGTAGTAGTCCAGTATTTTTAGTAAATAGTAATGTAATAGTAATCTAGTAGTTTAACCTAGTAGTTCCAGTTTATACATAGTATGAATTTAGTAGTTGTAATGGTAGTAGTATAATAGTAATTCAGTTGCTGCAATAGTTGTAGTATTAAAAACCCAGCACTTTTAAGAAAAGGAATTCAGTAGTTTAGTAATAATAGTAGTAGTAGTATGAGTTTAGTAACTGTAATAGTAGTAAGAGTAGTAAAAGTAGTATAATAGTACAAATAGCAAATATAATAATAGTAACTGTTATAGTAGTAGTAGTAGTAGTAAACGTAGTACTATGTATAAAAAATAAAAATAGTAACACACTAGTAATAATAACTCAAATAATACTAACTGTGATAATAACAGTAATAAGAATATTGATCAAATTTAGAAAGTAGTAGTCATGATAGTAAAACTGGTAGTTGGTAGATACTTCTGAACGAAATCAAGTGAAAAAACAATGGTGGACTATTACGTTGCCAATGAAATGACCAAGAGAAAAAAAGTATTTCGATTTGGTGTCCGTTTTCTTTCCTTCAAGTTGAAGAAGAAAAACGCATTTCTTGCGAAAGACAAGCACACAACCAATATACTCTAGTAGTAATACCAACACCAATACCAATACCAACACCAATACCAACACCAATACCAATACCAGCAAATGCAGTAGTAGCAGCCGGTGTCGTTCCCGTTTCAACCACGATCCGATCGTCGAAAACGTATTGAAAAGTGATTCCAGCAAAAATCTCTCGTAAGCCGCTTATCACGTTCCGATAATGGCTCCTCTCTCTAACCCAACTCTTTCTATCTCTTTCTGTTTCTATCACTATGTTTCTCTGTCTCTTATATTCTTTTTATACCGCCCATAGAGATACGCTCCTGGGTTTTCTCTTCTATTTTATCTTCGATATATAAATCTTCATATTTTCTCCTCCACCCTCCCCCTACCCCCCCACCCACTCATCATTTTTTCTTTTCAAATTATTTTATATCTCGTCAAAACGAATGTGTATATTGTGTGTTTCAGAAATATTTCTAATAACGATATCTCTGAATTATTTTTTAGGTTAAAAATATGGCGTATCAATTGTTACGGAGTTCATTGGTTAAATTGCAGTAGTATATAGTGGAAAATTAGAAAACAATTTTATTCGAAGTTAGTTTATAATCGTTTCGTTGTTTATTTCAATGAATTCTTAAATATTGAGATTATTAAATATATTTATCCAATTATTTGTAATTAGCAAATAATAGTATTAAAAATACTATTGGTAATATAAATATTATTATTATATATTATATTATAAGAATTAACATTTATGTTACTATAATTTTACAAATTATTATTGTTTATACTTCATTAATTATTATATAACATATTAACAAATTTAATAATATATATTTTAAAAATTATTGAAAAATATATAATACGTTATATAATGAAGTATAGTTGAAGAGATTTATAAAGAAAAATGAAAAGTCATCGTCGTTTAAAATCCCACGAAACTTTCCATTCCATAAATAATACTTCTTTTTTTTTTCTCTCTCTTCCTTTTTCTTTCTTTTTTTCATAAACTTGGGGGCAAAGAGAGGTTCCTCCAGGGTTTATTCGAAAAAGCTTTCGTTGTAATAACGCTTTCGTTGTGTAGTATCTGGTATAGCACAATAATATCAACACTTCCAATTACATCCTCGGTTTCCGTTAGAACGAACAAGTCAAGAAACGAGAAATTTACTGCGACCGCGATAACTACTGGAGACGTGGTGGAAGGTTTTCACGTATTGTTCAAAAGACGAGGGGTTGTACGGTAGATAGGGGTTGGGGGTGGCGCTGGGGGTGGAGTTTGAGGTTATGTTGAAGAAAGAAGAAGGAAACAACAACAAAAAATAAGAAAGAGAGAGAGAGAGAGTGAGAGTGAGAGAGGGGGGAAAAAATAACACTGGAATACGGTATAACCACGATGCCCGTTGCGATCCATGCAACTTTAAATTAACTTTCTTGACGTTTCCGTGGTTTTTACGTTTATATATTTTTTCCTTGCCGCTGCTGCGTGCCTTGTTTTTCTTTTCTTTTCTTTCTTTTCTTTTTTTCCCTTCGGTTTCTCTTTCTTTTTTTTCTTTTTTCTTTTTCTTGTTTTTTTTTCCTCGTGTTTGTTTGTTTTTTTTTTTTTTTTTTTTTTTGGTATTCCCTCGAGTAAACGTCGGACTCCTTTCTTGGCTTTATTTTCGACGACTTGGAAAAATTCGCGAGAATCCAATTGGGTTATACGTGAGACAGAACGGAAGATGTTATAATACTTTATTGTATTTGTGTGTGTCTGTGTGTGTGGGGATAAAACGTGCAAGCATGTAATCTTGTTGAATATTATTTATACCAAACCAAATCAAACCGAACTAAACCGGAACCGAAAATGAAAGTAGAGCTTTTACTGGAAACTGGAAGTAGGGATTTCTATGGGAACCGGAAGTATAACTTCTTACGTGCGCACATAAGTACACACACCAGTTTTTTTTCATTTTACAAGGTTTTATGCATGCGTGCAAGTACTCGAGCATCACGGATTTGTTTATTTCCCCCCCCCGAATAATTTAATATTAGAGAAAAATGATTTAACGATCGATCGATCGATTTTATTGATCAATTATCAGATAAATTATTCGATGTTATCTTTTATATTAAAATTTACGATTACATAAATAAATAAATAAAAAGAAAAAAACAAAAGGAAAAATGATCGTAATATATGGAACTTACTTCGAGCTTCCTCATTTTTTAATATACATAAAAGATTGAATAAATTTTTGTTCGTTTTTTCCTTATGCAATCAGAGAAATGGAAAGGAAACTTTTTTGGAGGTTAGAATATAAGATAAAAGGAAAAAGAGATTAATTTATCTAACTAATGACAATAAAAATGATAGATGGGTAGAAAAAGTTAGGAAAGTAGGTTTGCTATATTATTTGAAGGAATAAATGAGATAGAAAAAAGGAAAAAAGAAAAAGAAAAAGATAGAGAGAGAGAGAGAGAGTGAGTTTGAAAACACTCTTTAATTTTCCTTCCTAAATCATTCAGTATATTCTTTCGTTGTCAGACCTCATCTTTTTACCCCACGGTTACATAGTCTTCATTTTATTTTCTTCGATTCACGAATAAAAGAACAACCAATAGAATAACGGAAAACATTGAAGAGAGAGAGAGAGAGAGAGAGAGTGAGAAAAAAAGTGACAGAGAATACATGGATGTATAAAAGAGAAAGAGAGAGAAAGAAAATGAATAGGAATAAATTACTGTATGAAAAAATAAAAGAAAATACATGAGTCCCAAAAAAAAAAAATGAAATTAAGAGACGGAAAGAGAGAAAATATAATGTGTGTCTAACAAATGAAAGTAAGAGAAAAAGAGGAAAGAAAATAAGTGAGGATACATTATTGTATGAAAGAGTGAAAGAAAAAACATAAGTTCCAAAAAAATGAGTGTAACAGACAAAAAAAGAAAAAGAAAAATATATAGAGAGAGAAAGAGAGAGAGAGAGAGAGAGAATACATGAACGTAAGAGATGAGAATAAGAGATAGTAAGTAAGTGAGGAAGAAAGGGAGAAACTATGAGGGTTAGAATTAGAGAGAGAGATAAAAGATGATAGTGAGTGAGAGAGAGAGAGAGAGAGAGAGAGAGAGAGATAGGCTCATTACACGGGTAATATATGTATATCCGTCAAGCGTTTAAATATTCAGAAGGTTTCCGGTGTCAGGAAGATTCGTAGGGAAGATAGGAGGGAATTTTCTTCCATTTCGTTCTACACCAGCCACCCTCTTTTCTTATTTCTTCCCCACTTCCCCTATCTTTTTCCTCTTCCAGCCTTCGTTCTAGCTAGCTCCTGTTTCTTTCTCTTTCTATTTTTCTCGAGTCTTGTTTCATCCTTGTATATTCAACGACGAGCATTCATTTCTCTTCCTTCTTTCCCTTGTCTTTTCGAAAAAGGGACGATGTATAATAGAAAGGAAGAGAGAGAGGGAGAGAGAGAGAAAGATGAGTTTTACTTTCTTTTGTAAGGGCAGTTTCGTCGACCTACCTATCCCTCAGACCAATCCGGAAACAAAAGATTTGGCACCTTTATCTTTTACGAGGGACGTTGTTGCTTGTTTTGTTACTGTGTTGGTAAGAGGTTCTTCTGGTATAACGGGTGCCACCGAAGTAAACGATTGTTAAACCGTCTGTACAAGAGAGAAAGAGCTAGGAAAAAGAGAGCGTGGTGGGGGTAGGGGAGAGGTGGTGAGGGGGGTGCAGGGAATCGTTTCGTGTTCCAAAATGGCTATTTCGCCGAGCCATTTGCTTCGTGGAATTCCTATTGACGAAACAGACGCTCAAGTCTCTGGCATCTTTTCAATCTTTCCAAATAAATGGACGAAACCACTATGTTCTGCTTTTACAGTATGCTCGATTATTTTATCCACTCCTCGTCTCGTTTTTGTTTCATTTTATCATCACTTTCATTACTAGCGAACGGTACGAATGATCGTTCAGAATAAAATCATAGTTATTGTTGCAACAGGCTAATATTTTCTCTTTACTTTTGATCTTAACCTCAATTATTGGATCTCGTTGTTCGTACGTGAATATTAATATTGGATATATTTATTTGTTTTGTTGTTAATTTTTTGTTTGAAGAGATTAAAGAGTCCATTAGGGTCGCGTCAGAAAAATTCTTAATTTAATAATCGATTCATAGTTTTCATTTAATCGATCTACGTATGATCGTGCAGTGATTGATATTTTGAGGTTAGGATACGTTGTCGTTTGTATATTCTAATAAATTTTCATAACTTATCGTGAAAATATCAAGTCTCTTTATCATTTCGTACTTATTGTTATAATTTATTAATTAAACATTTAATAGTCCGTTATTCTATGTGTGGGTGAAACATTTTTGTTTTATTTATTTTTATTCGTAAAATACGTTGTTAAAATTTGTTAACATATTCTTCTCCGATGCTGGATATAATATTATCATATTCAAGGTAGCAATTTTTTTCGATCATAATTTAAAAAAATGTTTATTTTTCCTTGCCCTTTTCACCCCCAACCACCATTCTGTTCATTTCTCGCGATCATTAGAAATAAACAATTTGAAGTAAACGGATATTAATTTTGGTAAAGAAGAATAATAATAATAAAAACAAAGAAAAAGGAGAGAGTAATTTGCGGGAAATAAAAGTAGGAGCAGCAACGTTTCACTTTTTTTTGTTGCAACGTTAATTAATATCTATTTTTCCATGTTGTATTTTTTTCTTCGTTTCTTTTTTTTTTTTTTTTAATAAACGTTCGCAAGTATCCTTGCGCGTTTTCCTCCCCTCGTCTCCTCCTATTTTTATGTATTTTTTTTGTTTTGTTTTGTTTTGTTAATACCCGTTGGACGATAAAACATATACACGAAAAAAAAAAATGAGAGAGGGAGAAAAAAAATAAAAGCCTTCCGATTGTAGAGGGAATAGTAATGCAATCTCGTAGTATGCTTCCATAATTATATAAAAACATTGTTCGCCGTTCTGTTGCCTCTCGGTTGAACGATAGAAAAACGCAATTCGTTCTTTATTTCGTTTTCGTTCGATCCATCGATATCGTTCCATCGTATCCCGAAGCGTACAACGATGAAAAGGTAGAAACAGGTATGGGAATAAAAGAGAAAGAATAAAGAGAATTAGAGGCATTTTTTCTTTTTTCTTCTTTTTTTTTTTATTATTTCCTTTTTATTATTTCATTTTCTTTTTTCTTTTTTTTCCCTCGCTTCTTGTTGTCACTCTTTGATAAAACGGATGACATTTTCATCATTCGATGGCGTCCATTGTTGTTGACAAGAATTTTTTTTTATTATTTCTTATTACATCTATTGAAAACAATCGGATACCATTCTCGTACGATATTGTTCGAACAACTCGCCTGGATTAGAATTTTTTTGTTCTTTTTTTTTCTTTTTTTTTTTTTTTATTATACTTGATTTTTTCTCGCTCGGTTTTTTGTTTTTTGTTTTTTGTTTTTTTGTTTTGTTTTTTATACAGTTATCCCGTCGACCGTTCCTTTTGTTTTTTTTTTCTTCTTCTTCTTTTACTTCTTTTTCCTGTTTCCGATCCGTTTTCCCGTTCGGTTACATTTCATTCCATACGTTCGTTCGTACTTTTTCTCTCTTTTTTCTTTTTTTTTTTTCTTCTTCTTCTTTTTCTTCGTATAACTTTTAATATAAAAATTACATCGAAATTTTTTATTTTATTCGTTTGAAGTATTATATTGGCTGTAGTAATTAAAATTCGGTTCGTTTACAAATAAAAAAATACGATATTTAATATCTATTTATCAAGTAATCATGCATTTGTTATTCTTCGAAATAGTTTCACTTTTATTTCGATGACTATTTTAGGTTAATCACTGGTAATTGATTTCGGTTAATTTGATTTTTAGGTTAATCATAGGTAGACTGGTAATTTGATTTTTAGGTTAATCATAGGTAATTGATTTTGACGAATAATAAAAAAAACTATGTCAATTTTTATGCAATGAATTTAAAGTCAAGTCATCGAATTAATTGTTATACCTAATAATTACAAATAATTTAAAACAAACTTCTGTTATCGTTCAATATGGCGCTAATCAATGAATCAATGTAATGTAGATGGCGCGTTTTATCTAGGGATATTTAGTAATTAATAAGCGTGTGCTGGTATTTTCCGGTGTAGTATAAAAATAATGATTTCCCTTTGAGGTACGACAAAGTTTTACATCCGTAAGAATCGTTTGTAAAAAGCTTTCTAAATTTCAACAACCATTGTATTTTATATTCAATTCACAAAAGCCTTCTAACAGATATCAATCAAATTATTTCATAATCAATGAAACAATTCAAATAATTAACTTCATCAAACTGAAATATTTAACCTGGTTCAATGAAACTCGAAATATAAATGATCGAATAATCAATACGTCGATTAAATTTATATTGCGAGTAGTATATACGAGCTGTAAATTCCATTTGAAAAAATCCTCTCTAACCTCTTGTGTTCAAAGTTTTACTCTAGGGTTTTCTTTTTTATTTTTTTTTTCTATACGTATTCTCCCGTCTTTTTTTTCCTTCTCCTATTTTTTCGTTTGTTTGTCGGAGAACATGTTTGTAATGCGATCCGACAGCAAAAAGCTGTCCGAGGAAGTTGTTCGAAGGAGAAGCAGCAAGAAAACGGAACGGTGCTTGTCCGGAAGAAACGACTGGTATGTTTCAGCTTTGAGGAGCAAACAGTGGACAAGTTAGTTTGCGATCTTCTTGCGTTACATCTGAGGTTTGTTCGTCTTAAACCTTTGGACCACGCTACTAACAACCATCTTCATCATATCATGACTATGATAATAATATCTTTCACTAATGTTTTTATTCCAACTTACAATTAGACGAGAAATGTTTCTATTAATAAATCATTTGTCTAGAAATTGAAATCAAATTCGAAGAAAATTCTTTAAAATTGATTACATTTATCGTTTTACGTAAGTTTAATTAATTTCTATTTGTTTACGAGATTATTTATATTTTTGAATAACGTCGATAAAACAGAATACAAACGTTTGAATTAAATTTATAAATACTAATTAAAATCTACTTTATCTTTTCTTTTTTGAAAAGAAAACTTCATTAAAATTGTTGTGATTTGAAACTCGATGAAACGGAAATGAGGAGATGATATTAAAAAAAGACAAATATATACATCTATAGGATTTAGCCTGTGAGAGAATGAGATAGAATACGGTATAGTGTTTCCTGTTATCTCGGTCTCCTTTTTGTACGGTGCTTCGTAGCCTCCCAACCCTTGTGTACTAAGCGTTGTACATATGTGTGCTTGTGTGTGCTTGCATATTGTCATGCCGAACCGAGAAAAAGGCGTCGTATTAGTGAGTAGATAGTAGGATCTATATTGCATAGTTTAATACTTGTTCTGTTCCAAACTAGTCGAATTTAGCCGACTAACTGAAGATAGTCGAAGATAGTCGAGCCTTCGTTGAAATTGAAAATGTGGTTGATAATATATAATGTATTATATGTAGTATAAAATGTAAACATTCGTCTCATTCTCTCGAAGTTTAGTTTTCTGAAGGCTTCCTTTCTACCACGTGTGAACTGCACACATGTATTTTGTTTTATTTTAAATGTATGTTCCGAGAAAGCAACTCAATGATTAGATTAAATAAAGTATATTAAAATATAATACGAGTTATAAAACTTAATAAAGTTTTGGAGGTTAGAAAACAATATGGCGGTACATACGATATATGAGATATTCAAAAAACGATTAGAACAAATTAGTAAATGAATAAGAGAATATTATAATATTTATATGTAGTATAAAATGTTTATTAATATTATATGTAGTATAAAATGTAAACATTCGTCTCATTCTCTCGAAGTTTAGTTTTCTAAAGGTTTCCCTTCTACCACGTGTGAACTGCACACATGTATTTTGTTTTATTTTATACGTATGTTCCGAGAGAAAGCAACTCAATGATTAGATTAAATAAAGTATGTTAAAATATAATACGAATTATAAAACTTAATAAAATTTTGGAGGTTAGAAACAATATGGCGGTACATACGATATATGAGATATCCAAAAACGATGAGAACAAATAAGTAAATGAATAAGAGAATATTATATATTTATGTAGTATAAAATGTTTATTAATATTATATGTAGTATAAAATGTAAAAATTCGTCTCATTCTCTCGAAGTTTATTTTTCTAAAGGTTTCCCTTCTACCACGTGTGAACTGCACACATGTATTTTGTTTTATTTTATCCGTATGTTCCGAGAGAGAGCAACTCAATGATTAGATTAAATAAAGTATATTAAAATATAATACGAGTTATAAAACTTAATAAAGTTTTGGAGGTTAGAAAACAATATGGCGGTACATACGATATATGAGATATCCAAAAAACGATTAGAACAAATTAGTAAATGAATAAGAGAATATAATAATATTTATATGTAGTATAAAATGTTTATTAATATTATATGTAGTATAAAATTTAAACATTCGTTTCATTCTTTCGAAGTTTAGTTTTCTAAAGGTTTCCTTTCTACCACGTGTGAACTGCACACATGTATTTTGTTTTATTTTATCCGTATTTTCCGAGAGAGAGCAACTCAATGATTAGAATTAGATTAAATAAAGTATATTAAAATATAATACGAGTTATAAAACTTAATAAAGTTTTGGAGGTTAGAAAACAATATGGCGGTACATACGATATATGAGATATCCAAAAAACGGTTAGAACAAATTAGTAAATGAATAAGAGAATATTATAATACATAACGAAGTAGAGTTAATATTGATGGAGTAAAGTTTTCAGCAAGTATTATAGGAAGTAATTCGTTTGTGAAATGCATCTGCATTCTGTCACATAGCACGCAGCCTATCAGAAGTGTGAGATGGTTCTCTTCGTATGTTGGCGTACAACTCCCCGTTGGTTCTATTGTGGCTCTATTAATTACCACGATCTACCATAAATTCAGAATAATAGTCGTGGCATATATAGTCGTTAGCGAGAGTATATATATATATATATGTGTATATTATATATGTATATGTATATATATATAGTATGAGTATAGAAGTGGGAGAGAGATAGAGAGAGAGATAGAAGGAAGGAAGGAAGGAGTATGGTCGAAGGACTACGAAGGTGGTTCCCCAATGTCGTCGAATACAGGGCTGCCAACCGTTGGTTGCATCGTTGGAAGGAGCTATCGCAGATAATTATGAGACAGAGATGGAGAGAATATGTTACCTTATATGATACCTAAACGTATCAGTACATTACATATATAACCTGTATACTGTTTTATATAATGTATGTGACTTATGTATACTTGGTATGAGTTAGTATACGTGTCCGAGTATGGGTATTGTGTATTAATAATGTGCATATGGTTTTGTGTATATGAAATAGTATATGGATTAATACATGATAAATTTCCATTCAATAATTTCTATACATGTGTGTGTTTGTATTAATACGTACATGGTTTTGTATATGAATCAATATATATATATTTAGTATAAAAATATTGTAAAATAAATATATAAAAAATATTGTTAATTTAATGAAAACGGTTACCGCGTGCTAATTTTTAATTAAAAAAAATGTTATTTAAGTAATTAAAAAAAAAGAAGGGGAGGAAAATTGAAAAGATAGAGTTTCGATATACTTGGATTTATGTCGTCGACACATTTATAGATTAACTTCTTCACATCTCACTCTTGTTTCTTGATGATCTTTACGGATAATACTGAGAGCCGAGGGGATTTCTAGTGTGCAGTTAGTGGCTTAGAAACCCTTCCAAGGTCGTTTACGATCGTATCGTCTTACGTGCTGGTGGTGCTCCTGCTAAGGCACCACCTGCCACAAGATCTACGTGGGATTATTCCTTATACGTTGACACTAATGAAGAAACCTAATCAAGAAAGTTAATGCAAAAGGGAGACTACAGAAACTTATGATATTCCTTTTAATATATTCTCATTCTACTTTTTTGTTCAACGTATTATTAATTTTAAATAAATTAAACGTCTAATTTCAAATCTATTAAAAGTCAAAACGAATCAATATATACATATCTATTTATTTAAACAAATTACTGCTGATTAAATTTGAATTTTATTTTTTCTTTTTTTTTTACATATATTTTTATATTATTCGAGATAGATTTGTTTAATCGATTAGAAATGAAAATCTCTAACGAAAATAAAAATGAATTGATATATTATTTAATTAATGTAACATAAAAATATATTTGTCGATTTAATATTGATGATTTATTAACCGATTAATTTGATATTATATTATTGTGTTTATAACTACTACAAATTATATAATATATAATATTATTGTTAGGATATTTTTTTTAATAGGATAATAGGGATTACAAAAATGACGTATGTAAGTAGCAAACCCTTTAGTAATATACGAATGCTTGTTTTCCTACTTTTGTGGAATACTCAACCCTAGTTAAAGTTTTCGACGTGAAACCTCGTTGGCTACCATCCCTTTTTACCTTACCCCTAATTCCTACTCTCCGTTCAACCTTCAGCCCCCCCCCCTGTCTAAAACCCTTCTTCCCTCTTTACTCTTTCTTTACGAGTACGTAGTACTACTACTCGCGAGTCAAGTTAATTAAGTACTTCATTTGGATGGAGCCACTTGGGCGTTATGGTCGCTAAAAAAAAGCACCTACCATTTTGATGTCAAGTATGTAGATGTATGTATGTATGTATGTACGTATGTGTGTATGAATTCATATGTGTATGTAAATGTATTTGTGTGTTTGGAACCCATATAGAGTATGTACATATGTATATGTAAGTACGTTTCACTTGCATACGTGCATATGCTTTGAATATGACTTTACGTTGGAAGAAAGGTCAAAGGGTTTTTCATTGAAACCAAGTAGGGCGGTTGTTTGTTTGCTGAGTTGATAATTATGATTACATTATTTTCTACATTGACACGTTATTTTATTAGTATAATAAGAATATGTTTACTTAAGAATGTGTGCGTATGTGTGTGGAAAATGTAATTGAAATTATTTTGTTGGATGTAACAATTATAGTAAAATTGTTTTATTAATTGATATATTTTTTTACGTATTTTTTTGTTAATTCTAATAGGTGTATGCGTGTGTGTTTGTTTGTTGTAGATGTAAAATGATTTTTTTAAATGATTTTTTTATTTCTCATAATTTTTATGTGGATAAATATGTGAAAATAATTGGAATTGTTTTTTTATGGGATGATTTTTTTGGCCTCGATATAGTTTTATTTATTAAAGAAATAGTATTTCATATGCTAAGGTAGTATATTATTTAAAAAAAATTATTAGTGTATATATATTTTACTTTGTCGCATACTAAAATAATTGAGAGAAAAAGCAGGTAGGATAAAAAAAAAAGACAGAAAATTTAAAACGTTAGACGATTTTTCCTTACTGCAGAACATTCAAATTTTATATTACGACGGAAAAACGTTTCGTCGAAAAGAAGTACCAACGTTTTCTACGACAAATAAAAGAAAAAATACAGTAAAATAAGATGAAACACATAATATTAAAAAAGAAAAGGGAGGAAACAGATAAATAAATAAAATACGATTTGTTCTCCTTAAATTGTTCTCATGGGATATAACCTCAAAACATTTCACCGTATTTTTATTTTTATTTTTCTTCTTACCTACACATATTCAGTATATACACTATATACATATATTTTTAATATAACTTTTTAATTAATCATTGAAGTGTAAATTATTATCTAATTAATTTATTATTATTTGTATTTATAGAATGTCCAAGTAAAATTTTGCGATAAAATATTGTGACACCTTGTATATGCGATAAGGTGATTGAAAAGTTTATTAAATCGTTCATTTATTCGTGGATTAATTTAAAAATGAATTAAAAAACTTTTGTTTAAATATATTTATATATATAGGTTAGGTTGAACACATATAGGTTAGGTTAAATATAACCTAACCTATAATATTTTACATTGATTTTTATATTTCGTTTGTCAAATAAATAATATTCAATTGATTGTTATAAAATATTATTTTTAATAGATATGAAACGTTTAATTATATTAAATTTATAATGATACATATAGATTACTTTTATTATATTTATGATACACAAAATTTAAGTAATATAAGAATGTAATTAAAACATGGATGTTCTTCATTCGAATAAAACGTCAAAATAAATCAAATAGACATCAAAGAAAGCTTATTATGAAGATTTAGAAAGTAACGAGAATAGCTGTGTATATTATAACAGACGAATATCTTCATCTTATATTTCATTGTAATAAAATGAAAGATAAGGAAGAAGAAGAAGAAGGAGAAGAAGAATAACAACAGCAGGGGGAAGTGGGTGGGTGGGAAGTTTGGTTGTGTATGGTTTCTTTACGTTTGAATACATATACATAAAAATATAGTAAGAATATCTTTTAGAAGAAATAAAGGAAAGGGAAGAATATAAAAAACAAAAAGAAGAAGAAGAAGAAGAAGAAAAAAATGCAAACGTTTATTCGCGAAATGTTTTGCAACGTTAGAGAAAAGGATAGGGAAAAAATCTAAACGATTGTCGTGTAATACGAAAAAGAGCTTTTATTGTTACAATTCATCTTTATTTGTATTTTTTTTTGTATATTTTTTTACTCTTACGGCGTATGTCTCTATGGCAAATATCTTTCTTCATATCCTCGTTGTTGAAAACTACGACTTACAACACAAAGTTAGAAAATCTTTAGTAAAAGATGGAAAAATGTAGGATTACTTTCTTTCTATCTTTTTTTTTTTTTATTTTATTCTTTTCTTTCCCTTTCCACGCGAACATTCCTTTATTTCTTTGTACATTACTCGTTTTTTCATTTTTAGTTTTAGTGTTTTTTAGTTTTAGCGTTTCTTAGTTTTATTTTGTAAATTTATACATGTAATATTTCGGTCCTTCATTTCTTTCGAATGTTTTTATCGAACGTCGTTCTTATTACTTTTTTTTAGTTTGTGTTTTCTTTTTGGTAATTTTTGCAGATGTCACCGACCAAGAGACAGTCTCTTTTCATGGAGCTCGGGTTTCGACAACTTTACAGGATTCGTCAACTGGGGCTTCCTCTTGCTTGGAATTGGTGGAATGCGTTTGCTTCTTGAAAATTTTATCAAGTATGTGTACCTTATGTATATAACGTATTTTAAGATTTAACATTTTTTCGATCAGATTATGCATCATTTTTATTTGAATTGTCATGTTGTTTTTATAACAAAAAAAAAAAACACACACATACACGCGCACATAAATATTTCTTTCTAATTTTAATCATTTTTTGTGTAGTATACAACATTGAGTACTTTGAATTTGACAAAATATTGAAAAGAATCTTAACAAAATCTTCAAAAAGAAAAACTCTGATGCAGCTCTGACAAAACCTAAAGTTAGGATTGTGACCCCGTAAAGGGTTACGTAATTAATTTTTGGTGTAACAAAAATCACAAACATGAATTGAATAGCAGACAAAATATTATAATATAATTTTAAATTATTTATTATATAAATTTGATAAATATTAATTAAATATATTATTTAATTACAAATTTAAATTATATAATATAGTTTCTTATCATAGTAGTTAATTAAGATATTTTTATTCAAGGTTGAAAATAGATTTGTTCGAAGAAAAAAATAATTTTGAAAAAATGATATAATAATTTAAAAAAAATGGTTTTAAAGGGACAACTATCGATGAGGTTAAAATTATTATGAGATTTTTGTATTCATGGTTCATAAATATGTGATGATGATGATGATGATGATGATGATATAGTTAAATCAAAAGGGATTACCTATGTAAAAAGGATATAATTTTTTATCCGTCATTTTTTAAAAGGGTGAGGAAAAAGTAAGAGAGAATAGGTGAAGAAAAAAATTGTCTGATCGTAAAGCTTCTCAAATTCTCGTTCGATCACTATGGTGACCGTAGGGATCAGAATAAAGAAAAAAAAAACATATGTATATATAAGAAAAGAATAGGAAAGTAGGGTCGAAAAGGGAAGTCTGACTAAAACAGGATCTTCCTTTGAGATTTGAGATAAAACGTCTACGAATTGCAGAACGATTTGTTATTTAACAATCGATAAGAATATATACAGGGTGTCCGATTTAAATTGATCCACTGATGTTAGACAAAAATTGAATTGGTTAATACTTTTGTGTAGGAAATAAAAACTTGGATTAATTGGTGCATTAAAAAATATATAATTTTATTTAAAAAATTAAAATTGACCTTCATGTGATCTTTACGCGTCCACCTACGAATCTATAAAAAAATTAATAATATCGGATAATATACTTTTTTAAATAACTTCAACTTTTGTTTAACATATTTTTTTCTATCATCAACAGTTTCGAATTGGATTCATTTAAATGGGACACCCTGTAGATATATATATATATATAAAAAGGGAATCTTTGACAGGTTGGATTTGTCTAAGAACGATTATGTTAGACTTTTTTCTTACGTCTGGTTATTTGATTGATGTGATTTCGATTAGATCAGCTGTGTCATTTCTAATAGTCCGATAATGAGGGTCTGCAATTTTTCTAGTCAACGACACGGTCGTTAAATTTTCTTTTTTTTTTCTTTTTTTGTCTTTTTATAGAAGAAAACAATGATCTTCGATGGGAATTTGTTTACGAAAAGTTAACAAACAAGTATTTTGTTTTTTAGTTATTAATTCATGACTAATGTTCGTTATGTGTTCTTATAATAAAATTAAAAAAAATATATTTGCGATGATTATTAATATAAAACAAATATAAAACAAATAAAAATAAAGTATAGTAAGATTAAATCGTACGTGAGAATATTTTTAAATATTTATTTTTTTTTTAATTCGATGACGGGCAAATTTTTAGGTTAAGAAATTTTAGATTAATTTTTGTTTTATACAAAACAACGAACTTTAGAATAAATATATTCATTATATTATCTTGTATAATATAAAAGATAAGAACAATTGTAAGGTTAAATCATACGTGAGAATATTTTTAAATATTTATTTCTTTTTAATTCGATGACGGGGAAATTTTTAGGTTAAGAAATTTTAGGTTAATTTTTGTTTTATACAAAACAACGAACTTTAAAATAAATATATTCATTATATTATCTTGTATAATATAAAAGATAAGAACAATTGTAAGGTTAAATCATACGTGAGAATATTTTTAAATATTTATTTTTTTTAATTCGATGACGGGGAAATTTTTAGGTTAAGAAATTTTAGGTTAATTTTTGTTTTATACAAAACAACGAGCTTTGAGATAAACCTATTCATTATATTATCTTGTATAATATAAAAGATACGAACAAGTGTCCTAATAAATTAATTTATGATTATAAAAATATAGATAAAACTCTTTACATATTATACATATAGAAAAAAAAGCAACAAAAAAATCGTTACCCCCATTAATCAAGGTTATAATTTGTCCGTATATATTTTCAAGTAGTCAAGGACGCGAATCGTTAATTTATTTTTCTACTTTTTTATTTCTTTTTTTTGTCGTTTTTTTTTAAAATCCCGTTAACCATGAACTTTAAGAAAACTTGTTTTCCTCAAAATTACTCGTGGACGAGGAAGAAAAAAAAAGTCTCGTTAGAAATTAATTTATGACTAACAGTAAGACGTAAAGTAAGAAAGAAAGAGACAGAGAGAGAGAGAGAGAGATAGATAGAGTATTATAATGAACGTTCGTTGTCCTTGAAGTAAAAATTAAGAGAATATCTTTTGCGATGCTTCTTATACCATAAAAAAAAAAAAGAAAAGAAAAAAAATGAGAAGAGAAAAGTAAAAAAGTTGAGAAGAAAAAGATTTTACAAAGGCGTCAAGGTGAAATTCCCCTAACCATACCCCCCCCTCCTCTCCCAACCATCACCCCACCCTTACTACACCCCCTCTTCTTTCTTTTCCCTATCTCTCTTTCTCTCTTTTTTACTTTCTGTCTTTTTATTCCACTTCGCGTTCTTCTTCTCAAGGTTGAAAGGAAGGTAGGGTTCGGGTCTTAGGTGTTAGCCTCGACCCATGAATAATTTCAACGAGATTTTTATCGTCGTTGTAAACTCTCCGAAGCCTCGCGTTCACTGGCCACCACCATCACCACCACCACAACCACCACCACAACCACCAACACCATCACCACCACCACCACCATCACCGGGAAAACGCTAGGTCTTGTAACAGAAATTTATCACGCTCGTTAAGCGTGGAAAAACTTTGGAAGGGAAGTTTTGCGACGTAATTGCTTGGTCGGCAAACGTTTTCTTGAGCTACTTTCTAGCCCCCCACTCCTTCCCCTTTTCTCCCCACCCCATCGCCCGTCCGTCTTTCTTTCTTTTTTTTTTCTGTTGCTTCTAGTAGATTTTTTCAGTTAACCAAATGATATCTTTCTAACATTCATGTATAAATATGAAATATTTTATCAAATAATTAATATAATAATAATAATAATAATAATAAAATTAATAAGAAAATGATTTTTATTATATTTTATCATACATATCTATTTTCTTTATCTTTAACCATCTGTCGGTAAAATAAATTTTATTCAAATCAATGCGCAATGTTTGAATAATAATAATTATTAAGTTTTTTAAATCGAAATTGTAAATAATAAAATAAATTATTAGACAATATATATTTGTATCATTCTATAGAGTGTAGGTAAATTTTATTTTTTTAGATAATAATAATAATTATTATATTGAAAAGAAGTTTCCAGTAATTTTAGTAAAATCTACTTTACCGACCCGAACGGTTGTTGATTATTAAATATATTGTTTCACGTGAATGTTTTTACTTTTGAATGAAAAAAAAGGTTTAGCTCGATATTAAAATTGGTATAATAAATGTGTTGTAATCTTATTAATATTATAGAAAGTATTTGAGATGGAAAGAGATAGAGATAGTGTTAGAAAACCAAAAAAATTGTTCAATTTATAAAAAAATACTTTTTTTTTTTCAAAAATAGATTTCAACAATGTATATAATTAATCGTATAAAAAAACTGTTCTAATTAATTATTTAATAATTTATGTTGTTTACAACATTTGATTCTTATTTTTTTGCCTTGTAACAATATATATTGGAAATATTTTTCGTAAAATAACTTGGACACCGTTTATATGCCTGGTATAGATATTCGTATGCCATTTTTTGTTCGTTAATACCCATGAGCTATGGGAAAATTCCGTAGAATACACAGAGCCATGTTTAATCTGTATGAACGAGTTTTATTTTTCAAATGTCGTCGAATTCTTTTCGGAGGAGGGTGGGGGGCGCTGGATGGGGGGGTTAGGAAAAAATTGTAGTTGCAAATAAAATGACATGAAATATTCGATGTTACACTTTTACCCATATGACGTTTCGGTGTTCATGGTGTTATCTCAATTTTAATTGTAATCTACATCAGAAAATCTTGTTATATTGATTTCTAGATATATGTGGATAAATATGTAAATAAACAAAATAAAATCATATCTAGATAAATATAATAAATAAAAAAATGAAATAAAATCATCTTTTTATATACTGATGAAGATTTTAAGTTCTTAACTCGATAAGATTTCACTAGGGATATTCTAGAATACCAATCAGGATGGATCAACGCGTAACGTTCAAGTTTAGATTACATCAGTTATCCTCCTAATACCAGCTTGTAAAATTAATTATCATTTGAAATTAATTTACACTGTGAATTAATTAATTTTTTTTTATATTCTTTATCAAATATCTTAAACTTCAATCGATCATTTATGGAAGTTGTAATAATAATATTATCGAAATGAATGAGACTTAGAACTTCATAAGGTATTCTACACGTAGGAAAAAGAGTGTACTTTAATTTAATATAAAAATTATTAAAATCTGCTTACTATAAGTATAAAAAATATTGACGCAAACTTTATTTGTCACCTTTGAAATGAAACATTGTCGTCTATCAAATTACTTTTATTAAATGTTGTTTAAATGCCCTTCCACATGTTGCGCATGTGTATAAAAGTAATAATACACCTAATACAAAAAATTTAAGATTAAAACGTTCCCATTTGAGCATTCTTTTAATTTTTATGCAATTTCTTAAATAAAACACTACATTATAAAGATGTAATTATTACAATACACATATATTTCAATGATAATTAAAGAATATTAACTGTCGAATAAATTAATTGGAAAAATAATCGAATAAAAAAGGTATAAAACATAGGGAAAATTATTCAATTATACCAGAAACAAAAAAGGAATTTATTATTTGGGGGATTTACGACTAACGATGTATGATTAAAAAATCTTAAGAGAATAAAAGTAGTAGTCGAAGATTTGAAAGTGCATAAATTATGATTACATCGGGAACCTTTCACAAAGTTTCGTAGCAAAAGTAGACGGTAAGAAAGAAACGAGAGAAATAGTACTAGCTAGGGGAAAAAGAAGAAGACTCGATAGCCATTTCCTTCTTTTTTTTTTTCCTTTTTTTTCTTTTTCTTTTTTCTTTCTCACTTCAGTCTTCCTTCTTGTCCTTAGACTTTTATCGATGTTACGAGATTCTTTTCCAAGGTAGTCTCGATTAATTGAGACCTCGTTTTATCTTTTTCTTTTTTTTTTTTTCTTTCTTTCTTTCTCTTTTTTTTTATTATTTCTCAAAGAGATCTTCACCCCCTTTCCACCCCAACCCTACCAACAATTTCTCTCTCTCTCTCTCTTTTCTTTTTTTTCTTTTCTTTCTTTATCGATTAATTTCTAGCATCCGCATTATTTTGGTTCAGGTACATTTTTGATTAAAAAATTGTTCGAAAGATGACTGCAAACTTTTAAATATTATTTCGTTCGTATCATGCATTCGAAATATTTGTTTATTGAATAACGTTTCATTTAACACGTTGCATAATTATTTTATAATTATAATTATAATTAAAATATATATTATTTTTTATTTAAAGATAAATTAAAATATATTATTTTATTTTAAGATAAATTAATTAAATTTTATTAAATATAAATTAATTTAAAATTATTTAAAGATAAATTAGTTTTTAATTGTGTGAAATGCGTTTATTTTATTCGGAGGTTATCGGTGACACCCCCCTCCCCCCACGTTGCATTTAAATGCATTATTATATCTTTTGGCAAAGATGAACGAAATATCAAATTTAATGACGGTCACCGGTGACACCCATGGCATTCAACAGGTTATAAAATATAATATATAAGCCAAAATATATTATATATACAGGGTGTCCTCGAATTTAGTCGTCAATAATTCAACTTTGGTTTACATGTTATATCAAATAAAATAGATATTATTATTATTATTATTATTAAAAATATATTATCAAAGATATTATTATAGAATATAATATATATCTATATACACGGTGTCCCCTAATTTAGTCGTCAATAATTCAAACATTAATTTTAAATTAAATAAAAAAACTAAAACTTAAATAAAACTAACTTTTTACTTTTATTGCGTCTGTGTCTGTGTGTGTGTGTGTGTGTGTGTGTAATGTAATTTAATTTTAAGTAGAATTTATTAACGTTAATATTAAAACGTCAATTAAATCATTTTCTCTTTATACAACGAAGATACTTTACATTTCAATTAACGTTTCTATGTATCCCATTTCTAATTCCTCTTCCCGTCCCCCCTCCCTCCCCCCTACTTCCACCTAACTTATCCCTTACCATTTCCATTCTAAACATTACTTAGAGTCGGATACACGAACACAGAACGAACGTTTGTTTTCGACTAACGACACCGTGGACGGGCACTTGCCTTAATCGACCACAGCATTTTGCTTGCTACGCGAAGTTAGTATGTCCGAATGTATTTTCAACGATGCTTTCTCTCCGTCTGTCTGTCTGTCTGTCCGTCCGTCTATCTGTTAGACTATATGTATGTATGTATGTATATATGTATATCTGTATTCCTCTTGAATTCGCATAAGCAACGAATTTATCCCGCTTGTATTAATAATAGCAACTTCTACATATATATATTCAATCATACAATTTAATATCGTTTCACGTTTAAGATATTAAATTCCTCGGTAAATAATAATAATTTAACTAAAAATAGTTTTTTTTTTTTTAACTTAAATATTTTTTAACTTAAAATAGTTTTAAATATTATTTGGATTATTTTTTATAATTTTATTAAATAATTTATTTTCTATTTAAATTGTATATAATTAATTTTTATATATATATGTTAATTGTGAATGTCAAAATTTGTAACAGATAGCTCGGTATACGTCCGAAATATTAATTTATAAGAATATAATCAAATGTTCGATCATTCATTGACGTATTCGGTGTGTGCTGACAAGCTACAATGTGAATCTTATATATAAATACATAATTTCATGAATTTTATACAATGACGCGAATGAGAAAGCGAATTCTAACCTAAAAATTGAATTGAACTAAATTATGGAAGGTTCTAGTGTTAGTATTTTGTGTGTATTTATTTCTAAATATTATTCATTTTAAACTTATTTATATATATGAATAGTTGTTAAAGAAAAATTGAATAAATGTAACGGGTGTACGATTTTAACAGACATTTTCTCATTGTAAATACGAATCAATTGATTTATTTTCTATATGATATGATACGAGTTTAAACTTTGCAAAGCATATTTTCATGTTTTTTTTTGGTCTCTCCTTCTTTTACTTCTAAGAATTTCGTCTTCTTCTTTTTCTTCTTATTCTTCGTTGTTGGTAGACGTGAAATTGAGGATTTTTATCATGACGCGCTGTATTAACGAACTTCGGCCAATGAAGAACGAGCATGGATTTAACGGGGCTGATGCTAGGATCAACAAGGCTATTCAGGATGGATCAGAAATTTAATATCTTTTCTGTTCGCGCCTTTAAGTGAGAACTTTCGATGAGTTACGATATCTACTACTACATTTTTTGTGTACTTTTCAAGTGGTTATCTTTTTAATTATTGTTCCTACTATAAAAATAATCCTATTACAAAAAAAAAACAAAGAAAAACAAAAATTAATCAACCGTATCAATATTTAGCAATTAAAACCAAAACAATTAAATTATCAAACGAAAATTATCTTAATGAGAATAATAATTATAATATTAATAATATTGAAATTAATCGATACAAATAAAAATAATATATATATATATATATTCATTTTCTTTTGTTAAAATTCGTAACGTTTTGCGTATTAACACGTACGATTAAAAATATATTTAATAAAATTCAAAATTAATGAAAATATATATTACTGTAATATTTAATAATCGATATGTTTATATATAAAACATTTCTTTTTTATTTTTACTCGTAAAATATATATATATAAATAATTATATTATTTTATTTATTATTATTATTATATATCTATATATTTTATTATTTCATTTATATTAGAAATAAATTTTTATTTAAAAATCATATATTATATATTGGTAAAATTTATCAGAATAAAACACGTTATAAATCGTTCGACGATTCCCTTATCTTATTAATATAAATTTTCTTATATAAACAAGAATTAATCTATAATACAATATAAATATATATTAGAAATATTCGATATAATTTTTAATATGAATAATCTTGCATATATATATATATATACACGGTATTCAATTAAATTTTTTTTCATTCCTTATTCAACCTTACGATAACAAAAGAAAAATGCAAAAAGAAAGAAAGGAAATGAAAAAGGGGCTGGGAAGGGTGGATGGCAGAGGGAGGGAAAGGGGGGGTAAAAATGTAATATTAAATTTATTGAATGTTTGGATGGAAAATTATTCATTGATAATGATCGAGTAGGATGATTATATTATTATGTGTGTTATGAGGTAAAAAATAAATGAAATATATATTATATTATGAATTATGATATTTCGATGGTTATGTCGAACAATCCTATTATAATCGTGTAATGAAATGACGATGCCAACGTGTAATTTCGATTATTCGTTTTGATCGATATTAAAACCGATATGGGGTGAGGGATGGGTGGGGGGAGGGGTATGGGGGTGGAAGGGAAAGCATAGTTCGACGTACAATCAATCACGAACAACAACGTCCGTTTGACAAATAAGTATTTGTGAATATAATATGAATTATAATATTGATTGACGCTCGACGAATTCAATTGATTAAAATAGCATCATTGACTTTTGTAAACCAAACGAGCGGGTTTTCGTCAGCGGTTTTTCATTCTTCTCTTTCTTTTCTTTTCGTTTCTTTTTTTCTCTTTTCTCATTATTTATATAATAAGATATTATAAAAATTTGGAATAATTGAACGTTCGTTAAAACACGATGCATCATTTCATTCATTAACGTTTCATTGATTATTTTATAATATTATATTATTATTAATATAATATTTATTATATTTGATATATTTGGATTATTTTAAAAGATTGTGTTATTTCATATTTTATTATTCATTTATTTTTCTTTTTCTTTGTATTTTATTCCAAATAATTATCGAATTTTTATTGGATAACCTTATATTATCATAGTTATTATAAATTATATATTATTAATTATATAATAATTATAAATGAAATATAATAATATTTAATATAATAATAATTATTTAAATGATATAAAGTATAAAAAACGTTCGATAACATTTAATATTTATACTTCGAAATTAGATAATTCGTATTCATAATGACGTAATATTATAATTATTAAATATAAATTTGTTCTTATTATTTGATCAAGTATTAACTTAAACGAGGATCTTTTTTTTTTATCGAGATTTTAAGGGATTGATTTGTTAAGAATTGTGTCAACTTTCTTCTGCGCATTTTTCTTTCTTTCTTTCGATAAACAATTTTCAATTATCGCAAACTGCATCAAGGTGACTGATTGCATTTGCCACGAAATAGCGAACTCAATGCAAGCCGATTGACGTACCAATAAATATTCCTCTCTTTCTCTTTCTCTTTCTCTCTCTCTTTTTGTCTTTTTTTCTCTGTTTTTTTTTTGTTTAACCCATTAGAAATACTTTAATTGTTTCCACCGTAAGTCTCGTTTATCATTGTTAATCCATACTACTCTCGAATCAAAGCTATCGGTGTGTTGATGAATTAAAATATAAATTTGATTTTGTTTTCTATTTTCTTTATTGTAAAAATTGTGTGAAAAACAAAATAATAAACAAATAAGAACAATTAGAAAAATTAAGTGAGGACTTTCTACGATTTGAAACATTGCATTATCAGCTGATATAATAAATTGTTTTCAAATTTACAGTAACAAATACGAATACTACTTGGATAATTCTTTTTATTATAAATTTGTATTAATTTATTTGTATTAATTTACTTTCATTCAAATTTTCAATAGTGTTAGTGAATTTTGAACGATTACATCTGTATCAAACGAAAAGGATGAAATTTCATATCCACTCCTATAAACAAATTCGTTTCATGTTAGAATGGAAATATCAATTTTTTTGGTTTAATTTAAATAAAAAGAAATGATATATCTACCATGTGCACCAATGTTACTAAAAATAGTTCATAGACAAAATAATTATTATTTAACACAATAAGAAACTGAAACTAATAGAGTTAAATATAGAAGTTACAATTCAAATGTGTATTACAAGATTATTACTCATTACTCAATACTCAATACTCAATACTCAATACTCATTACTCATATTCATAATTCAATAATGATTACTTAATACTTATTATTTAATACTTAATATTCATTACTCATTATTCGTTTAGATATAGAAGTTACAATTCAAATGTGTATTACTCAATACTCAATACTCAATACTCAATACTCAATATTCAATTCAATAATGACTATTTAATACTTATTATTTAATACTTAATATTCATTACTCATTATTCGTTTAGATATAGAAGTTACCTTTCAAATGTGTATTACAAGATTATTACTCATTACTCAATACTCAATACTCATTACTCATATTCATAATTCAATAATGATTACTTAATACTAATTATTTAATACTTAATATTCATTACTTATTATTCGTTTAGATATAGAAGTTACTAGATACATATTACTACTTATTACTAGTTACTAAGAAACTGAAACTAATAGAGTTAATATAGAAGTTACAATTCAAATGTGTATTATGAAATTATTACTCATTACTCAATACTCAATACTCAACACTCAATACTCAATACTCATACTCATAATTCAATAATGATTACTTAATACTTATTATTTAATACTTAATATTCATTACTCATTATTCGTTATTCATTTTTCATTATTTATCATTCAATACTTAATATTATATTCATTACTCATCACACACAATACACAATATTTATTATTCAATATTGATTACTCAATACTTATTATTGAATACTTATTACTCAATACTCATTACTCTTATTAATTCAATATTATTTAATAATTATCAACAGAATACTGTTTTCAAGATTTAAGTAAACAAAAGTACTTCATTTAAATTGATTATCTGTTTTATCTTATAAAATTACATATTGCATGTAAAAATAAACGATTATAAATTTTCAAAGAAACTCAATATATACTTATTTCTCTCTCTTTCTTTCTTTTTCTTCCTTCTTTAAATATCATCATACTAAAGAATCACAGAAAAGACGGACGTTAATAAAAACTCCTTTGCCCTTCGGCCCGTGCCGACGTCACTGGTGTCAGCAAACGCTGTCGTCGTCGTTGCAGTTGTAATAGTAGTAGTAAGTTGTAGTTGTTGTTGTAAGGCTGCAGGCGTTCGTTTAACACGCGTTTGCAGATGGAACGAGAATGAACGAGGAAAAAAAAGGAAGAGGAAGAAAAAGAGAGAGAGAGAGGATGGGGGGGAAGGAAGAAGAAGGGTGAGGGGTTGAAAGTGTATATAAGGGTAAAAGTAAGGATTGGTGTTTGGATTTGGGTGAAGGTGGGGGTGGGGGGGGCAAACGTCCGACGATAATAACGAAAGACGCGTTTTCATTTCGACACGCACACAATACACACACATACAACACCTGCGTTTAGATGTATTAAAATTACTGTCTATTTTCTATTCTTTTCTTTTCTTTTCTTTTAAGATTCTTTTATTTTTTTTTCTTTTTCTTTCTAATCTTTTTTTCCTTTCTTTTTCAGGTACGGGATCAGAGTAGATCCATGGCAATGGTTTTTATTCCTGAGCGGGAAGTACGATGGCGGTGAAGAGCATCCTTCGATTTTGCTGATCGTTTGTAAGTCAATCGATAAATTACTTCCATTTTACTTTGATAAGAATATATATATACCAAGGTCAGGGATTCTCAAATTTCTTGTTTACATGCATTTCATACTTTTTTTTTTTGGATTTAATTTTTCTGAACATTTTTGAGAAGATTTTTTGAAGTTATTTCATTGTTCGATTCATTTGATTGTTCGGGAAAGTAATTTAGAGAGGTGGGGAGAGAGGGGTTAAATGGTAATTAAAGAATTTTTTTGTTCGTATTTAAAAGTCAGGACTTTTTTTAAATAATTTGAAATAGTGAAATTTGATTAATTCGATTTCTCAGATTTTTTTCGCGTTGTTATTCGACAATCAGCATCCATCGATTGTTTTTATTTTACCCCCTCATTCCCTTTAATTGGCTGCATCCCTTAATTTGGTACATCTTTCGAATCAAAACTACTATCAAGTAATATCGAAAATCAATTTGGATTCTAGTGTTCGTTCGACATAACCTCTAATTTTATTTCTTCTTGCATTGCATTACTCTAACGATAATAAAAAAAAGCAAAAATATGACGAAAGTGAGAACTTTGATTTTCAATTTTTCATACGATGACAAGAGAAAAATAATCTACTTGACAAAACGAAACGTAAGAAGATTTTAAATGATGTTTGAAGTGTTTTTTTTTATTGGAATGTAAAATGATTTTTGAATAAAGTGAGGTTAGATATCGGTGAATATGATTTACGAAATTTTTGTGTTGTCAAACGAAATTACTTTCCCTAACAATCTCAATATATTAAATTAAATTTTAATATACGAATAAATGTAAACATCAATAAGAATTTTGAAATTAAACAAATTAAATAAAATTCTAAACATTTAACAGAGAGGTTAATCAGTAAGTCGGTTTCGTATTCTTGAAAGTTTTACTGCATCCCCTCAAGGGATTTAAGTATCACACGTTGAGAATCCCTGATCTAACGAACGTTAAAACGAATGAGAAAGAAAAAATAGGAGAGAAAAAGTGTGAGAAAAAGAAAGGGAGTGAAAGAAAGAGAGAGAGAGAGAGATAAACAAGAGTATAAATTTTTATCGAAAATATATTTGATATTTGATTCGATGATTCATTAAAGAGTGTAATTTTTTAAGGTTTATTTATTCTAAATTATTGGAAATATTTAAAAAAAAAAACAGATATATTATGAAACATAATTTAAACTTATATTAATATCATTATTATATAGAATAATTAATTTTTATTTAATTAAACATACATTAATTAATGTTTCTTGAAGGTTTGTTCAATTAATTTTAGAATGTACAATTATACAAGATAAATAGTTTACCCAAGAAATGAAAAGAAAGGAAAGAAATGATTTCAAACAAAAGTCATATGATTTTAGTTAGAACACTTTAGATAATCACGGTTGGTTCATTTTTTGAGTAACCCGCATGAACCATTTTTCTTTTCTGAATTTTAATTTTCTTCCTTGCCTCTTCTTGTGTTCGTTCAACGTAAATTGTTACTACGACTGAGAGAAACGACACGTTATTTTCCTTTCATTTACTCGCTAGCTTTAATTATAATTCGTTAAATTTTCCATTGTAGAAATTTCTCTCGAGACAGTTGGTTTGTGTTCGCAGGGAAACGAAACCGCTTATCTTGAAAAAACGAAAAGAAAAAAAAAAGAAAGAATATTATACAAAATTATCTTGCAGTCTCGCGTGATTTGATTTAAAAAAAAAAAAACAAAAAAAAAGTAAAAAAGAATAATAACAATTTGATCTTTTTCTTTTTTTCCTTCTTCTATATTTTCCTACATTTTCACATCGTTGTAAGAATGTATTTTTAATTTTTCATTTCGTTTCTTTTTCAAACGTTTCGTTAGATACTTGCAAATAAAGTATCTTAATAGGAAAAAAGATCGCAGAATTATAATAAAGTATACCAGAGTATACCAAAGTATAGTAAATACAGTCAAGTAAAAAAGTCGAATTGTTGAAAGGAAACTCGTCTTATATTTTTTGGCAGGTATCCACCCGATATACTTCACTAAAGTGGAGTGAAGTGAAGTGGGGATGGAGGTGGCGTGGGGGGTGGGGATTTAGAAATTTGATCATTTTCTTTTTTTCCTTCTTCTCCTTCTTCTATATTTTCCTACATTTTCACATCGTTGTAAGAATGTATTTTTAATTTTTCATTTCGTTTCTTTTTCAAACGTTTCGTTAGATAACGAATAGTTAGATACGTTAATAAAGTATCTTAATAGGAAAAAGGATCGCAGAGAATTATAATAAAGTATACCAGAGTATACCAAAGTATAGTAAATACAGTCAAGTAAAAAAGTCGAATTGTTGAAAGGAAACTCGTCTCATATTTTTTGGCAGGTATCCACCCGATATACTTCACTAAAGTGGAGTGAAGTGAAGTGGGGATTGAGGTGGGTGGTGGGAATTTAGAAATTTGATCTTTTCTTTTTTCCTTCTTCTCCTTCTTCTATATTTTCCTACATTTTCACATCGTTGTAAGAATGTATTTTTAATTTTTCATTTCGTTTCTTTTTTAAACGTTTCGTTAGATACTTGCAATAAAGTATCTTAATAGGAAAAAGGATCGCAGAGAATTATAATAAAGTATACCAAAGTATACCAAAGTATAGTAAATACAGTCAAGTAAAAAAGTCGAATTGTTGAAAGGAAACTCGTCTCATATTTTTTGGCAGGTATCCACCCGATATACTTCACTAAAGTGGAGTGAAGTGTAGTGGGGATGGAGGTGGGGGGGTGGGGATTTAGAAATTAATTAAAAAAGACAAAAAAATCTATAAAAAAGGAAGAAGTAAGAAAGAGAGGAGAAAGAGGAGAATTGAAAAAAAGGGGTTTCTGTCTGTTAGGAAAAATAGAAAGAAAGAATAAGAGAAAAATTATATACGTATAAGTAACCATGTATATGTGTGTGTGTGTGTATCTGTGAGATAGAGAAAAAGTATATGTGTATGTGAATGAGTAAGTAAAAAAGAAAAAGAAAGAGAGAGAGAAAGTTTTTGTGTGCGAATGAGTGACAGAAAGAAAATATGTGTAAGTGAATGAGTGAGACAGAGATTGAGAGAGAATTTATGTATTTGAGTGAATAAGTACAATAAGTGAGAGATAGAAATGTATTTGTGTGTGTGTGTGTGTGTATACATTTGAGTAAATAAGTAACAAATAGAGTGTATAAATAATGTGTGTGTGTGAGAGAGAGAAAGAAAGAAAGGGTATATGTGTTTTTGAGTGAATAAGTGAGAGAGAGAGAGAGAGAGAGATGGAAGATATGTATGCCAATAGGAGTTATAAGAGGTAACGCCATACTATTCATATTTTTCGAACTAACCTTCACATTTTTAGGTAAAATTTTAACCGATGCTCTCGCATACGTCAGCTATTCTTTCTATTCTTCTATTTATTTTGGGGTGGGAGTACGAGGTTTTCCTTTTATTTTTAGTTTCTATCCTTTCCTATTCTTTTTTCATTTGTTTTTTCCTTTTGTAATATATGTCCTTTGATATTTCTACTATTTCTTGTTTTCTTTATTATTATTGTTATAATATTGTGGCATAATGACACAAAGCGCAGTTTTTATGATATTTTAATTGAATTTTATATTCATAATAGTATTGTTGTTGTTGTTGTTGTTGTTGTTACTGCTGTTTTAAAAAACGTAAAATGTAATTTTATATTTTCAATTATCTTCTATATGTATGGGTAAATAATTATTTTTCCTTTTTTTTTATATTTTAAGACATTTTTTTATTATTTTACTAACCAATAGTACTAATAATACAACTATACTAATAATAGTTGTGGTTTTGCTGTTAGTATAGTAACAGTTATAGTACAATAACTTCTCAAATACAATTATTTTTTACTAACCAATATTATTATTAATATTATTAGTACTACTAATATCATTTGTGTTACTGTTATCATACTAATTTCAAGTGATATACTAAAGATATTATAAATAACTCTTCAAAAGCAGCCAACTTATTTTTCTATCTGACTACTTTTAATTACTATTGTTTTTTTTTTTTCTTTCTTTCTTTCTTTCTTTCTATAAACTATTATATTTAGCTTTTTCTTTCTCTCCCTTTATTCTTGTTTTTTTTTTTTCATTCATTCTTCTTTTTATTTGTTTCTTTTTTCCTCTTACAAGGACAGTCTCCGTACTAGAGAGTATAATAATTTTCATACCGCGAGCCATGCAACGAGATTGCTTTTTAAGCGCCACTCTTACGGGTGGCACCAACCCCATCCACCCCCCTATCTCGGTGTTCTCGCGATTAGGGGATTAATTATTCCACGAACGCCACCAACACGTACGAATTAGGTTGCTCCGAGCTCGGATTGTCGTGATTTCTTCTCTCATTCTAACTTCCTTCCCCTTCCCTTCCTCTAACATCCCTCCCCCACTCCCCCCACACATACTTTGCTTAAATTTTATTATTTTATTTGCGTTCTTCTATTTTTCAATTCTCTCTCGTTTTTATCCGTTTTATTTTTTTACTGTTTTTTTGGGAATGGTCAGAGGCTGGGTGGAGGAAGAGGAGGAGGAGGAGGGGTGGGGTAAACCTTGACGAGCTCAGTGTTTGTTTTCTTTTTTACTTTTGGTCTCCCTTTTTTATCCACCCCTCCCTAAAGAAAATCTTTTCCTATGTTTTTCCTTTCTCTCGACAAACGTGCCAGGGTGAATACGAGTGGAAAAGAGAAAAAAAGAGAGAGAGAGAGAGAGATAGAGAAAGGTTCGTAATCAGGAACGTAACGAAGAAATCAGAGGGTGCTTAAATTGAACCAGAATCCAATTGAAATTTTTACGTTCTTTTCGGGTTGCGGAGGAGGGGGGGGGCACGTTTTTGCTTTCGCTTTTTTGTTTTTCTTTCTTCTTTGTTTTTTGCTTTCTTTGTACCCGGAATTTTCTTACGTTCTTTTTTCTTTTTTTTTATCTCTCCACTCCCCCCCCTCCTATCTCGAGAGAGAGAGAAAAGGAAATTCTAAATCAAAAAGTTGGGCAAACTAATTAGTTTGTGAAACGTATTACTTTGATAAGTCATTATCTTTTGATATAATTCAATTAGGTTTAGATCGTTTTTTTTTTTTTTGTATTTTTTGGATAGGAAACAAATCGGGGAAAGATTATTTTTATCCGATAATCTGTTTTTTTTTTTTATTTTTTTTCTCGGTGTAGAAGAATTAATTTTAATATTTATCCGATCGATTTTTAGCGTTAGGATACTTTTTTATTTGTTAACATCAACGTAATAATGCAATGATAGTAATAATAGTAATCAAAATTATTATAATATATATTTATATAATAAATATATTATTATAATAAATAAATAAAATTTATACACGTGTTAAAAATTAATTATTATATTATTATTAATTAATTAATAAAAATAAAAATAATATTATTATAGTATTATTAATTAATTATTACGTTATATTTGTGTATTGATTATATTTATATAAAAAAAATAAATAGAAAATATTAGTCTATATTAATTTATTTAGATTAATTTGGAAGAATTTCTAATAATAAACGTAACTTTTGGTTATACAATGCGACAACACCGTATTATTACACCCACTTCGTCAACGGGAATGAGAATAATTTAATCAACGTAATTGGAGATTTGTATTTTTACAGAACGCAAATATGGTCGAATGCGTCCAGGGTGAATTTCAAACGAAATGAAATGTACGTGACGTTGATAAAAATAGCTTTGAGGGTAACCCCATCCTCAACTATTTCCCACCAACCTCTATTCCCTCGTCCCTCCTCATTCCTCATCCCAACACTCCCACACCCCATTTCCCCACCACTTCAATGTGTCAGAGTTGGTCGGCCGTAAACAGGGCTTCAAATTTTCCACCTTTTATTCGACTCTCGCCATATTTGTGGCTCACACTTCGACGCCTCCGTGTACAGTCTATCAAAATTTCTCGCGAAACAATATTTATTGTTTTTTTTTTTCGATTTATCATAATGTGTATCATAATTTCATAGTTTATATTTGAATTTGATTTAAGTATGATGAACGAATAAACTTATGATACGTGAAAATATTAAAATATACAATTTTTATTAAAATATTCAATTATGATAAGTTTATATTTTTGATTTACACTAACAATAATTATTTAATATTTAAATTTATATTTTTTATTTATTATTAATTATATTTATTTATTAATTAATATTTTTATATTTATTATTCTATTTAATATTTAAATCGGACATTTAATCGGATAATTAATTATTAATATGTTACGAAAAATTAATTGTCAAAAAATGTCTATTAGAAACAAATTTTATTACGAATTAAAAATTCATTTGAATTTATTCAAAAAGAAATTCAAATTACCTGACACGTTTTAAAAACCAAATGTATACATATAAAGGAAGAAATAAATAAATAATTTATAAACGAATTGAATTTCAATCAAACAAATCATTAATGAAAACTTTCAAACCGTTTAATTCAAATTCATATTCGTATTTAGTAATAAATACAAAATATACATACACACATATATGAAAAAATATACTATATGAATGTGTTTATACGTGTATAAGGTTTATATATTTTGATGATACTCAGACATTTAAAATTGCCGTCGAGAGAGTCATCGTTTACTGCTTGATGCATTGCTCTAACATTTTCAAGTACTCTTTCACCCTACTTCTTACCCTTTCTCTAACACTTTCATACTTTTTATCACCAAACTCGAACATTCGAAATCCTCTTTCCATCTCTCTCTCTCTCACGTTTCTTTTTCTTTCTCGATTCAAAGCTTTCCACCCTCGGTTCGTACTAAAACGAAACAGAAAACTGAACGTACACAGGTTGTTCCGTTTGTAGACACAATAATCGATAATAAAGTGCACGGTCTATCTACTTTTCTTCTTTTTTTTTTCTTTCTTTCTTCTTTATTCGCGATGATATCGTCCTGATCCTTGTTGAATGAGACATCCTTACCATTCAAAATTGGATTTTTAATACTAAATAAAGTGTGCGAGATGAAGAAATAGGGAGAGAGAGAGAGATAGAGAAAAAAAAACTTAAAAAACAAACAAAAAATACGAAAAAAGAAAATACACAAACCAGAAAGTGGATCGCGAATTTTGCGTATCATCAAGGATAGAGAAAATGAGAGAGATGGAAAGAGTGAGTGAGTGAGTGTGAGTGAGTGAGAGAGTGAGAGAAAAGCAACAAAAAGGATCGTAATTCTTGCTGGAACTTATTACGTTCATGCTCGTTGAAACTGGGTCGAGTGTGTGAGAGAGACTGAGACAGAAAGAGAGAAAAAGAGAGAAAGAGAGAGAGATTCTACTTAAGCCGTTCTCGTTCCACGTTCATAGCACAGCTCGTTCTCATTCTTTCTATGTCGCTTTTTTAATTTTTATTTTACTTCCCATCTCTTTTTCTCTCTCATTCGCATACACACACACACATACATACATACATACACATTTTTATTTTCTTTTTATGTATTTTTTATATTTTACTTACATACCCATACACACACTATCATTCTATTCCTTTCTCTCTTTCTTTTTTTTTTCTTCTTTTTCTTGAATACGTATACACACATACACTGTATTATTCTATGTCATTCTCTCTCTCTCTCTTTTTTACTAACACATAAACGTATAAATGCATACACAAATTTTGACTTCACCCACACCCTGTCTCTTTTGAACTCATATATGTACACTTATACAAACGCATTCTCTATCATTTTCTATCCTTTTTCTTTTTTTCTTTTTATTTTACTAACACATAAATATGCAAATACATAAACGAATTTTTACTTTCTTTTTCTCTTTTACTTACACTCATATATACACATATTTTTCTTCTCTTTCTATCTATCTATATATCTTTTTCTTTTTCTTTTTTTAATTGGTCAGTTTAATTATTATTTGATATAATTAGTTATACTATTGATTGACAGATTCCATGATTTAATAATAATATATATACATATACATATTTACAATATTAAAATACTTTTCCCTAAATTCTATAAAACAGTTTGAACGATCGTATTATACAAATACATATAATTATTAAATTAATAACATGTTATATTTTTAACATCTACACATATACCTGAGATATTGAAATTCCATTTTTAGACGAGATCACTTCGAGAATTCATTCTCCAACAAGAAACACACTTTAATAATACGAAAAACATTGATTGACTAACGCTTATACTAAAACTATACGAACAGTCTAACCTATAAATCAACATTTTCTTATTATCAATAATTCGATAAAATGATGTATGAAAAGAGAACAAAAGTTTGACAAAACGATTTAAAAGTAAAGATAAAAATATCCGTTGTAATTAGCATATATCTTAATTGTACGATATCGTAAAGAACGAAATATTACATTCGATATAAATGATTATCAATCATTGCTTCCATATTGCTTTTCTGCTTAACTTTGATTGGTTTATCGATTGCGAATCATCGATTGCGATTACCGTTGATCGACAATATGGCGGCTCGGTGTTCGTCCAGTATACTGTGAAGTTGTTTTCGTACTCATTGTCAGCCTTTTTCGAACGTCGCGAGATTTAAAAACGATATTAGAAAAGTATCCAATTTATTTCACGTATAAGTGCAAGTGTTTTATTGCTATGCAAGTGATATGCATATGTGCATTAATGTTTGTATTGCTATCGAATATATAAAACTAAATAAATCTATCGCGAATATAATGATTGAAATATTATTAATTAAAGCATAGTTATAAAACAGTATATATAAAACATTATACATTATAATATAAATAAAGTAAACAAAAATGTACAATACGTAAAAACAATAAAACGTTGGAACACGTTCGAACGCTTCTTATCTTGTTGAATATTACGTATTTCAATGTTTTTTTTATGTATACATAGCTCACCCCACTCAGCCGTTGTCTATACTTCAATGTTATTATTTCTTACTATGAAGAATCTAACCGTCGAACTTGTAAACACAACGATCTTCGTGTTCGTTCGGAAAGTGATTCGGTAACCTTCGAGTATAAAGCATAGCTATTATGCTCAGTCTTATTTGAACATCGCGAGAGGTATGTAAACGGTATTAGAAAAGTATCAAATTTATTTCGCGTATACCTGTTCGTGTTTTATGATTGTGCAAGTGATATGCATATGTGCGCGAGTGTGTGTGTGTGTGTGTGTTCATCGTTGGAGAGTATCATACATATATTTGGATTACCTGTATATAGGAACATCGTACAAAACACGGAATACATCTAATGTAAGCTAACTATTTTTTCAACTTTAATATTAGAACATTTTTGTTGCGACAGTTATGGTCATATAACGCTTTCCACATAGTTATTTTTTCTTAGATTGTTCACGAATGAATTAGCTTTCATATCGTTTGACGAAGATTTATCGTCTCAGTAGTCAGAAGTTTTTACTTTCTTTACAAAAACGTGTCTATTTCTTTTTATATCAATCCTATATAGAAAATTTGATAAAATAACAAATACTAAATTAATCTGCTAATTACATCATAAACATTTTAGATAGTTAAAGAAAAATTACACGATGTTCCTAATCTTACCAAATTTGTTTAAATTAAATATGATAGGTAATAAAATTCCAATACTATTATATATGTACATACATATGCATACACATGAAACATTTAAAACATTTCTTCTCTTTTCTACTTACACACAAACACAATGCACTCTCCTCCCCTCTTGTTTTATTTTTATTGATACATATATGCATGCATATGTAGAATTATATACAAACATATATATACACATACATACAAACTTTTTCTTTCTCTCATGTACACATACACATACACATACACTTATCATATATTCATTTCCTTTCTCTTTTACTTTCTTTCTTTAACACATACACATATATTCACCACATTTGCATCATTTTCCCTTTTTACTTCATTTATACAAATACAAGGATATACATAGAACATATATATTTATTCGTATGAGTTATTTTCTATAAAAGATTTTGATCATCACGTGAAAGCATACGTTTAAAAGAGTTTTACTTTGAAGGAAAATACTTGGAAAGGAAATGAAGAAAGACGTGATTCCCATTGGTACTTTGAGCTTTTCCTACAGTTTGTTTTAGTACAAACTAGCAACCGGTCCTTTTCTTTTCTTAACTACAATCTCGTGTCCGTTTGGTGGTTGCTTTAAACGAAGCTAACTTTCAAGACTAAAACTTACTACTAACTTCACTGTAACTCAATGTTCTCTCTCTCTCTCTCTCTCTCTCTTTCTCTATTTCTAAGTAATGTTACGAGTGAGAGTGAGAGGGTAAACTAAAACTTCAGTGGTAACAGTTAAGCTTATGTTAGACATACATACGTCAGAAATTTAGGAACATTTTAGTTGTGACGTCATCCTGAAATAATATTTATCTTTCTCGATAATTGTTTTAATTTCAAATAAAATCATACAATTACTTTGGGATTATTTTTAAAAACTTTAGGCTGAGAATTATTTTCTTTTCTTTTTTTTTTTTAGGCTTGTTCTTTTTAACAGAACGTTGTGTCACAATTTTTGTTATTTTTTTTTTATTTAATATTAAATTTATTAGCAGATTAATTTTAGAAAAGGCATTTAAAAAATGATCGTAGAAGAAGTGACGTAATCGTTAAATAATTTTCAACAATTGTGCTAACGTTAGAAAGAGAAAAATAATACAGAAAAAATTGTATTATCTAAATCGAATTTTCCTATTTCCAAAACGTATTACTAGATTTTCCTGTCTTTCACTATCTTTTTCTAGTATCATAAGGAATGAGAAAGGAAATGAGAACTGCAGTAGTAACAGTTAATCTTAGACAGACGTCAGATGAATATATCCCAAGAATAACGTTATCATAAAATTATACATGATTATTCTTAGACAGACAATCGCGTTCGTACATTTTGAAAATTTCATTTTACAGTTTTAAAACTAGTAAGGATTTAAATGAATAACAACGCGATCGCGTATTTAAAAAGTAAAATACGTTGTTCAAAGTTAATGCAATTTCCAATTAAAATACGAAAATTATTTCGTATATTATATAAATAATTAAATAAAAATAATAATAAACTAATATAATAATAATAATTAAAAAAATTTCATAAATAATAATTTTATATAAATATAAAAAATCTTACAAATATTTCTTCGATAATAAACTAAAAAAATAAATAATAATATAATAAACTAAAAAATAATAATAAACTAATATAATAATAATAATTAAAAAAATTTCATAAATAATATTATATAAATATAAAAAATCTTACAAATATTTCTTCGATAATAAACTAAAAAAATAAATAATAATATAATAAACTAAAAAATAATAATAAACTAATATAATAATAATAATTAAAAAAATTTTAAAAATAATTTTATATAAATATAAAAAATCTTAAAATTATTTCTTCGATAATAATTATTAATAATAATGATAAAACAAGAAAAAGGAAAAAGAAAATAAATGAATACAAAATTAGCCTATCGAGTTTAATTTTAATTCTTCATTTAACTTAAGCTTTTTATTATTCAAATCCGTTTATTTCTAATATTTCTTTTTTTATTTTTTCATTGTTTCATTATATTATTCTTTATCTTACTTTTAACAAATTTTCAGTAGAACAAAAAAAATGATCGGAGCAGTTGTGGAACGTTTGGAATCGTTTCGACGATTATACGCTTCGTCGCCGTACTGATTTAATAACACGAGGATAGGGAATTAAGGGGAAAGGAAATGGGGGGGAGGGAAGGGAAGAGAGGGTGGGGGGAAGGAAGAGAGGGTGGGGGAAAGGGAGATGGACCAATGTGAGTCGTCATACGAATTACTTAATCCGAACATCGTACATACGTACACATACATATATGCATACATATGTACAAGTTGAATGCAGTGCTTGAGCGCGAACTAATTGAATTAAATGAGAGATTGAATTCACTGAGAATGAATTTTATGTATGGTTAATTCTCTCTCTCTCTCTCTCTCTTTCTCACTCTCTCTATCTCAAAATTTATTACTTTCTTACGTAGATAAATGTACATTCAATTTATTATCGCATCTGTACGTTTGTTTATTTTATTTTATATTTGTTTTATTTTTTTTTATTTTTTTAATATCAATATCAATTATTTCTTATAATAATTTATTATTTGCATTTTGATGTTCAATTATTTTATAATTTCGTTTTGATTATTGATAATCGTTCGTTATTTTGTAAGCTTTAAATATCAATACTCACAGTTATATTAAATTTGACAATTAATTAAAACAATACTATGTTTGTATAATTATTTCTTTTTTCTTCGTGAAAAATGTTGTTAAAATGTTGTTGAAAATAATCGAAACATTCTATATGCATTCTATAAACATAATTTAATCAAAATTATAGTAATATATAATTATAGTTATAAAACTATCAAAAAAAATAAGATCAAATATATTGTAAGATTATAATAAATTTTCTAAAAAAAAAATAGAAATAAATTAGAGTACTAACAACGTACATCTAGATAATTTGGATAGAATATTTATTTAAAAAATGACCACATTATAGTTAATCATTGTACGTATGGACATTCAT
>NW_025113097.1:1313547-1315508 GCF_010416935.1 Polistes fuscatus
GGTTGTTCTTTCTCTGTTGTTAGTTCGTAGTACTACAACCGGTGAATTTTCGTTCACATTCATTTCTAACAGGTAGGAATTCCCTTATGTGACTTCTCTATGGGACTAGAGAACATGGCTAAGGCGTAACTTGGATTTCAAATGGGTTAATAGTTTGATGTTCTAGGAAATTTTAACGGTGATAATTATTCGGATTATTTGAATGTGTTTATATATATGTATAAGGAAAAATGAGAATATTTGGAAGATAAATGGAAGAATTTTACTAATTATTTATTTTTAAATTGATTTACCATCGGTAGATAAAGTAGAAATATAAATTTTAATTTAAGGTGGGAACGAGGCAGGGGAGGGGACGTTTGTTAATTTAATAAATTTTGAAAATTTGTTGAAATATCGAAATTATGGTAATTAGAATATAATAGTTCAATTTTATTCAAGAATATGTTGTCTAGATTGTTTGAAGTATTTGTAGATGAAAAAATATAAGAGATAATTATGCAGATAATACAGGAATAATTTTTAAATTAATTTATGCTGATCAAATATATATATATATGTATATGATAAAAATAAAAATCTGAAGATAAAACAAAGATTTGCATAAATATTTAAAAATACAAACGATATAGGTTAGATTTATTTTTAAAAAATAAAAATGATACTAATAATTTATTATATATAATATTACAAATTTTTAAATCCCTATGCAGGTGGATGAATTATTTCACTTTGATAAATTATTATAATAAAATGTCTGATCGATATCTTTTTGACGTAATAAATTAAATAAATTACAGATATTTCTTTTTAAATATGAAATATCTTTCCCAATGGATTATGCACTTAGTAAAGAGTTAAAACCTTCGATTTCTTTTTATGTAGAACATCGAGTAAGAGAGTATACGTCCATTAGATAAAAATTGATGTAATGGATATCCAACTGAACGGATTTTATGCGTTTGACATTAACAATAAGTATATATCATATAATACTCGTTGTTACTCGACTGAGACGAACGTAATTCAATTTATTTTGATGAAAGAGCTATACTACATTTTATATACAAGGTGAATAAATTTCATCATTTAAAACAATTCATCATTATTTTATCTTTTTATGCATATAATATTTTTTTTTAAATAATTTTAATATAAAGAAGTTATATATATATATATTATAGGTTATATAGGTTAGTTTTATACTATATATAGGTTATATAGGTTAGTTATATATTATATACAGGTTATATAGGTTATATAACCTATTAATTATATATATTACATATAATATTATATATATTAAGGGATAAATTAAATAGATGCAATTTTTTATTTGTTTATTGTTTTCTTTTTAAATATTTTTATTAAATTCTATTATTATTAGAATATTTTGTTTTTAAATAATTTTAATATGTAGAAGTTATATATTATAGGTTATATAGGTTACATAGGTTAGTTATATATTATATATAGGTTATATAGGTTATATAACCTCTATTACTTATATATATTACATATAATATTACATATATTAAGGGATAAATTAAATGGATGCAATTTTTTATTTGTTTATTGTTTTCTTTTTAAATATTTTTATTAAATTCTATTATTATTAGAATATATATTTTTAAAAATATTTTTATATAAAAATAAAATATACCAAATAAATGATACAATTCGTATCAATTAACTTTTAAATAAAATTGAAATCCAATATGATATTTACTTAAAATTCCATATAATTCATTACGTTAAGTATGTTAAATATAATCGTCTTAATTTTAATTCATATTATGTGCTACTAATTGTAAATAATATTATAATACAGATATATAATAATTAGAATTTTTGTTTATCCGATTACTAAAAAAAGAAAAAAAAAATAAATAAATAAATAATTAAATGAAATTTATGGTTGTCTCTCTAAACTAATACATAATAATTTATAATATAATTAA
>NW_025113097.1:1318681-1320397 GCF_010416935.1 Polistes fuscatus
GTATCGGAAATGAAAAAAAAAAACCAGAAAAAAAAACCGAGGCGCGATTATTTCCGTCATTTTTTTTTGAGGTGGGTGGTGGGTGGGCGGATCGGATGATGGTGAAAGGAGGAAGGGATTTTTTTGTTTGGCTTTCTTCCTTTTTATTACAGGGATGTGATAGATAAAAAACGAAATTGTACGAACAGTTTACAAAGAGGCTTTTGTTAAGTGAACAATCCGTGTTTTCAAATTGGGGGTGTTTTTTTTTTTTTTTTTGTTTCTCCAAATTTCGTTCTGGTAATATCGATTCGAATGATGCACACTCAACGTTTCAGTTTCGTTCCAGTTTCGAAAAAGGGATGACGGGTGAATTTAAACGGCACTCCGGTGTATACTGTTAATTGTCCAATAATAAATCCTTTAAGTCGAATTTGTTATTTTTAATCATCATCGACAAATCGTTCGAAATATTTTGGATCGTTTTAAATGACAAAACGAAAGAAAAAAAAGAATCCTCTTTTGTGCGATAGAAAAATTACTTTCCTGACAAATGAATTTTCGTCGATAATTTCAATTTATCAGCAAACAATATTTTTACGACTTATTATTTTTTTTATTCTTATTATATTATTTTTCTATTTATTATTTTATTTCTCTTCTTTTATATTTATTATTACGTTTTACAAATTAATTTAATAATAATTATATTTAATTTTTTTCCTCTACCTACCCCCTCCACTCCACCCCCTCCCCCCTCTCCATACTCATCATGGAACGTGAGTGTCACGATTTTTACCTACAAACTTATTCCATATTCATTACATTTTCATTTGTAATTAAATCGTATGGGATGTACGTATGTATGTATGCGTGTATGTATGTAGAAATACGTATTGGTATTCGTAAATGAAAAATGTGAAGCATGTTATTTTATTATTCCAATTTTTATTGATACGATATTTTCCCTTTTTCTTTTTTTTTCTCTTTTTTTTCGAAGGTTACAACCGAGAACAAACGTAAATTAATTCAATCGTGACGAGTTTCCAATAAAATCGGTCTTTTTAGATTATCAGTGAAACGTATTTATACACTTACAATCAAAAGTTTGTGAATAAAATTCAAACGAGAACGAAAAAAAAAAAAGAAGAAAGATTTAATAAAGAACAAAATAAAAATTATTAATTTTATGAATTAACAAAGCATAACGATTAACGTATTTCTTACATTTTGTATTCTAATTTTTTTTCCTGTTGATTTTTTCTTTTTTTTTAATTAACGAATGAATAATATTTAAAAATAATCCAACATATTTCAAACATCCTATCAGATATTACTTTTATCGAAAATTTCGGAATAAATATTATTTCTTTGTTCGTAAAAATTATCAAAAATTATCAAAAATTATCAAAAATAATAAGCACAAGATATGGTTGTTTAAACAATACCAAAATTGTAACGAACATAACGATCGTAACTTAATTCCTATAATTATTCTTATTTGATAAAATAATAATGTTTGAATTATTACAAATATTACAAATATTATTACAAATATTATTACAAATATAATGTGTGAATTATTACAAAATTTACGTATATAATTCTTAACTTTTGATTGGTAGTGTACTTATATGTTATTTGCATAAGTACGTTTGTGTAAGTGTATGTATGAATGGGCAAATGTTTAGATGTATGTGTAGGTATATGTATGAATATATAAACGTGTAGATGTAT
>NW_025113097.1:1320497-1417144 GCF_010416935.1 Polistes fuscatus
TACAATCTTAAATTTTTATCAAATTTAAAAGACAAATAGGAATCATATTACATAAGGGTATTCTTTTCCTTTTACAATTGTATTGCCAAGCCTCGTACCAGGTAATAAAAAAATTATTGTTAATCGACTTACTAGAAAATATTGATGGACTTGTATCACAACGAATTTCTTTGTTTTGTAGAGATGCCATGGGAATCATTTTACAAATAGAATGCAGCAGCAGTTTATAAGGATCTTTAATAAGCAAACATAATATCTGTATTGGGAATAAACCAATATTATAAATATTTTTGTCCATTTAAAAGCATGTGATTCAAAGAAACAAAACTATTTAAAGATCTTATTCTTTCTGCCATAGGTGATCAATCATTAAACTGGAAGAAAGGAAAGATAATTTTCAATTCGATAAGCAAAATCCAAATACACTGTAATCGTGAGAGATCTAGGAAGACAGTGTGGAAAGGGTTTTGTTCTCACCCGGAAGGAAAAGTATTAATGTAATTTAGAATCTACTATCAAAAGATTGAAGAATGAATGCATCCTGATTAACTAAAAATTTAAAGACAAAAAGGAATCATATTATATTAAGAATCTTTTCTTATACAAATTGTATTGCCAAGCCTCCGTACCAGGTCTAATGAAAGCTATTATTGTTAATCGACTCAGAGATAAAGTATTGGGGACTTGTATTAACTAATTTCTTTTTTGTAGAGATTCCAGGGAATCATTTGCAAATAGATGCAGCACCAGTTTAAAGGATCTTTTAAAAGGCAAACATAAATTTCTTCTTGGGAAAAACCAATCTATAATATTTTCTAAAAAAAATATTTATTCAAAGTATTAAAGATGATTCTTTCTGCATAGGTGTTCAATCATGTACTGGAAAAGAGAGACTATGATTTTTCACTACGTTAAGAAGAATCCAACAACACTTTAATCATGAAAGATTTAGGAAGACACAGGTGAACGTGCTACGTTCTCACACGGAAGGAAACCATGTACTATAATATTTATAAAATAATTCAAGAAAGAAAGCATCCTGATATTACAAATTTAAAAGACAAATAGGAATCATATTTATATAAGGGATTCTTTTCTTTACAAATTGTATTGCCAAGCCTCGACTAGGTAATAAAAAAATTATTGGTAATCGACTTACTAGAAAATTTTGAGGACTCGTATCAATGAATTTCTTTTTTGTAGAGATGCCATGGGAATCATTTTACAAATAGAATGCAGCAGCAGTTTAAAGGATCTTTTAATACTCAAACATAATTATCTTGTATTGGGAATAAACCAATATTATAATAATTTCTTAAAAAATATTTATTCAAAGTATTAAAGATCTTATTCTTTCTGCATAGGTGATCATTCATTAAACTAGAAGAAAAGAAAAAATAATTTTCAATTAGATATGAAAAATCGAAAAACACTGTAATCATGAAAGATTTAGGAAGACACCGGTGAACGTGCTACGTTCTCACACTGGAAGGAAACTATGTACTATATTATATCAAAATAATTCAAGAAAGAAAGCATCCTGATTATTACAAATTTAAAAGACAAATAGGAATCATATTATATAAGGGATTCTTTTTCTTATACAAATTGTATTGCCTAGCCTCGTAACCAGGTAATGAAAGATATTATTGTTAATCGACTCACTAGAAAATATTGAGGACTTGTATTAACTAATTTCTTTTTTGTAGAGATGCCATGGGAATCATTTTACAAATAGAATGCAGCAGCAGTATAAAGGATCTTTTAATAGGCAAACATAATTATCTTGTATTGGGAATAAACCAATATTATAATAATTTCTTAAAAGATATTTATTCAAAGTATTAAAGATCTATTCTTTCTGCATAGGTGATCAATCATTAAACTGGAAGAAAGGAAAGATAATTTTCAATTCGATAAGCAAAATCCAACTACACTGTAATCGTGAGAGATCTAGGAAGACAGTGTGGAAAGGGTTTTGTTCTCACCCTGGAAGGAAACTATGTATTATAATATACTATCAAAAGAATTGAAGAATGAATGCATCCTGATTACTAAAAATTTAAAAGACAAAAAGGAATCATATTATATTAAGAATTCTTTTCTTATACAAATTGTATTGCCAAGCCTCGTACCAGGTAATGAAAGATATTATTGTTAATCGACTCACTAGAAAATATTGTGGACTTGTATTAACTAATTTCTTTTTTGTAGAGATTCCATGGGAATCATTTTGCAAATAGAATGCAGCAACAGTTTAAAGGATCTTTTAAAAGGCAAACATAAATTTCTTTTATTGGGAATAAACCAATATTATAATATTTTCTAAAAAAATATTTATTCAAAGTATTAAAGATCTTATTCTTTCTGCATAGGTGATCATTCATTAAACTAGAAGAAAAGAAAAAATAATTTTCAATTAGATATGAAAAATCGAAAAACACTGTAATCATGAAAGATTTAGGAAGACACCGGTGAACGTGCTACGTTCTAACACTGGAAGGAAACTATGTACTATAATATTATATCAAAATAATTCAAGAAAGAAAGCATCCTGATTATTACAAATTTAAAAGACAAATAGGAATCATATTATATAAGGGATTCTTTTCTTTTACAAATTGTATTGCCAAGCCTCGTACTAGGTAATAAAAAAAATTATTGGTAATCGACTTACTAGAAAATTTTGAGGACTCGTATCAATGAATTTCTTTTTTGTAGAGATGCCATGGGAATCATTTTACAAATAGAATGCAGCAGCAGTTTAAAGGATCTTTTAATACTCAAACATAATTATCTTGTATTGGGAATAAACCAATATTATAATAATTTCTTAAAAAATATTTATTCAAAGTATTAAAGATCTTATTCTTTCTGCATAGGTGATCATTCATTAAACTAGAAGAAAAGAAAAAATAATTTTCAATTAGATATGAAAAATCGAAAAACACTGTAATCATGAAAGATTTAGGAAGACACCGGTGAACGTGCTACGTTCTCACACTGGAAGGAAACTATGTACTATAATATTATATCAAAATAATTCAAGAAAGAAAGCATCCTGATTATTACAAATTTAAAAGACAAATAGGAATCATATTATATAAGGGATTCTTTTCTTATACAAATTGTATTGCCTAGCCTCGTAACCAGGTAATGAAAGATATTATTGTTAATCGACTCACTAGAAAATATTGAGGACTTGTATTAACTAATTTCTTTTTTGTAGAGATGCCATGGGAATCATTTTACAAATAGAATGCAGCAGCAGTATAAAGGATCTTTTAATAGGCAAACATAATTATCTTATATTGGGAATAAACCAATATTATAATAATTTCTTAAAAAATATTTATTCAAAGTATTAAAGATCTTATTCTTTCTGCATAGGTGATCATTCATTAAACTAGAAGAAAGGAAAGATAATTTTCAATTAGATAAGAAAAATCGAAAAACACTGTAATCATGAAAGATTTAGGAAGACACAGGTGAAAGTGTTCCGTTCTCACACTGGAAGGAAACCATGTACTATGATATTCTGTCAAAAGAATTGAAGGAAACCATGTACTGTAATATTCTTTCAAAAGAATAGAAGAAGGAATGCATCATGGTTATTATAAATTTAAAAGTCAAATAGGAAATACATTGCATTAGGATATTCCTAACATATATAAAGTATATTATTTAGTATTGTACTTCGTAATTGAAAATACTATTATACATCGACTGGCAATAATTTATCTAAAGGAAACTATTCTTTTTGAATAATAAATTGTTAAAGCAGAAAGGCCATAGATAAGAAATATTGAAAAAATGTCTTAATTTCGTAAATCTAAAGGAGAAGAAAATAATGCTGTCAGAAAATTAAATTCTACTGATCATCAAAGTCTTTCACTTGCTTTTTAAGATTTAACTGTACTTGTGCTATATAATTTCTAATAAGGATCATTCATTATTTAATGGTACGTTGATAGAAAAGAAATACTAAAAACATTTCTAGTATCTTTTCTTATCTATACAACAAGAATATACTGTAGATTTTTCAATTTTACATGAGATAGTGTAACAAACTAATAGTTTCATTTCCTTTGTAGGGTTTTTTGTGCAATTTCTTAAATGAAAAAGAGATTAAAGGAATATTCTAGTAGCACAAAATTTGGGTAGAAAAGAAGAAAACTGTAGTATCATGAAGAAACATATCACACTATTATGCCACATTGTGGTGGCATTACATAATATAAAATGTATTTGTTGTTTCGTTTAACGATTGCTAGATAAATCTTTTTTTAAATAATATGCTTATATATTTGATACCGGGTGTGATTTCATAAGTGAAGATACGAAATGAATTATTTACTACATATATCTATAATTTAAAGCGCAGAGTAGTGTTTTAATAGCTCAATAATGTAACAAATTCATTGTAATTTTTAAGACGATGTCATACCATGATTGTACATTTAATATTACTTATTAATATATTTTATAAAAATATTTGTGCATTAGCATATTTTATTTACATATACGTAAAGTATAATATAATTAATTTAACTATCATTAATGAATTAAAATAAAATTTAAATGTTTGGCGAATTTTATAGACTCCTTGGAATAATGTAATAAGAGATAATTAAAAAAAAAAAAAAATGATAATCACAGTAAAATATCTTATTTAGGTCACTATTGAGAATATTAATATAATTTTTGGATTATTTATATTCTCTTCCTTTTTTTCTATATTCATAGAACTAATATTATAAAAGACTATAAATAATATTTAATAGCTTGGAAAAATATTAATGAATGTATTTATCGATATATAATATATCTATATATACTGTGAAAGGCATTTAAATGCCACCCTCGAATCAAAATTTTGACGTTTTTCTGATTTCACATAGGAATCCATATGTTCCGGTATTTTAAATCCGGTATTTTAAATTTGTCGTGACGTCACAAAAATGAAAATTTGGTAATAGGATCACAGGATGATACAAGAGCTCTTCGAAGAGAGTAGGAAACAAGTGCGCTGATTGGTTAATAATAGCCCAGCTCAACCAATCAGAAATCCACTAAGAGCCGATTGGCCAATTTTCAACCAATCAGCGCTCTCATATATAGAGAGCTGATTGGCTATTTATCAACCAATCAGCGCACTAAAGCTGATTGGCTATTAATACCAATCAGCGCACTATTAGGAGCTGATTGGCTATTTATCAACCAATCAGCTCTCATATATAGCCTAGAGAGCGCTGATTGGCTAAAATTGGCCAATCAGCGCTCTTAGGATTTCTGATTTGCTGGGTCTATTTATCAACCAATCAGCACTTCGTTTCCTACTCTCTTCGAAGAGCTCTTGTATCATCCTGTGATCCTATTACCAAATTTTCATTTTTGTGACGTCACGACAAATTTAAAATACCGGATTTAAAATACCGGAACATATGGATTCCTATGTGAAATCAGAAAAACGTCAAAATTTTGATTCGAGGGTGGCATTTAAATGCCTTTCACAGTATATATAGATATATTATATATATCGATAAATACATTCATTAATATTTTTCCAAGCTATTAAATATTATTTATAGTCTTTTATAATATTAGTTCTATGAATATAGAAAAAAAGGAAGAGAATATAAATAATAATAATTTTTATCCAAAAATTAAAATATTAATACTTCTCAATAGTGACCTAAATAAGATATTTTACTGTGACGAAAATTAGAATAATGTGATATTTTTTATCATTTTTTTTTTTTTTTAATTATCTCTTATTACATTATTCCAAGGAGTCTATAAAATTCGCCAAACATTTAAATTTTATTTTAATTCATTAATGATAGTTAAATTAATTATATTATACTTTACGTATATGTAAATAAAATATGCTAATGCACAAATATTTTTAGAAAATATATATTAATAAGTAATATTAAATGTACAATTATGGTATGACATCGTCTTAAAAATTACAATGAATTTGTTACATTATTGAGCTATTAAAACACTACTCTGCGCTTTAAATTATAGATATATGTAGTAAATAATTCATTTCGTATCTTCACTTATGAAATCACACCCGGTATCAAATATATAAGCATATTATTTAAAAAAAGATTTATCTAGCAATCGTTAAACGAAACAACAAATACATTTTATATTATGTAATGCCACCACAATGTGGCATAATAGTGTGATATGTTTCTTCATGATACTACAGTTTTCTTCTTTTCTACCCAAATTTTGTGCTACTAGAATATTCCTTTAATCTCTTTTTCTTTTAAGAAATTGCACAAAAAACCCTACAAAGGAAATGAAACTATTAGTTTGTTACACTATCTCATGTAAAATTGAAAAATCTACAGTATATTCTTGTTGTATAGATAAGAAAAGATACTAGAAATGTTTTTAGTATTTCTTTTCTATCAACGTACCATTAAATAATGAATGATCCTTATTAGAAATTATATAGCACAAGTACAGTTAAATCTTAAAAAGCAAGTGAAAGACTTTGATGATCAGTAGAATTTAATTTTCTGACAGCATTATTTTCTTCTCCTTTAGATTTACGAAATTAAGACATTTTTTCAATATTTCTTATCTATGGCCTTTCTGCTTTAACAATTTATTATTCAAAAAGAATAGTTTCCTTTAGATAAATTATTGCCAGTCGATGTATAATAGTATTTTCAATTACGAAGTACAATACTAAATAATATACTTTATATATGTTAGGAATATCCTAATGCAATGTATTTCCTATTTGACTTTTAAATTTATAATAACCATGATGCATTCCTTCTTCTATTCTTTTGAAAGAATATTACAGTACATGGTTTCCTTCAATTCTTTTGACAGAATATCATAGTACATGGTTTCCTTCCAGTGTGAGAACGGAACACTTTCACCTGTGTCTTCCTAAATCTTTCATGATTACAGTGTTTTTCGATTTTTCTTATCTAATTGAAAATTATCTTTCCTTTCTTCTAGTTTAATGAATGATCACCTATGCAGAAAGAATAAGATCTTTAATACTTTGAATAAATATTTTTTAAGAAATTATTATAATATTGGTTTATTCCCAATATAAGATAATTATGTTTGCCTATTAAAAGATCCTTTATACTGCTGCTGCATTCTATTTGTAAAATGATTCCCATGGCATCTCTACAAAAAAGAAATTAGTTAATACAAGTCCTCAATATTTTCTAGTGAGTCGATTAACAATAATATCTTTCATTACCTGGTTACGAGGCTAGGCAATACAATTTGTATAAGAAAAGAATCCCTTATATAATATGATTCCTATTTGTCTTTTAAATTTGTAATAATCAGGATGCTTTCTTTCTTGAATTATTTTGATATAATATTATAGTACATAGTTTCCTTCCAGTGTGAGAACGTAGCACGTTCACCGGTGTCTTCCTAAATCTTTCATGATTACAGTGTTTTTCGATTTTTCATATCTAATTGAAAATTATTTTTTCTTTTCTTCTAGTTTAATGAATGATCACCTATGCAGAAAGAATAAGATCTTTAATACTTTGAATAAATATTTTTTAAGAAATTATTATAATATTGGTTTATTCCCAATACAAGATAATTATGTTTGAGTATTAAAAGATCCTTTAAACTGCTGCTGCATTCTATTTGTAAAATGATTCCCATGGCATCTCTACAAAAAAGAAATTCATTGATACGAGTCCTCAAAATTTTCTAGTAAGTCGATTACCAATAATTTTTTTATTACCTAGTACGAGGCTTGGCAATACAATTTGTAAAAGAAAAGAATCCCTTATATAATATGATTCCTATTTGTCTTTTAAATTTGTAATAATCAGGATGCTTTCTTTCTTGAATTATTTTGATATAATATTATAGTACATGGTTTCCTTCCAGTGTGAGAACGTAGCACGTTCACCTGTGTCTTCCTAAATCTTTCATGATTAAAGTGTTGTTGGATTCTTCTTAACGTAGTGAAAAATCATAGTCTCTCTTTTCCAGTACATTGATTGAACACCTATGCAGAAAGAATCAGATCTTTAATACTTTGAATAAATATTTTTTTAGAAAATATTATAATATTGGTTTATTCCCAATAAAAGAAATTTATGTTTGCCTTTTAAAAGATCCTTTAAACTGTTGCTGCATTCTATTTGCAAAATGATTCCCATGGAATCTCTACAAAAAAGAAATTAGTTAATACAAGTCCACAATATTTTCTAGTGAGTCGATTAACAATAATATCTTTCATTACCTGGTACGAGGCTTGGCAATACAATTTGTATAAGAAAAGAATTCTTAATATAATATGATTCCTTTTTGTCTTTTAAATTTTTAGTAATCAGGATGCATTCATTCTTCAATTCTTTTGATAGTATATTATAATACATAGTTTCCTTCCAGGGTGAGAACAAAACCCTTTCCACACTGTCTTCCTAGATCTCTCACGATTACAGTGTAGTTGGATTTTGCTTATCGAATTGAAAATTATCTTTCCTTTCTTCCAGTTTAATGATTGATCACCTATGCAGAAAGAATAAGATCTTTAATACTTTGAATAAATATCTTTTAAGAAATTATTATAATATTGGTTTATTCCCAATACAAGATAATTATGTTTGCCTATTAAAAGATCCTTTATACTGCTGCTGCATTCTATTTGTAAAATGATTCCCATGGCATCTCTACAAAAAAGAAATTAGTTAATACAAGTCCTCAATATTTTCTAGTGAGTCGATTAACAATAATATCTTTCATTACCTGGTTACGAGGCTAGGCAATACAATTTGTATAAGAAAAGAATCCCTTATATAATATGATTCCTATTTGTCTTTTAAATTTGTAATAATCAGGATGCTTTCTTTCTTGAATTATTTTGATATAATATTATAGTACATAGTTTCCTTCCAGTGTGAGAACGTAGCACGTTCACCGGTGTCTTCCTAAATCTTTCATGATTACAGTGTTTTTCGATTTTTCATATCTAATTGAAAATTATTTTTTCTTTTCTTCTAGTTTAATGAATGATCACCTATGCAGAAAGAATAAGATCTTTAATACTTTGAATAAATATTTTTTAAGAAATTATTATAATATTGGTTTATTCCCAATACAAGATAATTATGTTTGAGTATTAAAAGATCCTTTAAACTGCTGCTGCATTCTATTTGTAAAATGATTCCCATGGCATCTCTACAAAAAAGAAATTCATTGATACGAGTCCTCAAAATTTTCTAGTAAGTCGATTACCAATAATTTTTTTTATTACCTAGTACGAGGCTTGGCAATACAATTTGTAAAAGAAAAGAATCCCTTATATAATATGATTCCTATTTGTCTTTTAAATTTGTAATAATCAGGATGCTTTCTTTCTTGAATTATTTTGATATAATATTATAGTACATGGTTTCCTTCCAGTGTGAGAACGTAGCACGTTCACCTGTGTCTTCCTAAATCTTTCATGATTAAAGTGTTGTTGGATTCTTCTTAACGTAGTGAAAAATCATAGTCTCTCTTTTCCAGTACATTGATTGAACACCTATGCAGAAAGAATCAGATCTTTAATACTTTGAATAAATATTTTTTTAGAAAATATTATAATATTGGTTTATTCCCAATAAAAGAAATTTATGTTTGCCTTTTAAAAGATCCTTTAAACTGTTGCTGCATTCTATTTGCAAAATGATTCCCATGGAATCTCTACAAAAAAGAAATTAGTTAATACAAGTCCACAATATTTTCTAGTGAGTCGATTAACAATAATATCTTTCATTACCTGGTACGAGGCTTGGCAATACAATTTGTATAAGAAAAGAATTCTTAATATAATATGATTCCTTTTTGTCTTTTAAATTTTTAGTAATCAGGATGCATTCATTCTTCAATTCTTTTGATAGTATATTATAATACATAGTTTCCTTCCAGGGTGAGAACAAAACCCTTTCCACACTGTCTTCCTAGATCTCTCACGATTACAGTGTAGTTGGATTTTGCTTATCGAATTGAAAATTATCTTTCCTTTCTTCCAGTTTAATGATTGATCACCTATGCAGAAAGAATAAGATCTTTAATACTTTGAATAAATATCTTTTAAGAAATTATTATAATATTGGTTTATTCCCAATACAAGATAATTATGTTTGCTTATTAAAAGATCCTTTAAACTGCTGCTGCATTCTATTTGTAAAATGATTCCCATGGCATCTCTACAAAAAAGAAATTCGTTGATACAAGTCCTCAATATTTTCTAGTAAGTCGATTAACAATAATTTTTTTTATTACCTGGTACGAGGCTTGGCAATACAATTTGTAAAAGAAAAGAATCCCTTATGTAATATGATTCCTATTTGTCTTTTAAATTTGTAAAAATTTAAGATTGTAACGTTCTGATTTAAACATTATTTCAATTTTATGTAATTGTTTAAACTAATATACGTTTGTTTTTACGTCCCTATGCAATGATGACTTTGGATAATAAAATTTTTATCCAGAAAAATATCACATTAAAATTATTTTATATTCAAAGTATGTTAATAAGTATGTAATGTTTAAACCAGTACATATGTGTTTAAACAATCTGAAATATAAAGAGATTGCATTAGAATATTAAAATAATATTTAAATAATCGATAGGAATGTCTATTCTTGTCTAAAAGATCGGAATATATGATCTATGTACCGTCCCCTTCGAAATCGATCGTTGAAATGAGACGTTGTCCTCTATGAAAGTACTTTTATTAAATGTTGTTTATAAGACCTTCCAAACAATGCGCATGTGTATAAAGGGTGTCATACATCTAATACATAATCTTTAAGATTAAAACGTTATGATTTTCATATTTTTATCTATTTTAAGTAATTATTATAATGCTTCTGCGCAGTGATGACTTCGAGGGTAAAATTTAGCTGCAATATAAGAAAAGTGCATTAGTGCATTAAAATAATTGTTAATGTGTACGTAATGTACACGTATATGTAAATGAAAAAATAAAGTACATTTCTCTAAACAATTATACAACTAATATATTCAAACAATTAATAAACAATATACTAATGTAAAATGTGAATTATTGAAGTATACCATTATGATAGAAGAAAGCTGAGGTGTTTGCACGTTTAAGTATTATATAAAAATTGCCTGGATTCATTTTAAAATCTTGTAAACTCTTCTTTTATGTATGTACTTGATACACAAAACAATAAGAAAGCCTAATAGATGCTGTGCTTTTTCAAATCTTCAAATACTTGCAAATCTGAAAATCATATGATTGTTTTAGTAAAGTATCAAGCAAATTGAACGAGTCTATATATGTATATGTATGATATTTGAATAAGATGTCACTCTCCCTCTCTCTTTTCCCTTCTTATAATTTTTATATTACTCTTCTTTATGTTATAAAAGAAAAGAGATATACTTACCACAACTGATATCAATATAAAAAAGTAAACACAATTATTAATTAGATAAAAAAGTAAACACCATCAGACTGAGACTGAGTATATGCATTCATGCTGTTTTCTACCAATGTTTGAAAACCTAAAAAAAAAGTATAAAGTAACATAGCATTGGTATAATATAAAGAAAATTCAATATATGAATGTTTTGTATACGTGTAACACGTTCCTTGTTGATATTCACAAAATAGTGTGTAGAATAAGGACAATATACACTAAAAACTTTATAACATTGCACTGAAAACACAATTATATAGAAAAGAAACCACGTTATAGAAATCTTTAAAACAAATGATATAAAGCACTATAGCCATCCTTAAAGAATTAAAATAAATTGAAACAAAACAATTGACATCTCTCATGCCAACCATGAAAGTGTAAATTCCCATACTCTGTATTGATATGGAAAAACTCTTGTTATTTTAATTCTTGAAGGATGGCTATAATGATGTATGTCAATTGTTTTTAAAATATCTGCAACGAGGTTTCTTTTCTATACGATTCTGTTTTTCTGTGTGGTTTCTAGTGTATAACCTCCTTATTTTATTTCTTATTTTTTAAATATTATAAAGGAACGTTTACACCTAATAGGAAAATAAAATTATTTTTGATTTATTAAATAAATAAATTTTGTGTGTATTTCTGTGCAGTGTGATAAAGTTTTTAGTGTATACTATCTTTATTCTACACATTATTTTTTAAATATTAACAAGGATAACTTGATACTTTACTAATACAGTCTTATGATTTTCAGATTTGCAATTATTTGAAGATTTGGAATTACACAGCATCAATTATGCTTTCTTATCGTTTCGTGTATCAAGTACATACATTAAAGAAGAGTTTACAAGATTTTAAAATGAATACTGGCATTATTTTTTGGTATTTAAACAAGCAAACACCTCAGCTTTCTTTTATCATAAGGTAAACTTTAATAATTCACATTTTTCATTAGTATATTGTTTATTAATTGTTAGAATAGATTGGTTGTATAATTGTTTAGAGAAATGTACTTTCTTTTTTCATTTACATATACGTGTACATTACGTATTAATTAACAATTATTATAATGCATTAATGCACTTTTCTTATATTGCAGCTAAATTTTACCCTCGAAGTCCTCAGTGCGCAGGAGCATTAAAATAATTACATGAAATAGATAAAAATACAAAAATCATAACGTTATAATCTTAAATTTATCGATTAGATGGATTATTCACTTTATACACATGCGCAACGTTAGGAAAGTCATATAAACAACTTTCAATAAAAGTACTTTCATAGAGGACAACGTCTTATTTCAACGGTGGATTTCGAAGGGAACGGTACATAGATTATATATTCCGATCTTTTAGACAACAATAGACATTCCTATCGATTATTTAACAATTATTTTAATATTCTAATGCAATCTCTTTGTATTTTAGATTGTTTAAACACATATATACTGGTTTAAACATTACATACTTATTAACATACTTCGAATATAAAATAATTTTAATGTAATATTTTTCTGGAAGTAAATCTTATTATGCAAAGTCATTATTGTGCAGGGACGTTAAAACAAATGTATATTAGTTTAAACAATTACATAAAAATTGAAGGTATGTTTAAATCAGAACGTTGCAATGTGATTAAGTCTTTAGTCTATATTGTCTTTATTTTACTCGTAATTTTTTAAATATTAACAAGGAACGTATACATCTAATAGAAAAAGAAATTAGATAACAATAATCAATAATTGGATTAATAATTAGATAATTATAATAATTCATAAAATTGATATTTAATTTATGTAATAAATAAATTATGTATGTTTTTCTGTAAGGTGTGATAAGGCTTATAGTGCATATTGTCTTTATTCTTTTCGTTATTTTTTAAATATTAACAAGATGCGTGTACATTAAATAGTAAAATAGAATTAATTTTTTATTTATTTAATAAATAAATTATCTTATCTAGCTTGACTAGCGTGGTCATGAAGAAAGCCGAGTTACGTACGTGTAACACAAGCTTGTGTGCGTGAAAATTCTATGTGGTAATTGGGAATTTTTGATTGGTCACTTATCTCTGCAATAATTATCAGCCAATCAGGGCTCTTTGCTGATCATTCTTCTTTCTTTCGCGACGTCGGTGCTGGAGATCGGACGGATGCTACGTCGTCCCGCTAATTTCAGGTAATTAAAAAATATTTTCTAACGTAAATAATTTGCCTATGTACTAATAGATTCTTCTAGAAAATGACTTCCAAATGATATAATCGAAAGATTACGATAATGTCGAGGATAAAAAGTATTTGCGTAGAAAAAAATTCCATGTACATTGGTATGCATTTTTCTAGGCAATTACATGTATATCTTGTTTTACGGCATCAATTCTATAGATATGGACTTATAATGATCGATTTTTATTGTTAGGATTAATAAAGTATATATTTCGACAATTTTTATGTTCCTATATCCTATTTTTAACTATTCGATATTTTTCTATAATAGATGTAAAAAATGCAAAATCTCAAGTAGCCATTGGTCAATGGATTTCGCTACTTTTTTTGAAAGTGGACTACCGCGCATACTACCGCGCGCAGCAGATGCGCAGCAGAGGCAACGCAGTGGCAATGGAGAGGGGTTCACAGGGGAAAGGTAGAGGAAACGCCATTTTCTGTCAGCTGTATATGTTCCAACGTACTGCGTCATCCTGTTTAACTCAGGTAATTAAAAAGTATTTTACACCTTTCTATTATATATCAAACGATAGCTATAAGCAAGATTTTTATACGTGAGTGTTTTCAAAACGAAATATTGGAAAGTTCGATAGATATGTGTGAGAATATAACATCGATATATCTCGGCGTCCCGCCAATTTCACCAATGTTACTTAACAATATTTCTCCTAATTTCCAACTTATTTTCACGGTATCGATACTTATTAACATCTATAATGATGCTCTAATTAATTATTTTTCATAATTATGTCTTCAAAGATAATATTTCGTATTAAATTAATACACATACACATACAGGCATACATACATAAGTATAGGTTAACCACTCGTACACATACACTCATGTATTTGATTTTCTTTATATTTTACTAATGTAATCTTTTTTTTCCTTTTTTAGGTTACTGTGCATTGGGAAAGTCCAACAGGAATACATATACTCAGTCTAACAGTTGTGTTTACTCTTTTTTTTATCTTCATATTCATTGAGGTAAGCGTTATTCTTTTTTTAAGCCATATAGAAATGTATAGAAAGAGTGAGAACGAGAGTGAGAGAGAGAGAGAGAGAGAAAGAAAACAAAACATTCACCTACAAGCAACTAAGAATGAGTATGTATATTTGTAGGAGTTTCTCGAGGTGAAAACAGAAGAATAACCGTCGAAACGAAACGTAAACAGTCGAGCACCGAGCATTCGATACCTCTACGAGAATACGCAGAGAGATCTTCATTCCCCTTCCGTCCTTCAACGAGTAATGATCTAACGAACGTGACGTATTAAACTATTTATTGATTTTCTTTCTAATGATATCTAACGTTTAATACTTCTACATTCTAATAATGAATACTTTAATAAGTTTCTCATTAGATAGAATAGTATAAAAAAGTTTTATTTTTTAGATTACTCTTCATTGAATTATATATTATAACTTAACAAATTTTCAATTAATATTTTAAATAACATTACATACTTTGTATGTAATATTATACAAGTAGTGAGATTAAGGCAATTAATATTGCTTGAATTTATATTGATTCTTTATGATAAAATATCTTTGAAAGTGTGACATGCCTTCAGGAATGATTTCAGGAAATATTGTAATATTTAATTGTATGTAATATAATTTTTAGTATGTTTCAGCTTTTCAGAGTTTTATTTAATTTTATTTTATTCATCGTCATCCTAAGGGTAGGATACCCATCCTGCAGTCATCAATGAAGACTAAAAGTAAGTATATTTTCCTATCAAACCTTTCTATGATAATTTCAATGGTTTTTTATTGCGAAGATGATATTAATTGCTCTTTTTCTTTTTCTGTTTCAGAACATCATTGCAATCGAGCGCGTAGGCAATGAGGTACTCGTGTGTTGCATCGATAAAATAAAATATAAAAGAATCGGAAAGTAAAGTCAGTGTTGTACGCCGTATGTAAAAGTTTCGTTTGCTCGGTTAAGAAACTCCGTAAGTTTCTTTTATTCGGTTTAAACGTGTGCTCATCGTCACCCTAAGGGTAGGATACCCATCGTGCATTCATCACTGAGGAATAAACGTAAGTCTATTTTTATATAAAACATTTTCTCAATAATTATAATAATGTTTTTATATCAATGGTCTATATAATCTTGTTTTTATTTTTGTTTCAGATCATCGTTGGAATAGTGTTACAATTTATTAATTAAATTCATTTGGGAATTCGTTTAACACTAGATTTTTTCATTATTGTTTCATTTACTATTTTTTAAAAACTTACAAAAATTGTTTGCATGAAGAAATGGGTAGAGGGGAGGAATTAATATTTACATATATTTCATTATGGTATTAAAAATCAATATATATATTTTAAAAAAATAATATTAAAATTTTATATATATGTAGCATATGTAGCAAAGAAATTTGAAATGGAGAGTCAAATTGGTTTATTGTTAGTCCATTAATCTAGTGTTAATTGAATTAACTGCATGTAATGCAGTTGTAGAATCAGTGTTAGTGCATTGTCATCGTCATCCTAAGGGTAGGAGACCCATCGTGCATTCATCGATGGAGATACAAAGTGAGTATATTTTTGTATTTAATAATTCAACAAAGATTTTAATTGTTTTCAGTAATAGTAATGATATTAATAGTATTGTTTTTTATTTCTGTTTCAGATTGCAATCGTGCGCGAAGCAATATACGGGAGTGTTGTATCGATTGAATATAATTAAAATCACGGATTAGAAGCACGTTCGTTCGCTCATTTCAATTCGTTCGTGTTACGCGATTGTATTAGAAATTTTTCATATTAAATTAACTGCGACCAAAGCAGTAATTGCATTAGATTTTGTTCGACAAAAGTTGTATTTTTATTTTAAAACAGTCGCACAGACTGTTCGCGTATTAGAGCCAGTGCATCAATGAAGATTTTTTTACTTGCATTGACTGTGTGCAAAGCAGTCTTTGGAAGCCAGTTGTAGAATCAGTGATCGGGCGCATAATAAATTAAAATCATACGCGAATTAGAGCCAGTGTTGTTCGCCGTATAATAAAATTTCGGTTTCGCGATAAGAAACTCATCTATAGTTTCTTATTTTCGTTTATACCGCGTTTTTAGATTCACGCGAGGTGCATCGCCATGGTGCAATTGAATTTCGTCCCATTGGAATGCATTGTAAGTATCTATTTTTATATACATTTTATCCGATTTTATTTTAATATGATTTTGGATTATATTGCAGATAACTTATCGTTATGTTCTATTTTATGTTACAGATAAGACGACGGACTTTCTACCTTATCAAAATTTGGGATGAATTCTTCGATGGATCATCGATGGATCTTCGATGGATCTTCGATGGATCTTCGATGGATCTTCGATGGATCTTCGATGGATCTTCGATGGATCTTCGGTGGATCTTCGATGGATCTTCGATGGATCTTCGGTGGATCTCCTTCAATACCAAATCGAGGAATCCTTCGATCGCCAGACCACAATACTTGCTGCGAAGTAGGAGTGTTTTGGAGCCATCGTAGAACTTCTTATGCCGTGAGTTAAAATTTAAAGTCCCTCCGGTGCTCAATCATGTCGAGGATGAAAGGTCCTAATCGGCACGAGTTACTGGTTGTAATTATTCCAATAAATTAGTGACGAGCACATGAGTAATTCCTTTCTAGGAGTTACTCATGAAAATTGTATATTGTATTGTATATTGAATTGTATATTTTATATTAGTTCAGGATAGGTTTTCTTGTCTCACCGGTTAAATTCATTTAATTAATAATGCAATTGATTAATGCACTTTCTTTTTAATTACGTGTTTTGTTCGTGGTTAGTAGGGATGAAATCGAGCATTTATTTACTCGTTTTCGTTCAGAAAAGCATGTAATAAATGTCTTACATGCGTTGCTCCGTACTTAGTTTATCTAATCGCGATTAATTTTAATATATCGATACTTCGATATTATAAATAAATGAGCAAGAAGACAAACTCATTCGCGACGGATAGATTCTAGCAATTAAGTGGTGGCTCGAAGCCCAGTTCTTTTATTAGAACAGCCAACTTAATGAAAGGAGTCGTCCGAGGTTTTGAAATATATTAAAAGATATTAAAAAATATTTTTATCAAATAAATTGTAGAGTCCTTAGTCGCTTAGATGAATTTTTATAAAAATGTATATTTATATGTTATGTATATATGTGTTTTTAATCATATTTTTTAGATCAGGATTTTCAGCTTCTAATGTACTAATCTCCCGTTTCTCCCCCCTATACTTTCTGCGTTCTCATCTATACGTGTGCCCAGGTGCTACTCGTATGGGTGAGAAACAGTTGGTATAGGTTTAGTTTTAAGTTTTTCCCATATTGGCGGCTGTCATTGTGCTAGTGATTGCACGATGTACTTTACACCTGTGTGTGCGTATTAGGTAGTGTACTGTACATCGTTTCGTGATAGTTTTTAATTAATAAATTATTTAATATTTAAAGTAATACTTAGTATAGCACACCTAGAGTTAGGTGTAATATGAAAAATACACATGGTTGTATTTTTCTATTTATATAAAATTTTTCTTATTTTTTTTTTTTTTTGTAATATATAAAATCGTTTTGAATAGTAGAGTTACCGCATTTATTTGTGGAAACTTTGATATACTTGTATATTACTAGTATGCATATATACTAGTATGTACCAGTATTTTTGTTTTAGTCTTTTATGCAATAATCATTAGCCTTGGCAGTCGATTACAGCATTGGTACGTACTCCCATAAGTTTAGAAAACACGCGTTTGAACTAGGGTGTCGGAGGTGCCCCGGGGCATGCTCTCTAGTTTAGGCTTTTGCACCCTGGTGGTATGTGAGAGAATCGTGGAGTGGGTGGGTGGGTATGCACGTATGTTTGCACTTTTTAAATACGGGTAATTGGCAGGCAGGTAGCATATTTCTCTGAGCGAATGTGAAAACTTTAATTTTAAGTAGGTAGGACCCAGGAAAGGCACTAGGCTTACTTTCACTCCGGAGTGGAAATTCCGCCTCCTGGTTTATACAGAATTGTTACAAAAAATTTTTTTTTTATTCATTCCATTATGCTTCCTTTGTAAATTTATTTTGTAACTCTTCTGTAATTTTTATTATGTATCATGAGATTCAAAGGAATTTGCAACGATTTGTAAGATTCAGTTCTATTTCGATTCTATCTCGAACGAGATAGAGTCGAACAAATTCGCAAATACTTTGGATCCATTTGATACTTAGTTTTAAGTATTGTAATATTAGCACTTCGCACAATCGCGATTTTCTCAATTAGAATTATAACGAATGAATGAAATTAAAATATTGCAAGAAAATGCACAACATTTATTGCATTATTTATTTCAATTCTATTTTATTTTTTGATATTAAAAGTGCGACGTGTTATTAGGTCATCGATAATTATCTGCTTGGACATTCATTTAATTGTGCTCGTGTATATGTCAATGAATTCTAAGTTCATTGATGGTCCACGAGCTTGAATAACTAATGGAAAATGTAAATTAATTTTTTAATAAACGAGAATTAGAATTGTCAAACAAAATACCAGTTAATTTGCAAAAAAAGTACGAGATATCTTATCTTGCTCGAACGTATTGTCCAATGCAGTTTTCAGGGATGAAGAAAGAAGAGGCTAAATGCCGAAGAGGCTTATGCCGAAGAGGCCCCCACTTAACTGTGGCTGAAGAGGGCAACTACTATTGAACTATTGAGTTATTTTCAAAGGTTCAACAATAAGTTCGAACTTTTCGAGAATAGCTCTTTAGTCATATTTTATATTTTATTGCATTATTTATTTGCTCGTCATTAATTTGTAATTGTAATTGGAGATGATGGATCATTCCATCTCCTTGGCACATCGAATCTGTGTGCCATATCGTCCAAAAGGTGCATAAGGTTTTAGTTAGTTAGAGTTAAAAATATTAATATTCTCGTATTATTAAATGTTGAAGTTTGATTAACGTTCAGTAAATATTACAGTCATTTCTTTTTTTTTTTTTTCGTTTTTAAGATTTTGTACTTTGATCGTATTTTATTAAATTTGCAATTTTTATTTTGCATATAACGTAATTCAAAAGTATATATTTTACAATAATTAATAGATATTATTTTTATTAGTTACTTATTATAATATTTGTATTTTTCCTTTTTCTTAATTAATTATATTTTTTAATGTAAAATCACGCGTTTAAATGTAATTTTATTTTACAAACGGTAAATAGAGATTGGATAAAAATAAATAGGGAATTCAAATGAAAAATGCATCTGTGAATTGGACCACTTATATGTTAGGCTATTCTATCACTTGACCGTATGACTAATATAGTTTGCTTTTTGTTGCAGGTGATCATCGTTGGATTAAACAACAAACCTTCTGGATTCTTTTTTATTTGAATGTCTTAAATTGCTTCATCTTTAAATATTTATATAAATGCATTTCTGAAGGCATACATATAAACACTAAATATGATTTTTAAATAGTCAAATTATAAATAGTTATTGTTTATCTAGACAATTTTTATTATTATCGAAGTTTCGGTTAAACGTAAAACATGAAACATAACACGTCCACACGTTTCTAATCAATTAACCAGGTAGATGATGGGTGTACCACCACCATACCTGTTTTCTCATATAACGTATTGTTCATTCGTCTGACATGCCATGGCATCCTCCTTCTCCTCCATGGGGAGAGTCGAGTTTTGTTTTATAATTGCCAGTTAAATGGGCCACACGAGCGTATGGAAATTTCTTACTGGCTAAGTTATTAGCACAAGCGTCCTGGCATTAGTTTCGCGAGCCAAGAGACAACGGACGAGGATTTTGATTAGAATGCAAATTCTACGCAGAGAATAATAGCTCGCGACAAATTCTCAACCCCCGCGAATTTCCACACGTTTTCGTATCTTTCACTCTCTCTACCCCCTCCTACCCCAACCCAACGCCTCCCCTACCTACTCTTTCTCTATCCTTGACGATTACAATAATTGTCTTCTAAATTGTGTGAAACGAAAAGTTTATAATATATATATGTATATATAAATATATTAACGTAATTAATTCTACGAGAGAGATATAAATCATTCAATTTTGTTTGAGTTTCATTCATTGTTAAATTTATAAAACTTTCAATAATAATTAAATGAAAATCGAAAAATTATAAATATTTTAGAATAAAAAAAAATAGTTAAAGAGTGAATTTAAAAGTTACTTTTTTAGTATTAATCACATTTCATTCGGGATTAGATTGGTAAATAATATATTTTAACGATAAGAATCAATATAAAAATGTTTCTAAAAAAAAAAGGAAAATATCATTTTGTCTCGTGTAACGTGGATGAGAAACATTATTCTCTATCGTGGGTTTTTCGTATTTTTAAATAACACTTTTATTTGATCGAAAAAAATTATATCATCATAGTTTCATCGCGAACACAATTACGATTGATTATTTAATTATTATCTTTACCATAATATCTCTAATCATATAGAAGATATCAAATTGAATAGAACATTGTCGACAGTTTTGATTAGTATGATTTTCGAAATGACAGCTCATTATCTATTCGTGATGATTATTAATTACTCTCGATTAATTATATATACATATATGATTGATAGAAAATCAATATTAATTATCGTGATATTTGAAAATTGATTTTGAGTAAAAAAGTAAAATCGCAAGTACTATTTTCAAGCGCAAGTATCAAATACTATCACTATAGTAAACTCTTGGGAATTTCTATTGGATAGAAGTGGAACGATGGAAACGTTGTGAAGTTCCCATTCGTAGAGTATCCCGTTGCGTCTTCTACACACTAGGGAGAACTCACTTCGAAATTCGGTTACTGGTACTCAACGATGCTACTACCTTTCTCTTTCTCTCTCTCTCTCTTACTCTCTCCCTTCAATTCTATTCTATTCTATTCTCTTTCGTGGTCGTGTAAAGGTAGTTTCGATCAATTTTATTTTAACTTAAGCTTATTCGATTCGAGTTAACAGTATATAATCATTACTATCGATGGATAATAATCAAAGAATTCGATTATACATACTAAAGAATATCATGCATAATATATATATTATAGAATCAATTTTAATTTCGTTTATAAACAGTTATCTTCTTAATGATTTTACCTACCTTTCTCATTAATACGTTATTGATCGATCACAAGTATACTCGTGTTTTGCACGTGCAATCAAATTACTTTTGTTATCAAAGTATTCAATTGTAGAATTAGTTATTAAAATATTACCTATATATATATAAAGCATTTATCAATTTTTGAGATTTTTTTAAATATTATATTTTCAATTGTTAATATGATTTGCTAAAAATTTTCTATATAATAATCGTTCAATAATGTATTGGTTTATGAGAAAATAAAAAAAAAATATAAGTTAATAATATATATATATATCTAAATATTAATAATAAAACCTTTTTGTTATAACATTAGTTTTCGAATAAATTCTATTTTCCAAATAGCAATATAAAATAAAATACATTCGTCATTAACGTTAACGTTGAAACCTTGAAAAGAGATGATCTTATGCTCTCATAGAGATTTTTGAACGTTGGTAAGAGAGAAATGACGAGAATTAAAGACGGTAGTAACAGTTTGAGATACGATTTGATCAATTAAGGGGAAAGTTCGTAACTACTACTATTTCTACTACTACTATTACTACTAGTAGGTATTCTCTTATAGTGATGGTATAGACTTTCTGAGTTTCGTTGTCCGTTTGTAATAGCAACAACGATCGTGCTCCGTATTCGAGATTCCCGAGACAATGGATATCTAGGTTTCGATAGCAACAGCAGCAGCAGCAGCTCGGTTGGATTTTGTGATCACTCGTTGGACCTACGATGAAAACAACGGAAAGCTATTTCGTTCGTTAACGGACGATATACGCGGATCGAAAGGTTCTCGTTCGTTGCGATCAACCTACCGTGATCATCGATGAAGGATCAACCTTATTTCACCTTTGGTCTCATGATCTCAGGTCGGAGTTTCCACGTTCAATCGTTCTTTCTTCTCTATCCAACTGTATTTTACGATTTATTTGTTCAAACGACGTTACATCCGATCACTATTTTTCTATAAATATATATGTGTGTGTACGTATATGTGTATATATATATTTACGTAACTTGGAATAAAATCTCTAAAGCTACATACATTTTGTTATCGAAGAATTTAAAAAAAAGAAAAAATTCGCCATAACTTTATATTATTTCATGTATATATGTATATATTTAAATCTCTTCTTCCATACTTTAATAGGTCGGTATAGTTATTTCATGGACTAATAATGGATTTCACATTTTAATGATAACATATACATACACACAGTTATGCGTGCAATGAATCGTATATATATATATAACGCGATTACGACTTTATAAATTTTTCTGAATTAAATAATATTCACTTATAATTCTTATTTTATCGGATTTTATGCTTCACTTTGTATAATTTTTTTTAACATTTTTCTCATTACTTACGGTTGATTATTCATTTATCGATTATCTCATTACTTTCGATTCATTTATACGAAAAGTTTCTCTTACTTTGTCTAACTTTGAAAAGAAGAGTAATTTTATTCGTTTAATCTAACGGATATAAAAGAAATCCTTAAATGTAATAGATAAATTCTCTAATAATATTTTTTTATTACCGTCAAAAATATGATTGTGTCAGAAATATATATATATATATATATGAATAGTTTTGTGTAAAGCTATTGAAAAGAAAAAATTTATCCGATCTGAAGAAAGGGAATATTGTCAAAAGGTATCACATAACGTATCAGAAAGTTAGACCAGTGTGTTTGACATTATTGGAAGCAATTCACCCTTCTTACCCGGTGCACTTCGACCCATAGTCGTTGCATTATCGTTCAAGTCTACTGCGCAGGATCATAACATTTTCTCTCTTATTTCTATTTCTATTTTTCTTCCCTTTTCGCACCGTAAGAGTGCGAGAACGATGTCCAACAGCAACCCAATGGTGATACCAAGAAGGTCTAGGAGATGATATCGATATATCGATTCGAAGCTTTGAACTCGAGTTTCAGTTGGATATTCCATCTTATTTATTCTACTATTTACGTATAAACGATTTTTTATGATCTCTCTTGATATATATATATACAGTAGTTTTTATTTTTATAACGTACAAGCATATATGTAACTTGAAGCTAATCATTGGAACAATTGTTACACGATAGAAATAGACGAACTTAAATAATTTGATTGATTACAATATTTTCTTGAGACATTGTTTTTTTCTTAAAAAAAAGTAATATTAATATATATTATATATATTATAATATATAATAGAATAACACGGTAACCGATCGTGATAATTAAATAATTGATTTGTATTTTCTATTTGTTAAATTGTATTTAACAACGATGAAGCCGTCTGGAAACCGTCGACACGTTAAAATAGTCAAGGCGAAATCAGATTAGATCTTCGTGCATCGTGGGTAATCCGGAATCCCAGATAATTATCTAACAGAAATTGCAGGTGCTACGTGATTGATGTTTCTACGACATAATTTCGTCTAGGAGAAGGTGTACCATAGACCATCCTTTCGTCTAGATTAAGATGGACGTGTACGTGCATCTATCTCACTTTCACTCTTTATCTCTATCTATCTTTCTTTTTATATACGTATATAGACATATAAATATATAGTATCATTACGATGGGGGTGTCACAAAATGAGCGGAAAAAGAGAGAGCCGATGTAAGACGCGATCGAAGATCGTAAAAACCTCGGTAAAATGGCGTTGGCATCAAGCTTTCATAGGAAATTCGATATTTAAAGTTATTTACTTTAGGTAGACGAAATAGATAGGACGTAAACGAGGATCGGTTGACTTGACTTCGATAGCTGCCGAGTAAATCGATCGGAACGTCTATCGTTTTCTAGCAAAAATAATAAATGAAGTAAAGTAAGAAACGCGCTAAAGGAAGAAGTAACACTAAGAAAAAGAAAAAGAAAACGGAATAACGCTTTGAAGAAGAGAGAAGAAAAACCGAATTAAGTAACGAAGATTGTTTGAATAAGTCAAGATGACGGGTTAAGAATTAAGACGCGGTCAAAGATCAAACGCGTACGTGCTTAACGATTTACAAGAGGTGCCACAACACCATGAGAGTAAACTTTCGTCAGCCGCAAATTACTTTCATTTAAATCGTTATCGGCGAGCGGCTTGTCTTACTTGCCTTGGTTTACGCGATTAGCATAAATTTACATCCTAGGTTGAAGGCACGTAAAGGCTCGAAGGGCCAATCCGCCCACACCTACACCCACACCCGTGCGTTCGTGTTGTACTTCTTGACGACAACGATAGGGGACAAGGCTGAAGGGAGAAACGGATTCTGCCAAAGGGGGTTTGCAAAGTTTCTTCTTGAGAAAGTAAGATCAGGAGAAAGAGAAAGTCGATCGTTCGAAAGATAAACGCTTACAACGTAAAGTTATAACACGTTTGATAGGGTTACTCGATTCGCATCGTAATATTTTGTTTATCGGTATTCAAACTTAATAAAATTAATAATTATTAGGGTATATTATAGTCGAAAAAATAAACGTTTCATTTGATATATATTTTATAGAAGAAACATGTGTTATTCCTTTTTCTTTTTCTTTTTCGATTTATTTATTAAACACGTGAGAAAGGTTACTCGATTCGCATCGTAATATTTTGTTTATCGGTATTCAAACTTAATAAAATCAATAATTATTAGGGTATATTATAGTCGAAAAAATAAACATTTCATTTAATATATATTTTATAGAAGAAACATGTGTTATTCCTTTTTTTTTTCTTTTTCTTTTTCGATTTATTTATTAAACACGTGAGAAAGGTTACTCGATTTTCATCGTAATATTTGTTTATCGGTATTCAAACTTAATAAAATCAATAATTATTAGAGTATATTCTAGTCGAAAAAATAAACGTTTCATTTGATATATATTTTATAAAAGAAACATGTGTTATTCCTTTTTCTTTTTCTTTTTCTTTTTCGATTTATTTATTAAACACGTGAGAAAGGTTACTCGATTCGCATCGTAATATTTTTTACCAATATTAAAACTTAAGCAGGTATATTATATTTGAGCAAATAAACGTTTCATTTACACGTATAATATATATTTTATAGAACAAATATGTTACTCCTATTTCTTTTTCTTTTTTCTTCGCGATTTATTTATTTTTACATTTAGAATCACCCTTTTTCTATTCCGTTTGGCTGTAACACCTCCTTTCGGATACGTTCCTGCATAAGTCTTTCATTGGAAAAGACGCCCTTTTCCTACGCGAAGATTTACAATTTCTTTTACTTACATATATATATATATATATATAGTTCTTAATTTCGCGAAATACGTAAACAAGATCATAAAACGCATAGCGTTTTACGAAAAAATTTACAAAAGAACGGCGCGTGGACTCGAATATCGTCTTGAAATTTTCTTTATAAGAAGAATATGTGAACGAAAAGTAAAATAAAGAGAAAAAGGAAAGAGAAGAAATAAAAATGTGGTTACACGATCGGTATAATGTCGTATTTCTTAAAGTAAATGTTTTTTCTTGACGAATACAGACACGTGAAAATTTCAAAGAACTATTAGGGAATTTTTTAACGTAGGATTTAATTGAAACATCACTAATAGCAATAAATTATGCATCATCGAAAAAAAAATGATGTATTTCGTATAATAGCTTTAGAAATATTCTACGATATTATCGATCGATAGAAATTATTTTAATTAAAGTATCGAGGGATAGAAACAAGTTAACGAGTTTTTGGTTACATACATGGGTACACATACACAGGCGCATACATACTTTATTATAATGTTATACAGATTTGCGTTACGCGCGTGGTTGCTGTTTTTTTAGGGGGAAGGGAGGGAGGAAGGGAGGGGGGAAAGAGTTAATTAGAAATATTTTTTTTATTTTCTGTAGACTTTAGTAAAAATTTTCAATCACCACCCGAGGACGTGGCTGTCCGTAATAATTCTTTCCCCCTGCCTTTTCCTTTTAATATCCAAAAATTATGAAAGGTAGTGTAAATATAAATGTTTACACGTAGCGTTGCTTATTTACATATGTATTCAATTCAACATTCTAATAGGATTTTATTTCATCGTCGCAATTTATATAGTAGTTTAAATTAGGTTATATTCGAGTTGGATGAAATTAGCGTTAAATCCGGGGAAAAGAATATTGCCGACAATAAAAGTAGACATCAAAAAGCTAAATTAAATCGAGAACGTAGTAGTAGTATTAGTAGTAGTAGTAGTAGTAGTAGTAGTAGCAGTAGCAGAAGCAGAAGCAGCAGATATATCTTTCTTGCTCGATAAAAGAGTGGAAAAAAGTTAGTGTGGCCAACGTCGAACTTAGTTTATCCTTAGTGCGTTGCCTTTGCGCATCCACCATCGTATTTTCAACTGCAACTTCACCAGTCGTTGGAATCGTATTGAAAGAAAAAAAAACCGAAAGAGAGAGAAAGAGAGATTGAGTAAAGCAATTTATGTAGAAAAAATAAAAAAAGAAAGAAAGAGAAAGAAGCAAGCAAGAATATCCTATATGAAGCTTATGTTATAGCGGAAGTGAACGGCCTTCCAAGCGAACGCATTCACTGTCAATGATGGTAACCATCCTTTCTCATATCTCGATGGTACTGTAACACGATAGTAGTCGACAGCATGTTATACTCGCATGCTCTGAGAAGAACTCATCTGACTAGAAAAAAAGGAGGAGGGGGAGGAGGAGGAGGGGGAGGATAGACGATCGGCTCTTTTCTTCTTCTTCCGGGGGCAGTAACACCCTCTCTGTTCGATTATTAGATGGTTCGTTGTAAAAAAAGAAAAAAAAAAAAGAAAAAATAGAAAAATGATCTTCTATCGTCTCCTGAGCAGAGGTTAATAATAATAATAAAAAAAAATGTAGAAGAAGTAGGATTAACGATAATAATGAACCTGAAAAAAATGATATTCTATTAATATGAAGATTGAGATGTAGATGAGATGGAAAATATAATGAAGAAGAAGAAGAAGGAAAAGAAAATTCAACTTAGAAACGATCGCTTCCAATTCCCAAGAACTTCCTTTCGATTGAAATTACTTCCCCTTTATTACTATAAACTGATAGAATAATATCGGAAAAAATAATTAAGAAAAAAAATATATATATATAGGAACGATCTAAATGATATCGGTGTTTGAATTGTTAAAGAATAATGAAAAGAGAAAAATAAAAATAAAAATGATAAAGATAGAACGTTGATATCAGTTAGGAAAGGTTGTCACTGTCGTAACAAGAAGAAGAAGAAGAAGAAGTAGTAACATGGATAGTCTGTAAAGAGTGGTACATTTTATAGAAATGAAGTGTAAGAAGAAAGTAACGTAGTATTAGTAATAGTAGTGGAATAAAAAAGGAAAGATAAAGAAATTGAAATAGAAAGAAGAGACATAAGGTAGGGAAGGGAGGGTGGGAGGGAGGGAGGGACGGTTTGAAAACCCGAGAGGAAGTGCAGTGACGTGTCAGAAGTCGTAGGAGAGATTGATGAGGGTTTTCTCCCTCTTCCCCCAGCACAGTTGGCTTATAGCTACTGAAAGTCACGAGGTTAGTATAAACCTAGGTTAGCTAACGAACAAACTCCGGTATATACGCAATTCACATATCCAAGAAGAGCGTTATTACCAACACTAATCCATAAATATTCAATAGACGTAAATAAGTAGGAGAGAGAGAGAAGGAGAGAAAGAAGCGTTTCATTCGCGACACCTGGTTATGTTCAAACATCGTACTCTTATACTCGTCCGTATAGGCCGAAGTTGGATATTAATTGGACTTCCACCTTCCTTAACACCCTCCCCCATCTCCATCCCCCTCTTTCATCATTCATTTCCTTCTGTGGCTTATTTCTAAACTCGTAAAGAGGTAGGGAAAAGAGAACGTTTCACTTACGTTAATTAGAAACTCGTAGGAAATACGCGTACGACCATTCATAGCTTACTTTGGATTTTCTCACGAGACTTCTTATTGGTCATAGCGTGTGTGTCTCTCTATATTACATACTACATATATATATACACGTTTATGTATGCGCGTGTTCGTATATTTCTACACAGACTCGTTTTATTATTGGCTTCTAGGAGACAGTACTTTCGAGGTTTCATCAATACGCGATCGATTCTAACGGAAAAGCGATATCCAGGGACTTTCGAATAGAATCCTCATTGTAACTTTTCTTTCTTTCTTTCTCTGTCTGTCTGTCTATCTATCTTTTTGTTTTGTCTTTATCCAATAGCGTGTTCGTAACTTGGTAATTTCGTTTTAAACCGAACCGTCGACGTGTCGCCTATTTCCTAGTTTTTTTTTCGAGGATTACAGTGTGTGGAGAATCGGTTGTAGTTCGTAGGTTACATCTCGTGTATGAGAACGATCGGATTTCCAAACGAAACAAGGAAGTCTCTTTCCTCGATCCACAGACTACTAGTAGCGCATTGGAGAGTTTGTTGGGTCTAACAGATAAATACCAACTACTAGTATTCGAACGTTAAGAGAGAAACAGATAGAAAGAGGTTTCAAGGGAGAAAGGGAGAGAGAGAGAAAGAGAGAGGGAGAGGGAGATAGTGAACCTTTTGATCTGGCTATTCCCCGATCGGCTTCAAGGACTTGCCTACTGGATAGAAATTCAATCTCTTGACGTTGGTCATCTCTTCTCTTCCTTTATGCTACCTCCATGCTACGATAATATATGTACACGCGTATAACAAGTTAAATAAATAAATCTTAATAGATTGAAATTTAATCAGAGAATTTTTATAATATTTTCTATTCGAGTAAACTTATATATTTATAATGTTTTTTTTTTAAATCTATTTATTTAATCTAGATTTTTGTCTGTGTGTATCTTAAACTCGGAACGTACATATAAGACACGTCAACGAGTTATCCAAAAGCAATAAATCGAGTGGTTACTCCGACAAACGAACGAACGAACGGTCGTCGTCGTTGTTATCCGTGCAATTTTCTGAACGTGTCCCTGTCGCCTTTCTTCCTCCCCCTTTCTCCCTTTCTCTCTCTTTCCATTTGGAGTCCGTTCGGGTTCTGGGATTAGATTCGGAAGTGGTTGGCAACTGGTTTGAATATTGGATAGGAACGACGAAGACGACTTAGCAGCAGTGAGTGAGTATTCGCTCGCGTGAACACGCCTTTTCAAGAGGATTTTCTTATTTTTATTCTTATTCTTCGTCATCTTTCTTCCCTTCTTCTTCTTCTTCTTCTTCTTCCTTTTCGTTTTCGTTATCGTTCGATATCAAACGTTTTGTATTCGGGAATATGGTGGTAGCCACTAGGAGGAGAGGGAGGACGTGGAATAAATTATGTCACACTTTAGGAAGAGAAAATGATGATAAGACGAGGAGTAAGGGAGGGGTTCGTTTTATTTTTTAAGAAAAATTGCCTAAAGACTTTCTTCTGTCCTCCGATTCGATCGAAATCTTCTTCTTCTTCTTATGATGATTTTTCTTTTATTACTCTTTCTTCACTTTTTAATTCTCTACACGTTTTTAAGAAAAGAACTTTGTGAAAATTTTGCGAATGCACCGGAGTTTTACTGTGTCACTTTTTGACAAACTTTTTGATCCGTGTCTAAGAAGATGGGGAAAAAAAAGAATTAAGAAAAAAAGAAGAAGGAAAAACATCACGACAATATTTTACCTGCAATTTTTGATTACGATATTGCACGAGCCTTTGTTTTTTTTTTATCATGCAATAGTCGAGGAATAAAAATAATAATCTTATAACGTTAAACGCTTCCTAGTACATGATTGAATGTATGATGAAGAAAAAAATGAAATAAAATAGAAATAACATATTTTCATTTCTTTATTTTGAAACAAACTTACACGTTTTACACATTGTGAAAGAAAACGACGCTCTAGCTCTATAGTTTGGCTTAGTAAAAAGGGGTCTTGCAAGTAATTTTTTTTTTTAAATTTACCTATGCACATAAATTACGCGAAGAGAAACAGAGAAAGAGAGAGAGAGAATTGCAAAGAGGAAAAAGCTAGCTTGGCATTGGGTTTTCGTACGAGAATAGAAGTAAATCTCGCGCGTGGTGTGGTACCCCCAGAGGAAACATAACGGTAAAGAGTAGTGGAAGAGAAGACGAGGTAGGGTAGAATGGGGGCTGAAAGAAGAAGAAGGAAAACAGGGGGATGAAAGGAGGGAGAGGGAAAAACATTCGAGCAAGAGTAAAAGGAAAACGCGTGAGAGTTTCGTGCCACGATATCTCTCTCCTACTACTATTCGTTGCAACTGACTTATTCAATTTGTATTCCATAATACTCGTATTAGGAGGAGTTAGGGAGTGAGGGGGGAAAAAGGGGGAAGAAGAAACGGCCTTCGAGAGATATCTCAAGCCTCTCTCTCTCTCTCTCTCTCACTCTCTTGTCGGTTGAAACTCTTGGAAAGTGAATGCACACGTATACATTTACTCTTCCATCCTTTTCGTACGACGATGCATTCAAAACCGTGTGAAGTTCAGATTAGACTTTCTTTATGTGTATATAAATATATATATAGATATAAAAGAGTACATACAGTAAATGTATATATATATATATATATTATTATACATTTGGGTGGATTGATGCGTAGTATTTTTATATAGATATACATATACATATTTGAAGTTTCGACCGAGAATATGTATAACACATTTATATTTCACGATAAAAGCATAGAATATTTTATGTTACCTTTTCAGCGTCCAACATTAACGCACTTAACATTTCACATTTCTCTCTCTCTCTTTCTCAACAAATTTTGTTTCTTTTTCTGAAATATTTTGTAAGAATAAAATATATATATCATCTAAGATATAAGTGAAATATTTCAAGTTAATACTTGAGTAAAATTAAAACATATATATATACATACATATTACATTGGACGTTTTTGATGGCGCATAAAAAAAACTCGTATACGATTCTATAATATATATATTCCATTTATTTGATTTACATTCCTGGATTTGAAGGTATGTAACGTTTTATTTTCTCAAAATATCGTTTACATTTTTACATTCGAAAAACGTAACTCTAGCAAAATCGTCGAACGACGACGTTGACCTGCGAGTATAGTAGAATCACGGTGTAGTGGGAGGGCGGGGGAAAGGGGGTGGGTGGGAGCGAGGGTGTACAGATTGACCAAAACATTCCAACGCCAGCGGCCAGTTCCATTCGAATGTTGTCAAGTAGTTGGATATGGAAGAGGGGGAGAGAGAAGGGGTGTTAGGGGTTAGGGGGATTTGAAGAAGATTAAGTGATTCATCATGAATGAACGAACGATGACTGGAAATACGAATAGAAGAAGAATCGTACAGTTTGAACGACTCCCACTCGATTAATTATCCTTTAGAAAACCGACAAAGTGTTTCTGGACATCGTCAAAAGACTCTTCTAGTTTTCTTTCTGCTTTTTTTTCCCTCCCTCCCTCCCTCCCTCCCTCCTATTTTCGTTTTTTATTTTTCCTCCCTTTCTTAATTCCTTCGTTCGTTCTTTCTTCTCTTCTCTTCTCTTCTCTTCTTTTCTTTTCTTTTCTTTTCGACTACTAAAAGCCCTGTGAACCCTGTGAAAGGTAGAAAAGAAGTTCCTTTGTTTCAAGGCGTGTTCCCTTAATACGAGCCACTAACGAGACCCTTTACTTTTGCGGATGGTGGATTCAAAGCTTAAGAAATTTTGTTTTTTTTTTTTCTTTCCATTTATGTATATCCTAGATATTTATATGTATGCATGTATGTATGTATGTATGTATATATGTTCGGAATTATTTATTTTATGATTCCTCTCTGGACTCACTTTTTGACTATAAAAAAAACTACTTTAATTGTATAGAATTAAAATAAATGAACGCAGGATACTCTAATCATCGTTAAAAGTGTCAACCTTAACACGATTAACTCGAGAACGGGAGAGAGAGAGTAGTAATTTGTATCGATAGTCAAATTTGTACGAATCGATACTTTCCAATGGTACCGGTTTATCTATTATCGATTATTTCATTTAACAATATAACTTGATAATATCTAATTTCGTAGATAATTCTTTGATTATACACACGTGTTACCGTTAATATTCAAAATTGATTATACATCTCGTTAATGGATATAATTTTAATTTTAAATTCATTTGTCAACGCCAAATCCTTTTTGATAATAAAATAAAAATTATTCGATGGAAAATAGAAATTTATCTTTATGATATATTCAATCAAAATTTTTTTTCTATTCTTTTTTGTAGACAAAAATTTTTATTTATAGATATTAATTAATCTAATCTATCATATTATTATCATTTAATGTTAGCGTTTTAATATCCTCAATTTGATAATTAATAATAATACTCGTTGACACTATTTTCAGATAACGTGTATGCTTACCGACCAACACACCCATTTTTTATTTCTGTGTGTAGTGTGCGTGTGTTTTTTTTTTTTTTTTTCTTTTTTTCTTTTTCCTCGAATAGGGTGAATAACATACACGTTGAGTATATCGATCATCGTTATAGTTACCAACCGATGAATATCGCATTTTCATCGAGTCTAGACTCGATGATACGCGTTCCAAATCGAAAAGCTGATTCTCGCGAGGATTCGTTTCACGTGTACCACGAATGCGGTTTAATCTCGGCAACCGACGACTGCCGTAGAAGATTATCGAAGACTCTCTGCTGTCTGCTCTTTATGATATTCTCTTTCTATCTATTTTTTCTTTTTTTGTTTTCTCTTTTTACTTTACGTTCTACTATCTATCTATCTTTCTCTTTGATTAGAAACGTTTTCTCTCTTCTCTATTTAATATTTACTTATCGAACGATAGAACCGATAGAAATTATTCAAACAGAACATTATTCCAATAAAATTTCAAAATATTCTCTACCCGTCGATTATATTGACATTAACAAGATTAAATATCTCGAGATATATATATATATAATAAACATTAGAGAAATTTGAGAGATAATGAAAATTAAAATAAATAAAATACAAAGACCAATGATTACTTTTTACAATTGAAGTAATATACGTGTAGATGCCTTTTGTATTCGTGTATTTTAAATCTATAAAAAAGGAAAAAAAAAAGTAGAAAAAAATTAAAATCAAACGAATAGAAATTTTGTTGAGTACGACAAATACGAAAGGAAAAATATCGAACCGCGTATCTTTTTTTTCTATCTCTTTGTATATATGTATATATGAATACGTCCGAATCTATCTCATATATTAAAAAATTAGACGAGCGAGATAGATTTATTCAGAGTTCCGATCGAATAGGGGAAGAATATTTTATATTCTAGAACGATAAATAATGTTGAAACGTCGAAGAGTCACAATATATTTGAATCGAATGCATAGATCTTGCCGAGAGGTCCCTCTGTTCCGTAAATACGGATTACCTTTCCCATAGGGACATACGTTTTCCCTAGCTAGTTCTTCCATTATTTTTCTTTACTCCCTTACGATAGCTTTTTCGCACTCTCAGAGAGACGGACAGACAGACAGACAGACTCAACGAAATCTGACAAACAAATATATTTCAAGGAACGGACGGCTTTGAGACTCTTATGGGGTCTTTTCGACTTAAAAAGAGGATAGAAATATCTTTGGCGAACGTAAAATCGAAAGACCGGTGGTGAATGCCAAAAGAAGGAAAATCAAATCACATCCCGAATAAAACGAAAGAACGAAGATTTCTTTAGCCCTTTTTGTTGTCGTTGTTCTCTCTTTTTCTTAGTTCCAGTTCTTTTCGTTTTTCCAGTAATGAAGTCACGTTTGTATACACATTATACGACTGTAAATGTTTATAAAACGAAATGTCGGTCATTAGTAATGTTAACTAACTGAGAAGTAAACGTTGAGTAAGCTAGTACCGGTAGTACGTGTTTACGAGTTTGGGTAGTTTTACGATCCGAAACTCGAAATGTCTCGCGTGAGAAGATCAAGAATGAAACACCAAAAGAAAGAAAGAGAGAGAAGGAGAGAAGGAGAGAGAGAGTGGGAGGACACATTTAACACTTCGTTAAATGCAACATACACAGGAGAAAATGCATTATACGAAATCGTGTCATCTTCTAAAGTATCGTTTCAACGAATGAGTAAATACATGCATCTATGTATATATGTTATCATGAAAGATCGAAATTTTGGAGAATGTCTAGATTCGCATGGTAGTTTGGTGCATTTTCGAAATATTAAATGATTATAATATGAATATTAAATGATAATAATTCGAAAATCCAAATAATTCGGTAATGTGAATCTTGACGTTCATCAATTTTGATCTTTCATGGTAACCTTATACATATTTAAAATTGCAATATCTGTGGAAAATGTATGAAACATAGAAGAAAAAAAAATATGCATATGTAGAATTAAATAATCGTAATATGAAAAACAATCGTTTTTTTTTTTTTGCAGATTATTTTCTATTACATTTTGAATCTGTAAAGAGTTGAAATAATGTTCGGTAACTTTTCCTACGTTCTCAACATCTTACTCTTCTATTCTCTTTCGTTAATTTCTCTCTCTCTCTCTCTCTTTCTTACAAAGAGGAGTACGAAGAAATTTATCAATCATTTGGAGTCTTCATTGTTCCGTTAAAACATGGAAGCATCGTTCGTGAATTCGTTATTATGGGGGAAATTGGAGCGCGAAGTAAAGCCGTAAGCGATATTAACGAGTCCTCCTCTTCGCTTGCTCGTTACCTCTTTACCTCAAACCCCCCTACAAGCCCCTACAAGCTCCTACAACACTCCCCACAAACCCTCTCTCTCTCTCTACCAACCTTTTTTCTTTTTCCGAATTACGCTCGAATGAATCCTAAACAGCTTGCATCAAACCTTTGCACCGACTCATTTATTAACGAGCCCCATCTTCCTTTCCTTCCTCCCTTCCACCCTTCCACCCTTCCTTCCTTCGTTCCTTCGTACCTTTCTTCGAACTTTCTTATCAAGTTTATATTTCATCATCGATTCATTCGCAGCTTCTTAAGAATATTTCGTTTCATATTTGATTAAAGAGAATTTCGAAATTTGTAGTATAAACTACCTAAAAAAATGGGAATGTGTAAATAATGTATTTGTATATTAACATCCAATGATATTATCAATTATTATATTATTTCATTTAATTAATATGATTCATTGTTATATTAGTAAATTTTCGATTAAATTGATTTAACCATCGGAGGGAGGAGGGGTTTATAATAATTAATTCGAATTAAACGAAACATTAATAGTCGTCGTTGGGGAAAGAAAAAAGATAAAATATATTATTTTACTTTCTACGAATGAATTAAATTAAATATCAATCTATAATAAAATTATATTGGAAATATGTAAGAGAATAATAATAATTAACGTTTAAATTAATCGATCGACGATAATGTAATTGAATGAAACAAAAGAATTAAAAGAAAAAGAAAAAAACAAGGAAAAGGTAAATAAATCAGATAGAAAGAAATATTTAAATTAACGATTAAATAAAAATTTGTATATATTTTCTTATACGAATAACAATAGTCTAGGAAATTTCACGATAAGTCAGGGTTGAGATTTAAGGTACGGTCGAAGGACTTTCTTGCAGTGGTCAAATAATTCATAATAAAAGGGACCTAGCGAACGGTTAATGGTGGTGGTGCTGGTGTGATAGTGATGATGGTGGTGGTGGTAGTGAAATATAACGGGTGTTCGCGCGCAAACTTACGCGCCTTTGTTACGAACGACCGTGGGTGGGTTCATTTATACGCCACGAAGCTTTCCACATGAAATTATTTATTATATGAGAAGAGAGAAGAAGAGAGAAGAAGAGAGAGAGAGAGAGAGAGGAGAAATGGTGACCAAGGGTTGAGGGGAAGACGAAAAGAGAGACCAAGAGAATGGCAGTGGTTAACGAGAACGCCCTTCCCACCCCCAAACCCTTTCCCCTCACATGCAAAAAACAAAATTTTCGTTATACTACAAGAAGGAGGGGGGAATGTTTTGCAATTAACGATCCGCGAATTAAAAACCTGACGTTCGTTCGATCCGCGTTTTATCCGCGATTTATTTGAATTTATCTTCTCGCGAATAATGTGTTATCTTGTATGCCGGTATTATTTTTTCTAATTTCATTTTGTATTTTTCGTTTTTATTTTATTTTTCTTTTTAAACGTACATTTTTCTATGTATACTTCTTCCATGTGTTGTCGGTTTATATTTACAATAATTAATATAAATGTTTTTATTGAATTTCTTCTATATATATTGATTATACAGATTGTTCGAGTAATGAATACTTTTATTAAAAAATTTAATACAAAACATGGGAATATAATAAATATTAATCGGTTATTAAACGATATATATCTTTTATTAGTTTCTTCTTTAATAATGTTAATCGAATAAAATGGATATCATTTATTGCAAATAATAAATAAAATATAAATGAAGTTAGAATAAAACTATCTAAGAGAGTTTTGGTAATACCTGTTAAACAAGTAACAGGTTTGGAGTAAGCTTTTGTTAATGATAGAATCAATCGTGTTAAATCACAATAGAGAGGACGAATCGCGTTTCTCAATCGATTTTCGAACTCGACTTTCATCCAAAAGGCGAGTATCAGATGACTATGGTCGTCGCGTGCAAGAATCCTATTTCTAGATGTTACTACATGAGAGAATTTGATAGAAGTATCTGCTATATATATACGTTTGTGTATGTACACGTGCGTGAATGGTTCATCTCAAAGATACTTGCTCCGTTTCGTCGATTTTTATTAAGTATAAACGAAAAAAGAAACAAAAAAAGAAAATATAAAACCATTATTCGTTTTCGTTATTTTCAATTTAAATCGTATTCGATAATTGAGCTGACGTGATATTGAACGAGCATGTTTTTTATAATATATTTTTTGATTAAGCTAGTTTGTCTCCTTCCCCCTTTTCTCACTCTCCCTCTCTCTATCTCTCTCTTTTTTAGTCAACTCGTATCGAATAAACCAACGCACTCGTTTCTTTCCTTTTTCCTTTTCTCTTTTTTTTTTTGTTGTTTACTTAAAGTTACCTACGTTTCGATATCTTTCCACCTGATCGAGTGCGAAATTCAGCGAACTAAGTAAGAAACTTACTCGTATAGAACTCGAAAAGAAGGGGAGGAATGGGTATACTTGTGTAAGTATGTTTCTGCGTGTGTGTGTGTGTGTATGTGTGTGTGTATTCATAGCTCGTGTGGAGCAATGGAAAGAGTAGAAGTGTTTTAGGAAACGGGGTAGACGATAAAGATGAAAAATGCATGGAAGTAGCTGACGAGCAAGCATCGTCGAGCCCAAATCCAATATCTGTCTGTGATGTGCCGGCTTGCTTTTCTCGAAGAAAAGGCAGTCAGGCAAGCAAGCAAGCAAGCAAGCAAGCAGGAATTTCTCGTTTATCGTTACCGACTATAACACTATACGGGATTTGATTTTTCTAATTCTTTCCTCATCCGTTTATTTTTCATTAATAATATAAATCTTTTCTTTTAAGCATATCTAACTTTAATATACTCGTAAAACGTACTAGTAAGTAAGAGAGAGAAAGATAAATATTTTATTCGTAACTATATATATTTATTAACTACTATTCGATTAAATAAAAAATGTTCACATCGTGATTTTTTGTCTTTTTCTAAATTAACTTTTATAGATGATACCAAAATTTCATGCTCGTGCTTTATTAAAGTGTACCACATATGGTACTCGTTAAATTTTCTATTCACAGGTGTATCACGTGTGTGTATCGTCAATGGTATACGTTGACATATTCATTTAATACGTCAAAACATCAAATGTCCCGAATGAAAAAAGCCAAGTCAAAAAACGGTTCGACACGTAATACGTAATAAAGGATAGTTTCTATATTGATATAGATAAATTTATACTCTTTAATTATCGGAGTATTTAAACATAATCTTAAATAACAGAATTTTTGCTTATTTTCTTTTTTTTTTTTCTTTTTTTCGTATATCACGAGATTCAGTTAGACGAAGAAGAGAAGTAAGAAGAGAGAAATAATTGAGAGTAACGTTATCAAAGGAGTAAACATTGCGCGTTCACTATAGATGCATCTACAAAATGAAGCTGTCGCCTTCACGACGTATGGAAGATAAATGACTATACGTACTTGGTTATACGTTTTCAGGTCGTATATATTCTGTTGGATGGTGTTACATTTAAAAATGTTAAATTTACATTTGCCAAAGAAAATTCTGAAAATTCCGAAAAGGTGTAAATAATTTTGTAAGTAATATTAGGGTGTACCAAAAGTTCGTGGATTTATTTATTTAATTTCTTTTTCCTTTTTTCAATATTTTCAAAATAAATTTCTAACAAAATATTTAATTTATAAAAAGAAAAAAAAAAAAGTATTTATATTATACAAATATTTTCAAAACAAATCTCCATTGTAAAGTTTCGAAGTAAAGTTTTAACATACAATAAAACGCACAAACTTTTGCTTCGCCCTAATAATAGAAAAAAGAAAAGAATTTATGAAGAATTCTCGTATGGATGGTTTGGTTACAATATTATTGGTTGAGGTCATCCATCCATCTATCCCATCAGGAAGGAAGGAAGGAAGGAAGGAAGGAAGAACGATATATCTCAATCAAGGAGAAAGTTTATTAGCCGATTTGGTTCGATAAATCTATCCCCGTAACGTCCACGTTGCATTATTATGTCCTATAGTGGGCGTATTATAATGGTTAGGCTAGCTTTAGGGGCATCTAATCGTTCCGATCGGGATGATAAAGCCGAAGTCGTACATCTTAGCTTTAATCAACCACGATCGATATTGAAATACCACCTTTTGCCTTGGTTTAATCCTTTAGCTATTGTTAAGAGAAACCATTCGCGTCTAACTCTTATTTAAGATTATCCTTTTTCTACAATACCCCAACTTGAGTAACTTATTTTCTTTATTACGTATTATTATTCGAGAATACTTAAACCTTTTTTAGACTCGTATAAGTTTTGTTTCCTATATTCTACTAATAAGGTTGCACATTTGTGCGTTGGTTATTATAAATCGATGATTAGAACAACAAGAAGAAAAATTCGAGATTCGAATGAAATAAAATGAATTTAATTTAACATTCATTGGCAGGATAATTTTAGAACGTCTTATTATTTGGGCTTTTTTTCATTAAATCTGATATTTACAGTTATTAATAATATTAATAAAAGAAAAATCGTTTCCAAGTGTACAATGGGAAAATCAAATTAATTTTACCTACTGTATTAAAGGGAAAACAAATTAAGATAAATTCACGTGCCTGATTAAACTCCTCGAAAATTCAAAACCAAGCTTGAAAGTATGATTGATGTTATTAGTTTCTTTAAATTCAAACAGATTTAAATAATATATCCCTAATACGTAAAGATTTTAATTACCAACCAGAAGATTGGAGGTTGGGGGGCAGGGTGGGAAGATTTTCATAAAATATATAAATAAAGTTTTTACTTTAATTATTATCATTTTATGATAGTTAAGTGACGTAAGGAATGATGAACCCTTTAAGAGGATTGACTGGTAACGAACGTTCGTTAACGAATGTCCATAACGGTAATACGAGTGTTAGTGGGTACAATAAGTTCGTTTAATTCCACTTGGTGCAAAGTCACGATCGGTCGGCCCTTCTTCTACCTTCAAACTCGATAAGTACTAGCAGAAAGTCGAGTCGTCCGTTCCCGTAGGGCGTAAGTAATGAGAGCTAGAAAGCAGGCTTTAAGACTGCTTTCTTCATCGAGATAAAGCTAGGAGAAAAGAAAAGGAAGGAAAGGAAAGGAAAAAAAAGGAAAGAAAAGGAAAGGAAAGGAAGTAAGTAAGTAAGAAAAAGAGAAGTAATGAGGGTAAGAGAAAAAGATAGCAGAAAAGCCAAAGACCACAAGCTGCTGAAGATATGAGCAATGCTCTGTTCGTGCTTGCAAGCTCTCTCTCTCTCTCTCTCTCTCATCAACGTTAGAAACCTAATAAAACGTTTATCATCTAACTTGTTAGTGTCTGCTGTTTTTCAGGTCATTTCTGTCATTTCTTTTCTTTTCTTTCTTTTTTTTTCTAACCGTTATTTCATTAGAAACATAATCGTTGGAAATATATTTATTTCCTGTATTATTCGTCGTTTATTTATTAAGAGATTTCTTTCCTTTTATTTTCTTTTTTTTGTAATTAATTGTAACGCAACGATAACTAAAGATTAAAAAAAGAAAATGATTCGATAGTTTATTCTTCATGCCCGTTACTAGAAATACGTCGAATTTTTCGTTCGATAACTTCGTCTAATTTATTATTTCGTATAAATCTCGCGTTTTTAACCTATATTTCGAAAATGAATATATAAAATATCTGACATAAAGATTCGAAGGGATTTTTAAAACGTCGCGAGATATATTATATGATAATACGCGAGAGAAAGGGAAAATATACGATACGAATAAAAAACGAACGATGAAAGGGAAAAAAGCGTGGAAAAGTAGAAAGAGGGTGGGTGGGAGGGGCGGAGGGAGGGAGGGGGGAGAGGCAAAATCAAAGAATATATTATAAAATCCATCCTCGACCATTTTTTTTTTTTTTTTAATCGATCGGCTTCTAAGTCGAGAAGCGTGTTTTCGGTGCATGAAAAAGGAAAAAAGAAAAGAAATAGACACCCTCTCTTTCCCTCGTTGCACTCTTCAAAATCTATTTTCATTTCCATGGAGAATCGTTGCTTGCTTGCTTGCACCACGGTTAGAAAATCGAATAGAAGATAAATAGAAAGAATAAAAATGAAGAAAAAAAGAAAAATCTCGTCGTGTCGTCGTAATCGCGTCGATCGTCACGGAAGGTTTTAATTTTTCTCCCTTCGTGTTTTAAGCAACCGTTAAAGGTGCATCCTGTTTAAGGAAGACGAAGAACCGATGTATCTGGCTTTTTTCCCCAAAGGGCAAAGATGGATTTTGGTAAGCAGAAAGAAACGGAGGGAAGAGAGTGGGAGAGGAAAATGTATTACAGTTCCGAATCTAAAAATATATTCGTCTAGTTTCTTTCTGTTTCGTGCAGCTATGTATGTATATATATATATATGTGTCATTTGAAAAATATAGTTCTCTTTGAGTAGAAGAATATGAAAAAAGATTTTCTCACGCTAAGATCAATTTCAATTTAATTCAATATTATAATAATAATATCGAGGTATAATGTAAAATCGATATTTTTAATATTATTCAAAAAAGAAATCGATAATAATCGATATTTGAACGGTGAAACCTTGACCCTCGAATAAAAAGCAATTCCTTACACGTATGTATATACATTTGTACTTGGATATATATATATATATATATATATAATAACTGCATGTATACGTATGTATAAATAGAAAGGTGAACGTATCTACGGTGGTGGTGCAATACTTGAATGTTTTATTCATATCGTTGGGAGAGCTTCGTTCTTCTTCAGCTCGAGGCAAGGACACAGAGAAAGATGGAAAAAGAAAAATTAAACAAACAAGAAATAGAGAAAGAAACAGGAAAACGCGTTCTCGAAAAAAGATAAGATCCCTTGAAATTGCAGCGGATGATAAATTTCAGTTTAAACGGGCGGCGTGCACGGCTTACAAGTGTTTCACGGTACTGCACCTGCAAGTGTGCAACGCGGAGAAGGGTGGAGGAGGAGGAGGAGGGTGGGAAGGAGGGAAAATAGGAGTTGAAGAAGTAGGAGGAGGAGGATGTTGTGCATGAGACACAAGAGTAGGATAAAAGGTAGAAAAGTGGTGGAAGTATAGAAGAGAAGAGAAGAGAAGAAAAGTAAAGTAAAACGAATTCCGCTTCTCGAGACGTGAGCCCTTCTTGTTGGGAGCCCTTCGTCGTTATTTTCGAAGACGGTACATCGCTATGATACTTTTCTTTTACTCTTGATGTTGTTTATATCCCATTTACAGAAATATCTTTTTTTTTTCTCCTATCGTTCTATACTTTTAACATTTATTTCTCCTGTTTTATTTCCTTTTTTGGTTTAATTTAAAACCGTTCGAATTATATAAAATTACGTTATTATTGTAAAATTATACGGAACAATGTTAACTTTTGTTGTTTTTGTTTTTTCTTTATTATCGCGTGTCTCTTTTTCTCTGTTTTATTTTCAATGTAATTTAATCTTGAATATGTTTTATAACGAAGCGCACAAAGCATTTATTAATTAACTCGAATCACGAATTACGAAGTTACCCGTGGTTATGGTGTATGGAAATATTCGAAGAGAAAATGGTTACAAGATTGTAACCATGTTTTTGCCCATCCCTTCTTCGATCCTTTGTCTTATGAAAATTATATTTTATCATTCGTTTCGTTTATTAAAATTGCGAATATTAAATTGTTCCGAATGTAAAAATATTAAATTATCTATAACTCTCGGGATATTAATTAATGCCCTTTTTTTATTTTTTATTTTTTTTTATTACGTATGTTTCAAGTATACAACACGTGTTTAACAATACAGTAGCAAATGAAATGAAAGATAAATCAGTAAAGGAAAAAAAAGGAAGTAAACCGGTTTGAGAAGAAGCTTTGCGAGATTCATACGCGTGTTTGTATGTTAAGGAACAATAACTGTTGGAATTAGTTTCGGTAAAATCCTTTAAACAAAAGGAACTCGTTTCTCTCTCTCTCTTTTTCTCTTTCTCTTTGTTTTTCTCATTGTTTTTCTCTATTACCAGGGCTCAGGTTCGAAGCTTAACGTGAATATTCTCTTAGTTATCAAATAGAAAGAGAGATGTATATACTCGTAGATAGAGTTTATTATGCGGAATAATATCAAAGCGTCCTATGTTTTTTGCCATGGCAATACGCATTTTGATTTTCCGTATAAGTGCATAAATATTCGGCCGAATATGAAATCCGAATCTTTCGTATTTATATTTAAACGATAGAATTGCCTATATAGAGTGAAGATATAAAATATTTTATAAGAAATGTATACATATATATATAATTAACTCGTTCGCAAATTATCCTTTTTTATTTTTTTTATTTTTTTTACATCTAGAAATCATTTTCATTCGTTCGTATTCTTTATTATTTTACGATAATATAACAAAACTTTGTTTATCAACTTGTTATCGTTTTATTAGAATGAATTCGTGCGTTTTTTTTTATTAATATTTTCAAAGTAAATTTTACAAAAACAATTCTCCATTATGCAGTTTAGAAGTAAAGTTTCGAAACGCAATAAACGCACGAACCTTTTCACCTAACATTATAGTAAATATGGTCATTAAAATAATAATAATAATTTATGAATAATACGATATTCTCGTAGTTTGTTGCATTTGCTATGAATAGAAGAAAATAGAATAAACGGTTTAATATATGATATATAATAACTTAATCTCGTTTTAGATTATACTCTTGTCGATGAAACTACAACACATTTCCCATAATCTTACTCGCGGTAATGTTCCTTTACCAAGTAATTCATCCGCATAATGTGCGTTATCTTACCAGAAGACTTGATACGATCTATATCAAGAAGCATATATGTAGTACCCTACGGTACTTCGCTAATGATCCTTAAAACGTATTACACGCACAAGCAAACTAAATCGAGACCACGTATGGGATTTGTCTTCTTGCAAATATTCCTACCATTTCCTTCTAGTTTCAAAATTTATTCAAACTAATTATGTTATTGACGAAAGAAGAAAAAAAAATAAAATAAGGCTTCCATTTTGATTTCACGAGTGGGCTCTCGTTTAGAAAATGACGGAACAACATTTCGCGGGGTGGGGGGAGGAAAGAAATTAAAAATTCGATTATAGAAACAATATCTATAATAATAAATAAATAATAGCTTAATTTGCTTAGAAAAAACTTTATACAACGTATTCTGTTGGTTTTCCTACAATTGATAAAAATTAAATCGCGTTTATTAGAATAATAATAATAATAATAGTAGTAGTATAAAAAAAATGGGGGGATATAAAAATGACGAGAAAGACAGACAGAGAAAAAGGGAACGAAAACGAAGGGAAAAGAGAGAAAATAAATGAAAGCCCTTCATCAATCACTCGAACGAGCGGAATCTGAATTTCCTTGGTTGGAATCCTTCACCCTTAGAAAACGCTAAACGTTTTCACGTGTCCCAATTTCGTATATGGAAGCAAAGTATTCGTGTAACACACAAAGGGACTCTGCTGGCAGTCAATTTGTTTCTGTGGATATTTTTAACCCTAAGCTCTTCCATGTCAGTTTTTTAAGAAGAAACCGCGTTCTAATTGCCGAGAATTTTGAATTCTTAAACGAAGGGGAGGGCTCCCTTTATTTATTTTTTTTTTCGTCTATGCACGCCACGCGGAGTTTCTCTAATGAGACGTTTTTATTTTTTCGAGAAGAGAGAAACCAAAAAGAAAAAAAAATAAGAAGAAATAGTGTTCGATAAACGACGATGACGTATTCGGTTCCCCCCCCCTTTTCTTCTTCTCTTTCTCTCTCTTTCTTTCTTTTTTTATCGTATTACTACATATATATAAGTATATCTAAATTCTTCCTTTCCTATTTTCTAATTAAGTCAACGATTTAAGATCGTTAAGGGAATCAAGCACACTTATATTTCATTCGATTTTTCGTTTAACGTTGCGAAAGGGGTTTCTACTTTGTTTTTGGTTTTGTTTTTTCCCCCATGAAAAAAGTAACTCACGTATGCAGATATTATACATATTACAAAAGATATACTAAACTCGTTTATTCCTTCACTAGCCCAGTTTCGACGAAAAAACTTCGTTTATTTATTACATTTATTTTTGATGGATTTTTCTTTTTGTCGTTGCTTTGCTTTTTGGTTTTCCTTACCTTTTTTTCTTGTTGTTTTTTTTCGTTATATTTATTTATTTTGTCGTTGTTGTCTTTTCAAGGGCGGCTTTATTTTTTGTTTGCTTAGTTGTCGTTTCATTTGGTCCCCTATTTTCAAGCGTAAAGCACAAACCCTTTTACGTTTTGTTGTATCGATCTACCTGTGCGTCAGGAGGAGGTGCCGATGCATCATTCGGCTATTAATTCACAACGTCGTGCAATATTTCTGGCCGATATCTCGTGACTCGATTTATAACTTTGCTACTATCCAAAAACGTTTACTTTTTTTTGTCCCCAACCCCCCCCCCGTTTTGTCTTTTTCGACGCGCAAAAAAAAAATAAAAAATCCCCTAGTAGAATATATCCTAGTCTCTTTGTCTATTCCGGAATATCTACCGACGATGTCTCTTCCTAGAAACGAGAAAAAAAAAGCGAGGGGGTAGGAGGGGGTGGGGGGAACAAAATGTCGATCGACATTGTGTTTGCATTATCTCCGACTATTGGGGATTCGCCAGTTTTTTTTTTCTTTTTTTTGGCTAAAAAATAGTACGCCATCTTTCAAAGTTACTTATCGTTACTCTCCAGACGACAACGAATTTTATCTGATAAAGATGAAACAGAAAGATACTTGGAAAAAGGAACAAAATAAATAATAAGAAAGATAGAAAATATTTTTTCCGTATGAATTATTTAGAAAAATGATCATTTTAAAATGATTTTAATTTAATTTGTACTTCATATTGTTATATAATTATTGGAAAATTTATTTTAATTACCAAGTTGTTGTAATATATTCACTTGGAATCAATTACAGTATTTATCTTTTCTCGTTCTCTCTTTTCCTTTCTTTTTCTCTTTCTACGTTCGTTCGTTCCTTCGTATTTTCTTACAACAAAGAAAACGAAATTTACAAATTAATAAAATATTTATCTTAGTAATGAAGTTTCATAGAAATGGAAATTATCTAACGGGGGAATAGATTTTTTAGCAATGTAAAAGAAAATAAAGACAAGAAAAGAAGAAAAATAGAGAGAAAGAAAGAAAGAAGAAGAAATCCCCATGAAAATATATACGCAAAAGTTGATCAAATTTTATCAAGTATTAAAAAAGTGAGAAGATAAAATGTACTGTATATATATATGTATGTATTACTATATACGTGTATGTTAATATAGTCGAGAAGGTAATTGGTAACGTCAGAGTAAATTTCGTTTGGGAATAATTAAGACGAAAGAGAGAAAAAGAGAGAGAAAGAGATAGTCGTTTGATTTATTAAAGTTCACGAATAAAAAGGGAAAGTTTAATGCAAATATTCTAGAAAGATTTAACCACAAGCCGTGTCCCTTTTACCAAGCAAAAGAAGGGGTTGCTTGATGATTTAATATTTAAGACTTAAGAAGAGGATCTCGTAAATCCTTGAAGCTTGCCCTTTAAAGTTTCGTCGGTACACCTTTTCCATCCCCCAGCCCTTTCCCCTGCTCGCCCCCTTGTCGATCTTTCGGTCCTTCCATCTCCTCCTTCTCCTTTTTTTCTTCTTCTTCCTTTTCTTCTTCTTCCTCTTGTTCGTTTTTTCCTCTGAAACTACCACTGTATCCCCCGTCTCAACTTAACGCGTCTCAAGTTTCCATTTCCAGTAGGGTCTTTGCACACGGGGTACTTGCGGTTACCGAAACGCACTCTCGTCTCGACTTTTTTCTTTTCTTTTTTTTTTCAAATGGTCTCGGTGATTAGAAAAGGAGCAAAAAAGAGGGAAGAAAGAAACGAGGTGGGAGGATGGGGGCGGGACGGGCCAAAAAAAAAAAGAAAGACAGAAAAAGAGGAAGAAAGAATAAATTAATAAATAAATGAATTAACGATTAATCTCTTTAAGAATAATTATTCCGGAATTTATAATTAATTATTCGCAAAAACAAAGTAAAATAAATAATATCCACACACACACACACATGATCTATTATAGATGTATCTCTTCCTCCGATATTCTAAATCAATTCTATCTTCGAATAGATCTCGCAGGAATCATAATCCTAAGTCAATGCAATAATAATAAAATAATAATAATAATAATAATAATAATAATAATAATAATAATTAATCGCGTCAATTAACACGTTACGACTGTTCATAAGCGTGTAATTAACGTGACGAGTAGGACATATCTGCCTAGACTTATCCTAAGCCATATTATAGTGAGAGTGAGTGAGAGGTACAAAGACATTAACGGAGATAGAGATAGGTAGATAGACAAAGATAGAAATAGATATAGGTATAATCTATGAGAGAGAGATAGAGAGAAGGAGAGGAAGATGGGTAGATGGTGAAAGCCTTGTCGGCAGGTAGCATACACGCGTGACATCGCGTACATACGGATTGTTCGAAGATGCATATGTGCATCGTTTGCATTGTCGCACCCCACCCTCTTCACTTCTCTTCACCTCCTCTTCCGTTCTAGAACCATCCCATAGGCAACGTGGGTGTTCAGGTATGCTTCCTAACATTAGCTAGAAACTGCGGTGGCAAATGGGACATTGGCTTACCAGTTGACCATGGGGGGGGGGGAAGAGACACCTACCACACCATAAGATTTATCGCTTTTCGTAATTTTATCCGCCGGATTTCGACCAAACGCAATTAGGAACGTACGAACGAACTTATGGTTTTAATCATCTTGGTTTTATTATTAATAACGAAGTTCTTATCTCTTTGTTTCTCTCTTTTTGGTTTCTTTTATTTTATTTGATTTTATTTATTGTGAAATTTATTTTAATATTAATTTGATATATATATGTATATGGTTTTTTTTTGATTAACGATTATAACCCTTTGAGTGCTATGAACGCATATATGCGTTTGGTAAAAGTTCTCAGCTTTGACTATTGGACGCATAAAAATAAAAAAAAATAAATGCAACGTTATTGTTGAATCTTATCATATTAAAATGATGTAAGAAACAACAAAGTATAATTATTAATTATAATTTATTATTAAATGTGATATTAGTAAAATCAATCAAGGAAACAATCAACACTAGTAATAAAACATTTCCCCCATTCCTATTGAACTAACAATTGTCTATCTTTTTCTTATCTCTTTCTCTCCGTGTATTTTATATTTTGGAATTTTTCTATTTTCATTGGAGTTTTTTTTCCCCTCTATTATTTCCTTTTCGTTAGAGACGTTTTAAAGGGTTTTCTAGAAGCGTCGGATTTCTTAACACGAATCGCGTGTACGGTTATTCATACGGATACAGTTCGAGCTTGTCTGGCAAAAGCGGAAATATTTATGCGCTCGCGTTACTCGATAATGTACAACGTAAAATACGAGAACGATAAGGATCCTTCTTCTCTCTCTTTCTCTCTCTCACGCTCACTCACACAACGTCTCTTATATACGAACGAACGAGAAAAGAAGAAGAAAAAAAAGAAAAAAATAGAAATAAAAAATAGGAAAAATTGTGAAGAGCTTCAGCGAAAGTAAAGAAGGGACGTTGGATTATGCTACAGAATGTAATTTTAACTACGCAAAACTGGCGTTCTTTCTCTCTCTCTTTTTTTTTTTTTATTAGCTCGCTGAACAACGTTCAGTTTTTCCACCACGAGAAAGATAGAGAGAGAGAGTGAGTGAGTGTGAGTGAAAAAGTGTTTAGTTAACTTTTATTCCTCGTTCCATTCTTCCCGTTTCCTTTTTAATTTACGCATGTGTAATACGAAAAAAGAAAAAAAAGAAATAAAAAATACAAAAAATGTATTATTTAATCGTCGAAGAATTTTGAAAAACGATTAAATACGGAAATCGATGCACGTTTTATTCGATTGATTTCGATACTTTATTTCTTTTTTCTTTTTTCATTTGATTTTTTGCTTTTTATAGTTTATCTTTCTTTTTCTTTCTTTTTCTTTCTTTTTCTTTATTTCTTTATTTCTCTTCGAAGAGATTTAACGAACGACTAGAAAAGTGATTAACGATTTCGTTCGAGTAACCGAGGAGAAGTCCATTAATTAATGTTACCCAAGTACATTGTCTTTTATCTTCTAGGATATATCTTGAATTCAAAAGTCCTTTATCTAAACACGTTTGATAGATATAATTTTGTCTCGTTATATAACCCTACCCTTTCCCTTTTTTTTTTTCATTTATTTCATAGAAGAAAAAGAAGGGGAAGAGGAGGAGGAAGAAGAAGAAGAAGAAAAGAAAAAGAACAAATTAAAAAGTAAGAGAGAGAGAGAGAGAAAAGAAAGAAAATCCATATCTTTTTCGTTGATAAATTTCAAACGAATAAATCGCATTTTTATCCCCTTTGACACTTTCCGCTCGAAGGAGGAGAAGAAAGCTCTCCTGGTTGGATCCTTACTCGTCCGCACGTAATAAATTATACCAAGAGAAGCTTTTGAAAGGCTCGAGAGCTTACCATTTTTTTCTCTCTCTCTCTCTCTCTCTTTCTTTCTTTTTATTTTCTTATTTTTCCTTTTTTTTCTTTTCATAGAAGAAGAAAATTACCAAACGCCTTGGAGGAGGAGGAGGAGAAGAAGGAGGAGGAGGAGGAGGATGGGCTGGTTTAAATATTACAAAAAAGTTTTTTCTTCAAACTGTAAGAAATATTTTCGTTAAGATTCTTACGCGCGTCTCGATTGATGCGATAATCATTTTTGTTTCTTTTTTTTCTTTTTTTTTTTGAGAGAGAGAGAGATAAGAAAAACTATATAGAATATTAAAAATAAATACGATTTATAATCGATATCAACGTAGAATCGTTTGAAATGAAACCTTTCTTCATCCTCATTTGTATTATTTTTTTAAATAACATTCAATCTATCACGGATGGATGATAGATTAAATACAAGATAGAAAAGTATATTACAATTTAGAAAAACCTAAAGAATCAAAAATATAGGCTTGAGATATTTGTATGTACACGTATAATGTTACAGTCGATGAGTGAAGCTGCAATTTTCATGTCGTTTGTTCGTTTCACTTACAATTACACGCGAGTCTTGAAATATTTCAATCCACCCTTCGTACTTTGGTAACCTGAAAAACACGTGCATTAAAGATTGATCAAAAACCCTTTTGGATATAATCCATACAGTGTCTTACTCGTTTTATACGACAATTTATACGGTACTCGTATTATTGTATTGACCGTAACGTATATACGTGTTTAAAAGAAATTCACCATAGAATATCGTTGTTTAAAGTATCCCAATATGGGAATAATAAATTCGTATATAGAAATCATTGATGCTAATCTTGCAACCGCAGAATAATCCTCTGTTCGCGAGACCATCCTCCCACCATTATCCGTTTGCATAAATCAAACACAATTCCAGTCAGGTGTACACCACGAATTTTTACGTGATACGATCCTTGCAACCTGCCCATGCTAACAACTACCGGTTAGCATACACCCCCATAGATAAACTTTTATTTGTTATTATTATATTCTCGTAAGGTTATTTATTGTTATTTCGTACACGTCTATCGTATGACATTTTATATCGGACATTAAAAAAAGGTGTTCCAATCCTAGATGGATTTAAAAGATAGATTTAGTTATAGTTGTTTCTTCTTCTTCCTTTTTTTTTTCTTTCTTTTTTAAACAAATTCAACTTCAAATAAATAGATAGTTATCCGTACTATTTTGCCCATTTTGAAAATAGTCGAAACGACGGGAAAACTTTCAAAACTACGTACGTACGTACATACGTACAGACATTCAAAAAGATAATCTTTTCTCTGCTCTTGCGAGTTAGATCAATCGAATGGAAAAGTGTTATTTTCTTTTCCCCTATATTTCTCTCTTTATTTCGTTTCTTCTCTCTCTCTATCTATCTATCTATCTATCTCTTTCTTTTCTAAGAATGAAACTTTTCCGAAACGTAGATGTTACTTTCGTTGCTTATCCAAATTCGAACGTCTTTGCACGGGCCATATACTTCAAGGAAAGCTAGTAAAGAGAGAGAAAGAGAAAGAGAAAGAGAAAGAGAAAGAGACTTTGCAATCAATAGTTCGAAAGACATACGCTCGTAAACCCCCGTAACCTCGAGAGACTTTACAACTATCCGGTGTGTACTATTTCCTATATCTCAACTCTTCTATCCCCATCACCCCAGTGGTGGTGTCTAGTCCTTTGGTATACAAGCGTAAACCTTCTCTACTATAGTATTCACGATCTTTTACACAATGAAATCGTCGATCCCCTTCTCCCCTTAGCTCCTTCTTCACCCTGCAAATGCCAACGGTACCTTGAGAATATACCGCTTGATCACGATAAAGCGGAATAGTTAATTTACTGACACGAGAGAATCGCGTTTAAGTGAACTTACGAATAGACCGTACTTCCCTCTTCCGCTTTCTAAATCTATCAATAAACTTACCAAGTCCACTTCCTTCAACTCTTGACGCTTTGAGTAAATTAAATCTTTGATTGAACTTTTCTAAATCTCTTTGTCTTTCTCTATCTTTGAAATTTTCTTCGAGTAACAGTAACATTTTTAAGCCTTGATACACGTTCGTTGTCAATTATCTTATCTTAATTTTGTCTTATTTTGTTGTATCAACGAACAAATCGAAATCCATACGTTGAACGTCAAATTTATGTCACGTTTGCGAATACTAATCGAATATATCGGCCTCTGAGATTTTAATCGATAACCAACCTTCGTTGTAAGTGTGCGTGTAACCGAGAGTTAATATTTTTCTTTTTCTTTATCCTCATAGGCTTCTTTTTTTCTCCAGGTCGAATTGAATTTTTCTATTACTGGCGTATCGGGATATGTTTCTTTTCTTTCTAGGAATAGTTAGATTTTTCGTTATCTTATCGGTTGGAATGATTTAATAGAGGCATAGTATAGCCTAGATCACGCACCCTTTCAATCATTTTCTTTTTCTCTCTGAACGAAACGAAAGGAAAGGAAAATGAAATGAAACGAAACGAAACGATCGATGCGTCCAGTACATTCCTCTTTTTCTCTCCCTTGAATATTACCATCCCCCTTTTTTTTTACCACCTCTAACACCCACAATAATTCCTCTCGCGTGACTTTATAAATAAAACATCGTCACGTTTCCGTGTTAGTAGTCGGAATATTATTACGTCGGCGGTCACCATAAGTTCGTCGTCCGGTCGTCGTTGAATATTTATTTCCGAAGAACCATCCGTAATTTTTCAAGATTTATTTCGGATCGTTGAAAAGGGTTTGGTAATCGTGTTCTACGTTCTTGGTAAAAAGATAAATATGTCGACGGTTAAATCCCGTAAATTTTCTTTCTCTTCATTTTCAAATCCTATTACCATTAACGTTCGACATTAAGATCAAAATTGTCAATGAATAATTTGTTAAGAAACAAAGAGAAATTAATAATAGCATAGGAGAATAATATTTCTCCGATATAAAGGGTGTCCCAAATAATACATAACAGTTCACTTTAGGATACTAAATTAAACGTTAAATAATATCTACTTTATTTTTCGATCCCCCCCTCCTCCTCCCTTCATCCCTTTCTCTCTTATTATTATTCCCTTTCTCTTCGTCTTCTTTGCTCTTCCGTTTATTTCCTTTCTTTCTTTTCGGGACATTTTCTATCGTCGCTTGATGCTTCTTCACTGCCGAAAGAACCCTTTTCATCGTTTTAAATCGTGTTCCTCGACTCGCGCAGCTCATTTCACTCGCATTCTGTATAACGACCGAATAGCGAGCTACCCTTTTCTTTTATTTCTCTTTTTATTTTTTTCATCCAAGGGAAAACCGTGCCTCAAGGGGAAACTGGGGCCAACTTTAGCGAAAATAAAAGTGAAAATTATCGTGAAATCTTTCGTGAAAGCACACCTTTAGCAGCCCTTTTCCAATATCTTTCTATTCTCTATTATCTTGACTTAAAAAAAAAGAAAAAAGAAAGAAGGGAAATAATAAATCTACTAACTCGTTTTTTTCTTTTAAATATCAAAGATACTTTAAACAATTCTCTCTCTCTCTCTCTCTTTCTTTCATTCATTCCTTCTTTCATTTTCTTAATCTCTCATTCTTTTTATGTATATATCTTTTTCCCTTTCCTTCATTCCGTTTCCCCACTTTTTCTTTTTCTCCCTTTTTATTGGCAAAGAGTCGATAAATTTTCGATTGCGCCTTACGGTATCGTTTAAGAACAAATTTACAGAGAAGGGATCTCTATTGGCTCCTCTGGACCCTCGAGAAAGGTTCAACGTAACGCAGTTAAAAGCTCGGATTCACCTTACAAAGAGAAAGAGAGAAAGAAAGAAAGAGAGAGAGAGAGATGAACACGAAAAGAAAAAGTTAGTAAGAGAGAGACAAAGATAAAGAAGATAGGGGGGGGAGGAAGTGAACCTAGGTGAAAACGTCGATCTTGTTTCTTGGCACTCACTCTCTCTCTCTCTCTCTCATTCTCACTCACTTACTTTACTCAATCAAAAATACCTAAAGCAACGAGAGGAAGAACCACTTCGGTATCACCTTGCAATCTTGCAATTTTGCAATTACCATTTAACGAACATTTCTGAATTGATCTACGTTTACTGACAATTATATTGTTTCTTTTTTTCTTTTTTCTTTATTTTTTTACATTAGACGAATCGATGAACGATCAAGTGGAATTTTTCTACCAAAATAAAATTCACGGATAATTTTTCCTGAGGTAGAAGAGAAGATGGGACTAAAGTTTTTTTTTTTTTTAGGGAAAAGTACTTTTTCTTTTTATCTTGCTGACAACAGAAAAAGAAGTTTTAGATTCACCATCTCGGGATACTTTATTTATTAATTTTTAATCGGTTTTACGTCATCGTTCGGACCAATGCTGGAGAAGGAAGGTTGTTGTTGTGTTGGGCGATCAAATACGATGGAAAAGAAAAAAAGGAAAATATCGGATAAAAAAAACTCAACGTATTTTCTTTCCCTTTCTTTTCCTCTTTGTTTTTTTATATTCCGATTTTTTCCTTTTTTCATTCTGTATTTTTCTTTTTTTTTTGTTTTTCATTTATTTGCCGCTGCTACTACATCCGAATTCAGGTTTGCCCCAGCTGGTAATCCAGAGGAAGAGAAAATCGGTATTTTCGACGAGAGTTTTTTTTTTTTTTTGTTCTATTTTACTTTTTTTTTTTTCTATTCGTAAACGTTGAGAGTAGTAAAAGATTTAAAGCCGCATAGATAACGTTAACTCACGTATATTGTATTACGTTAGGTGATACTCCTCTCTATCCAGTTTCCTTACTCATTTCTCATCTTGCTGCTGTTCGCGAGTTGTCACCAATCGGGAGACACCCTCGAGGAAATTCTCCTACGAATTTCAATATAATCCTATCTTCTGTCTTCTATCGTCGTCGTTGTCGTTGTCGTTGTTGTCTAGTATTCAACAGTCTTGCCGAACTATGCACAATTTCCTTTCTCCTGTACACGAATGAATGAATGGCAGTATCGATCTTCGTTCTTCACCGATATCGAAACTTCTAAGAAATGAAATTGAAGATTTAACGAGAATACCTAAAGAAAATTTGTATTATTTAAAAACATATATTCATGTATATGTATAACATATTATGTTATATTATTATTATTATATAATAAATTATTATATAAAATTTTATTATATAATAAATTATTATATAAAATTTTATTATATAATATAAAGTATTATATTATATAATAAAATAATATATACGTATATGTGTGTGTGTGTTACAGTAAAAAAAAAAACGAAATGATCGTTCGTAAACATTTGAATATTGAATTTAACATATTTGAATTTATTCTTAATTATATTTTGATCATATCCCAAACGACCATGTGGATCCTGACATTCTCTAACTTGAATCTTTTACGATTACATATATACGTTGCAGATTGCATATAGCTGGTATGCGCAAAGTGCATTGGTAAGATCGACGTCTTCGAAACTTCCTAGGTACCCTTTCAAAGCTAGCATATCTCCATTTAACTCTACTAAGAGAGAAACTTTCGATTGGTTGAAGATTTTCATGTCATTTGTACTCACGTCTATAAACTTTATTTCGTATAACTTTTGTATATGTCACGTATTATATATATATAATTTAAAATTTAAAATTCCACACATAGATTGAATAAATATAATTAATACAAATATCATCTTAATTACCTTATCAGATTAAATATATTATTAATATATGTATATATATTCTATTATTTATATCTATTAATAGTATATATATATATACCTATATAAATATAATTTAAAATTTAAAATTCCACACATAGATTGAATAAATATAATTAATACTAGTATCATCTTAATTACCTTATCAGATTAAATATATTATTAGTATATATTCTATTATTTATATCTATTAATAGTATATATAACTATATAAATATAATTTAAAATTTAAAATTCCACACATATAGATTGAGTAAATATAATTAATACAAGTATCATCTTAACTACCTTATCAGATTAAATATATTATTATTAGGTTGAGTTGAGATATTAATTCGAGAACACCCCTGTAATCAGCAAATTTTCATACTCGGTTGTATAAACATTTTGCATACGTTTTATTTTCCTTCAAATATTTCTTTTCTTTCTTTCATTAATTGAAAATCAAAATTAATCAAAATATTTTTAATTTTAAAGTGACCTAGAGTACAGTACACACACTCTTTCTTTCTCTACATATACATATTTGTTAAATAAATTGAAAAATAAATGAATAAACGTTCAAAATAAGGAATGAAATGGAATAAACGCTTGTTGAAGATAAAATAAAGTAAAGTATTATATTTAATTACGTCAAACACATTCATCGTTAATATAATATCGAAAGTTCTTATTCTTATTACGGTTCAGAGACCAAAGTAAAGCGTGAAAATGTTGTACAAATGGATGAAAATATTTCTATATATATATATATATAAACATAGGTAAGAGTGTATTCGGTTTTCGCTTTAATTCGAGTGATAACTAGCCTCAGGAGGTGTGCTAAAGGCAGCTCGAACTACGTTTTCGAGTGAAACAAGAAACGAGAGAGAACCAACGACAGGTTTCTAGAACTAATGGCAACCATGTTGTATATTTGTGAAACTCGAGCTAACGTAATAGACATATACTACACACATACACATAGAAATACGTTAACACGTAAGGTTTCATAAAATTCCTTTGCTTTTCCTTTTGTTTCTTTTCTCTCTTTTCGTCATCCTTTTATTTAAGTATCGTCGTCACGTTCTCTCTCTTTCTCTCTCTTCTTACACTCATATATCATTTTCTTAACTATACTACTATACTAATTTTTAATTATACTATTCTCTATCGAGATTAATTTCACGACCGATATTTTTGTTCTTATATGTTTTGCATAAACTCAATCTCATATAAAATATTTAAATATTTATTTAATCTTCCCTTTTTAATACTATTCCATATGTAATTTCATTTTTATTATTTTTCTCTCTCTTTCTCTCTTCATACTTACGTAGATATTTCATAACCGTGTAAATGTATATTATTGACATGTATTTTTCAAACAAAATTAATTTAATATCAAAAAGAGGATGTTCATATACTACTTTCCTTGCTTTTTCTTTTTTTTCTTTTTTAATCAAACGAAAAGAGTTTTATATTAATAATTCGTTCGAACGAGATATGAGTATACACGCAATACCTGTTATACGTTATCCTAGATTTTTTTTTTCTTACGGAATATAAAAAAGAAAAAAAAAATATAAAAAAGAATACGTTTCAAAGGAAAAATACTGGACGAACGAACGATAAGAAACCATATATATATATATAGGTTCCGGTTTTGTATCGTCGCGAGTATCGCATCTTTGAATTTAGCGATATAATTTACTTCCCCGATCGACTAGAGTTTGCCAGACAGTTTCAGAAGGTAGCCGTAATGAGGTTCCATCGATAATATCCGCCGCGATACACGTTCAAAGCAATTTTCCAAAGAATGCGACCGAATACGTAATGCAATTTCTCCGAGATGATCAACATAACCGGAGGCACTATTCATATATTATCTATTCTGCTGATATTGAGGGGAAAGGGGTGGGTGGTATAAGGGGTGGGGGTAGGGGTGGGAGATGGGCTTGGTGGAAACGCCGTTCGCATTTACCGAATTCGATGTCCTAGGATGCACACTGTGTAATGTGCCAAGAGAATAAACCACCCCCCCTTCCCCCCCTACCCTCCCCTTTCCACCCACAATACGAATGTGAACCCAAACAAAGTATAAAGATCTTCGAATCCTTCCAAAGATTATCTGGAATAATAATAATAATAATTACAAATATATTAATTATTTATTATTCTATGGGGAGGATGATGATTATTTGACAGACACCGTTTCTATGGAAAGTGTACACGTGACACGTTAAATATTCAATTAAATATATTACGATTTGTGATATTTATTATTATCTAAACTTGTTCATTTAGTTTGCGAATATGAAATTTATGAAATGATTTTATTAACAATTGAAATAAAGAAAGAGAAAGAGAGAGAGAGATAGAAAAGAGAAGGAAGAAACATGAAAGAAAAAACAATGTGTGGAACATAGGTAAGCAGACTTATCTAACGTCTAGTAATAAGTCAAATATATTCAACTGCTCGAAAAGTAGAAAATTGAGACCCCAGAACAGTAATAATAAAAGAAAACTTTCTTCTTAGGTGAATCGACCGTTTCTTCCGGTATTCTTCTTCTTACTTCTCTCTCTCTCTCTGTTTCTCTCTCTTTTTGTTTCACTACTTTTCATCCTTCCACGGTCACGAACACGGAAGATTTTCAAGAGGCTGACCATCAAATTTTACGAGCGTCGAGTTATCGTCTCAAGGAAAGAGATGCTCGCGATTTTCTACTACGAATGCAGTAGCTGCAGTGCAGTGTTAGAAAAATTATATGTCGGAAAAATAATGAAATGATTCAAGCGAAGAGTTAACAAGGAAATTGTCTAATAAAAATTCTTATTTCTTTCTATCCATCTATCTATCTATCTATCTATCTATCTATCTATCTATCTATCTTTCTCTTTTTTACATAGATTCTCACTCGTGTATTTTTCCTTCTAAACGCGTTACCACGTGAATGAGTGTCGAGAAAAAGGCCAAGAATTCGAATTGTAGAAACGAAAAGGAAATCAAATGGAAAAAAGAAGAAAAAGAAATCTAACGCGAATCGCGACAGTTGCATCAGGGGAAGAGAAAAAAGTAAAATCAATTTCTACGAGATTGCATATTCGATAAAGAATAATTCTAATCGATATTTTGTTTTCTATCGTGCATCAAAAATCTATCGTTTAAAACCAACGTTTAACGTAGACGATCGATTTTAATTAAAAATAAAAGTAATCTCTTTTCGTGTATTATAAATTGTATAATACGAGAATTAATTTCTTAGAAAAATGAAACAACGAATATCGTATTTAGAAGAAAATTTGCATTTATTTCGATGGTGCATTTTATTTTGATGGTGGTTCATGCATTAATATACAAAGATATCTTCGTTAGGAAATTTTGTAAAAAGTTTTCTCCGTAGTTTGAATGAGCGCGCATTGATCTTCTTAAAATAATATCTCGCGTTGGTTAAAATCATTCTTGGAATTTATTCTCGACGATTATTTTCGTATTAAAGCAAAGAGAAAACGGATTTTCAAGTACGAAAGTAAAGCAAACGTTGGCTACGTTTACAATCATTTTCTTGTTCGTTGATACGAACTATAATAAAAAGATGGATAGATAGAGATAGATAGAAATGGGTAAAGCAAAGATAATGTTACTTTTTATCTAAAGATAAAGATCCTTGCTTGATAAAGAATTCTTTAGTAAGATAAAGCTTGTTAGAGGAAAGAAGAAACATAATGAGAATCAAACTAAGAACAAGTCTTAATTAGTAACATTTGCCGAATTCACTGAAAAGAGTCGATGTTTAATTTAATTAATCCAACTTTTCGATATGGGGTATACATACAAATCTTAAATAATACTCCTTCACATTCGATGAAATTTTCTGGTCAAAAAAAAAAAAACAAGATATCTCGCACGCGTACAAATTTTCGTCCAACATTATTTTAAATACGATTTTTAATTTGGAATTTTATTATATTAAATATGTCATTAAAAAGAAAAAAGTGTAAAACGTATCGTAGGGGAAAAAAAAAGAAATAAAAAACGACGAACGAACGCGTTTTCATAAAAGTTAAAAAGAACGGGGGAAAAGACGAAGGAGAGTTATAAAAAAAAGAAGAGAAAAAAAAAGGAAGAAAAATTTTTTGATTGACGTTATCCGTAGGTTGCGGATGATGATATTATCATATGGAAAAATGCGACGAACGAACTCATTTAAAAGTTTTCTTGGTGTCCGGTGAGATAGGGGAAAGCTTTTCTCCCAAATGGTGTACCCTGAAGGAACGAACGAGTCTCGTGATACGTATGGCCAATAAAAATGCTAATTACATTGTCAAGAAGTCTCTACGTTACAATATATATATAAGTAGATAGGTGTATGTGTAAGTATATATATATATAGAAGGGGGGGAAGAGGAAAGTGAAGAATCAGAACTCAAAAATTATCTTCATATTTGCATTGAATAAAATAGGAGAAGAAGAAGAAGAAGAAGAAGAAGGGAAGAACTATTATAATATAAAACTGACATAATCGAACAACATCAAACAAATTTAAACTGCACACCAAAGAATATTTCATTTACTCGTATATCTATGTTGATAATCCTTCAATTTTTCTTCTTCTTTCGTCTATTTCTTTTTTTCTTTTTATCTTCCTTCATAGATTGTTGAACGAAATAATCTCTTTGGAAAATGTTAAATCTTTAGATCAATAATGTGAATGTCATTACTTTCTATTTGGCAAAATGTTTTATCGAAATTCATACTTTGCAGATTGTTTCAAAAATCAATGAATAAGAAAGGAAAGAAGAAAAGAAAGAAGGAAGGAAGAGAGAAACGGAGAGATAAAAGGTAAAAGGTAAAAGGTAAAGAGTTTGAAAGAATCTTGCTAACGGATATATTATCATTGTGTAAAAATAACTCATGGTATTTCGAAGTTTTCAAGCAATCGTTTTTACAATATCTAATCGATAGAAAAATTCAACGATTTACGATAGATAACAGTTATTGATTATTTTTTCTTTTTTTTCCGTCGTATTTCTAACTTTGCGATATTAACGATCCTCGTTATGGGATGGGATGAGATTCGGTCTGATCGTTTATTAAAAACCATTAAAAGCCTCTGATATAGTATAGGGGGATGACTCATGCCAACCATTACGTTTTATCTTAATGATTGGTTAAGGTATCAAGAGAATTCCGGTTGTAGGCATTAAAAAAAAAACTTAAATAAGAAAAATAACAGAGAAATGTATTATTAAATGCACGAGGGTGGTGAATTGAAAAATTTTTCAGAGAAATAACGTTGCGTAAGATAAAAGTGAATAACTTTCATATAAAAAAGAAAGAAAAAAACCAGAAAATAATCATTTCTACGGTTAGGCTTGAAACTTTTCAACCGTTCACTCTTTATTCCCTGCCACCTATTCTATAAATAAACAATCAAACTTTAATCAACAACCGATCGATTAATTTCGTTACGTTTTATTCAAAAAAAAAAAATAAATAAAGAAACTTAATCGCGTTTTCCATAAACGGTGTTTCATACTTTTAACGAAGAATATAAATTCACAAAACACACACACACAAACTACTATATATAGAATCATAAATTATAGGATATAACATCCCGCAGGAATACATAGGAGTTAATTCGATAACACTTTAAAATCCGATAGCAATTGGCTATGGAATGGGTTGGTTCCAGTATTACGACTACTTAACCGAGACATGCGGGTGATAATCGAAAATTGATTGAATTCCCAGCTATCGTAACGAGGGAGGATACCAAGCAATGGTGTTTTATCGGCAAAACTTTCGACTCCATTTATCCTCCAAGGGTTTTCCTGTTAAAAGCTCTTTTCTTTAGTAAAAGTCTCTCTCCTGTTCCTTTATTCAGTCGGCTTCAGTATCCTGAAATATACTGACTCTGTATGTGTTTATATCACCTAACCCACGGTCACGTAAATTTCATTACCTACTTTACCGCGTAATCTCGAAGGTCTTAACTATTTAACATTCATGGAAACACAACGTTAGGCACGCGAAAACTGTTGCCGCTTATTCATTGTTTCAAAGTTTTCCTAACTAATAATAATAATAATAATAATAACAATAATAATATCCTTAGGGAAAAAGACAGAGACGGAGAGAAATTATGAGAAAAAAAAATAGTTACGCGTTCGTTAAAATTATATATTTCTATTTAAATGATAGGATATAGAATATAATAAAAAATGGGGAACATTTAAAACGTTTCCTCCAATTCTTCATTCTTTTTCACTTTTTCGCATATTTTTTTTTTCTTCTTCTTTTCTTCCATTCTTTCTCACTTTCTTACAAGTCGTCCATTCACTATCACGGCAAATACATTAAATCTACCCGTCGTAATTCTTCGGAAGATTTCGTTAAACGATATTTTATAACCTCGGAGTAACGTTGGACCCGACGTTGCTCGATTACCAAGACTTCAGAGAGAAAGAAAGAAAGAAAGAAGGAAGGAAAGAAATAGAAAGGGGTTGTGTTCCTCTCTCTCTCTCTCTCTTCTTCTCTTCTCTTTTTCTTTCTTTTTCTCTTTCTCAGCTAGCACACGACGATTAGATTCGTCGTCCGCAAACGATCGTCGCCGAAGTAAAGTTTTCACGAGCTGAGGGGACTCGGATAGAAATGAGACACCGCCGACCATTCGTTTGGAAGAGTAAAGTGGAACTAGGTTAACGTTTCCTAGTGAATTATGATTTAGACAAAGATAGAAAACTTCTAAAATATATATATATATGTTTATATAGTAAGAGAAAGAATGAAACGAATGTGATAAAGAATGTATAAGATTATTCAAGGAAAAAAATTTGATATTTTACGTACGATAAATATTCTCTGTATTTTTCTCCCTTCCTATGTTTTCCACCAATGCAAAAAGACAATAACGAAGTTTTTCTATTCGTAAAACAAAGGGCTCTTTTTACACGTATGAAGGTATTAAATGCTTGTTATACACACGCTATTACATGGAAATAAATATACGTAGATGTATATATACACATAGATGCATGTATATATATATGTGCCAGGGTGAAGTTCTAAGTGGCTTTCGAGTGTAGTTTGTACGAGCGTAGAACCGAAATAGAATCTTCTAAGGTCAGTAACACGCGTGTAAAGGGCCGCGTGTCTCGTTCCCTTCTGCGCTTGACACTAACGTAAACGACCGAAGGTGGCGGGTTGCACTCTGTTCAGGCGCAAAATTGGTCTGGAACGTTTCCCCCCCCACTTCTCTTTTCATTCTCTTCTCTTCTCTTTTTCACTTTCTATCTTTCGTAAAGAAGAAAAAATATAAAACCATACACGTAAAAACAAAGAAAGAAAAAAAAAGTCCCACGAAAAATACGGGCGAGTTAATCCTGGAACGAAATAATACAATCGGTCTACGACACGATTTTTTAACGATTAAATGCTTTAGCAAGAAAAAATCGAAGTAACGATTAAACGTGAAAGAGAAAGAGAAGAAAGGAAAAATCATTTTATTTATTTATTTATTTATTTATTTATTTATTCCTTTTATCGAGATTAAATATACTCTGTGTATATATATATTTTATGTACCACAAGCTTTCGTATTTAAACGTAGATGATGAAGCATTTGTATCAAAAATAAATAATATATATATTTTTCTTGTTATAGAAAACACACAAAATGTAAAAGATAATACGTAGCTAGAATACATACATAGATAGATAGATAGATAAATAGATAGGAAGGAAGGTAAAGGTAGCTAAGCTTATCTCGAGTTAGATGAGAAAGCTGCTGCTGCAGTTACTGTTGCTACCGATGATGGTGTGTGTCCCCGTGTTTGTTCGACTCATCGATTTGTCGAAGAAAATTCTCGACGTCTTCCATATACCCTCTTTCTTTTTTTCTTCTTTTTTCATTTTTTTTCTTTACCCTCTGTATATACAGGGTGTCCTGTCCACATAACTCTAGTCAAGATTTTTCAAGTACTTGCGATAACCTGACAAGAAAATAATTTAAACAAAAGTTCATCTGTTTTTGATTCACTATACATTGCAATAAAAAAAGAGGAGGAGGAGGAGTCAAAACCTCCCCCTGCCTCCCCTCGACAATGCTAACAATACCTGACCCGTCAACTTTTCTTTGCCATTTTATGAAACTTTGCAGATCGATTAATAACTCGATAAGGTATTCTACACGTAGGAAAAAGAGTGTACTTTAATTTAATATAAGAGTCATTACTATTCACTTTTATATATGTGTACTTTTATGTATGTATGTATGTTTTTTTATATACACCCTGTATATATTTTCTTTAACTCTTTCTTTCTTTCTATCTTATTCTTCTTCTCCTTCGTTCTATCTTTATCTCCTAACATTTTTTATTTTGCAATATTCCGAAGAAAAATCGTACACAACATGACACGACAATCTCTCGAACGACTATGCGAACAATGCCCGTTTAGAAATGCATTCGTGATAATGGACAGAAGGTTGGAATAGGTCGGTGCACTCTATGAATTGTATCGCATTAGAGAAGTCCTCCTTTATGCTACCTTCGCTCTGTTTCATTCCTATACTCACTCACTCTCTCTCTCTCTCTCTCTCACTCTTTCTCTCTGTTTCTCTCTGTCTTTGTCTTTGTCTTCATCGTGAGAAGCTCCTATACACGGTGTAATAATACCAGGTTATCGGAATGTCCGAGTCGCGCTTGCTATGCACATCGCGAGGAAGATGAGTCTGTGCAGGTGCATTCGATGCACCGAATGAACGTTTATTCTCCTTCCTTCCTTCTCTCCCTCTCTCCCCCTCTCTCTCTCTCTCTCTCACTCTCTTTCTCTTTCTCTCTAATTCTCTCAGTTTCTATCTCCGTCTTTCTCCAACCACCGTTGTTACGAGCCATCGTGCAAAGAGCCAAATTGCTAGCCAGTCAAAATCTACCTTATGCTATATAGACTCGACGACAAGTCGTTCGAATCCCTTGATAGTGGCTTTCAAAGAGCTTTATCGGTCTTAATCCAAGAGAAGGAGAGAGAGAGAGAGAGAGAGAGAAGAGGGAAAAGGGAGAGTGTTGTATACTTAGGGTCGTAAGTTAACGTAAATTTACGTGACACGTGCAAGCAACCCTTTTGCACATCTACCCACCAGGAATGGTATTATATTAATTTATGAGATATTTATTAATTACAATCGTTATAATTAAGTGTATTTTATGATAATTATTATTTAAGATAGATATAGAAAAATGATATGATAAAATATTACGTATATTATTTATTTCGTACTCTTTATAATAAAGTTACAATCTCTAATGTTTCGTGTAATAAAGATTACTTATATAATATAAACGTTTTAAATACATATAATATTAATTTTTTGGGTAGAAATATTTGAACATTGTTAAATATGGAAGTTTTGGGTACATTATGTATTATTCAAAAAGCACGTGATAGTGCATAGAGATGGAGCCAAAATCATGACACGTTAACTTAAATCTTTGAATGAATTATTGAAATACAAAAAGAGATTAAATAATAAAGCGAGAGAAGGATAGAGATAGAGATAGAGAAAGAGAGAGAGAGATGATAGTAACTTGAGAAATAAATTTATTAAATTCGTAATAGTACGAAGTGTACTTGGGGGATAAACTTTTTACGTTAAATTTTGTTCATTGTTCAAAACTACAATAGTTTCTATTTATATACTACATAGATATTAGGCAACATCAACCCTTTCACGTATGCACGTTGCATACATAACTAGAAAGTATTATATACATATATATATATACTTACTACATATACATACGACAATCACAAAATTTGGCTTCTCTCTAATCGGTCGAAACTTTAATCGTATAAAATACTATACGCTGATAGTGTGCCACACCAGTGTGCTACGTTAGAACTCGCGATATTCTCGTTATTCCCTATTAAAGTTGGATAAACCGAAATCACGGAAATACGAGCCGATACGATTAAATCCCTGACAATACAACTGCATAACACTGGAATGAGAAAGAGAATGGAAGAGACAGAGAGAGAGAGAGAGAGATAGATATAGAGTGAAATAGAGATACATAGATAGAAAGAGAGAGAGAGAGAGAGAATAAGCGAGAGAGCAAACGCCGAACGAGCATGATTAGATTTCTAGGCACGTAAAATCGAGCTGGATTCGAACTAGGATGTAAACAACAAAGCCTAAACTCTAAAGCAATGAATTATCGAAGAACGTTGAATAAGAACGTGAAACTAGTCAACAACGACTATTACTACTACTACTAATACTACTACTATTGTTACTATGACGACGACTATGACGACAACTATGACGAGGAGGAGGAGGAAAGAGAAATGACGACTAGGGAGAAAACTGTGAAGTAGAGGAAAAGCTCGGATTTCATTCGAGCGCGTATTTTCTTCCTTGCTTGGCTGCTTCTTAATTTAAAGAGAAAGAGAGAAAGAGAGAGAGAGAGAGAGGAAAATCTGAAGCAATATATATTATTCTTTCCCCCTTTCCCCTTTACCCCTTTCTCCGACGTGACGTATAACCTGCCAATTAGCTACGACTTTCATGAACATCGATTTTTCATTGAGAATTACGCGTACACGAACAGAGGATAAAGTCAATTTCGGACAGAGGGTGGTGGTGGTGGTGTTGGTGATGGGGGGTTGATACAATTTTCCTTTTTATTTATTTTTTTTTATAAATATTTCCTCTTTCGCGATCGATTTTTTGTTTTCTCTTTCATAATTCGTTATACTATAATCGTAATTTTATTCCGAATGTTATCCTATTTATAAATATTATACGAGTGATAGCACATTTTTCATATATTTATCTCTAAGTTTAATAATAAAAAATAAGAATAAAATAATATGTTATTTGTATCTATTTTCTTTTTCTTTTTTTCTTGTTTATTCGACTAGTATTATAAAAATTAACGTTTTATATTATAATTGTTTTTTTTTTTCTTTTTGTCGGTAAACCGAAAGGGATGCCCGCAACGATTCTCCCTCGTATCATGGTAGAATAATTCTGGAAAATTTTGACAATGAGATAATCTTTTTATTTTCCTCTTTTAGTTTTTTCTTTCTTTCAAAAAGTGTAAAACACGTTTACGATTTTTTTTCGTATTTTTTTTTTCTCTTTTTTTTTTAATAAGTCAACGATCCTCTTTATTAAGAATTAGTTTATCATTGGATTAAAATTTTACTTCTTTTCCTACCTACGCGGTTACTTTTTTTCTTTTTTTTCTCTCTAATTTGTAGCATCCAAAAATATTTCTAGGTTTGCATATTTAAACTACCGCCACTCATCATCATCATCATCGTTTAATTAATTTTACACGTTCACACAACTTCTTATTATTATTAATATTAATATTAATAATTAATAATAATTAATAATAATAAAATATAATATATGTATTTTATTATATATATATAAATAATAATAAAAATAATTAATAATAATAATTAATAATTAATATTAATAATATATATATATATGTATACGTGCGAATTATTATTCGTTTAATGAGACATTCCTAATCCCGTTTTAAAAATAATAATTTGAATATTTTACATAATTGAAATATAAATATCAGTAATGTTAGAATAAAATAATTAAACCGTGAACATTATACTTCGTAGCGACCACATTTCCCCCAGTCCCCCCCATTCCCTCCTACCTCTTCGGCCCTCCGAAAATTCCATTTTGCGTTCTACTAAGCTTCTAGATCCGCTTTGAGAATAATAACGGAAAGGTACGAGGCACGTTGTACGACCTTTATCCCCTGTCCAGCAAAAATGTAAAGATCTAATAACGTTCTTAACTTTTCATTCTTATCAAATATCTTGATAAACTTCGTTCCTCTTAATACATATATATATATTTCATCGGATATAATATTTATTTCGTTTATTTGTTGAACGTATCCTTTGAAAAATTCTTTATTCTTTATTAAATATTGATTAGAAATGAAAATATATTTATAACTGTTATAAAAATAATTATTCTAACTATAGAAATATAATATAGGTTCGTTCGAATTCATTAAAATCAAATTTACGTTATCTTAGAACTATAAAATAATGATTGCAGAACTTATATAATAAATATAATATTGATTCTAATAATAATCAAATTCAAATCGATATATCGTGTCCAATATACGTATACCAATATACAACAATTTAAACAAATAATTATTTCTATTAATCGTTTTTTAAATATCCTTACGAATAAAAATTTGACAAGTCAATAATTTTTCTTTATCTTTGTTTCTTTTATAAAAAAACAAATTGAAATAAAAAATTATCCCTGTTCCCAACGTGAGCATAATTGGAGTCATTTTTTTTTATTAAACAAAAATATCTCTTCGACACTAGCGAACGAATGAAAACGCGAGAAAAGGAAAGAAAAAACAACAAAAAAAAGGGCAGAAAATTTAACCCGGCAAACCGTTCGTCGTTTATGTTTTTCCACGAGTTATCGTTTACGATCATCATAACGCAAAGAAACACGTATGCGATACCGCGTATTCTCGGTGTTACGGTACGATGATCCTCCGGGCAAGTAAGTAATATCCTGGCAGGTATGGTATGTGTGTAATATGCACCAACCAACCAACCAACCAACCAACCCTTTTTCCATGAATTGGATAAATTGTCCAGCTATAACCACGGAAAATCAACAAAAGCTTTCGTTCCAACAACATCAATAACAACAACAACAACAACAACAACACAAACAATTGATGCTCATGAGATTGCTCACGATTGTTGCATTACTTTTTGTATACCACCTGCGTTTATTTCTTTCTTTCTTTCTTTCTTTCAAATATTTGCTTTCGTACAACTCAATTGATTTTTTGTTTTATTATTATTCTTTAGAAAATACCTTTATACAAAAAAAGTTTGTTGCAAAGTTAGTCGACGAGTGGGAAAGGGCTCGAGGGTGGGATTATTTTACATTTCGAATCTCCCGAAACGAATGTACGATCGTTTGTTTTTTTTAGTTTGGTTTTTCATGTTCTAATAACAAACAATATATTCGAAATATGAATACGTCAAGATAAAGAAGTATAATTTGGAATAGTATTTATATATTTCATATATCGAAACGTGTTTGATTTATCATTATTGTATTATATAATATAATATATACGTTATATATTATCATTATTGTATTTATATTTATCATATCATCAGTATCGTTTCTTCGAATAATCATTTTTACTAAACTCGAGTTATTAAAATTATTAACGTTAATAATAATTGAAGAAGTATAATTTGGAATAGTATTTATATATTTCATATATCGAACGTGTATCATTTATCATTATTGTATAATATATACTTATAATATAATATATACGTTATATATTATTATTATTATATTTATATTTATCATATCATCAATATCATTTCTTTCGAATAATCATTTTTACTAAACTCGAGTTATTAAATTATTAACGTTAATAATAATTGAAGAAGTATAATTTGGAATAGTATTTATATTTCATATATCGAAACGTGTATCATTTATCATTATTGTATAATATATACTTATAATATATATATACGTTATATATTATCATTATTGTATTTATATTATCATATCATCAATATCATTTCTTTCGAATAATTTTTACCCAACTCGAGTTATTAAAATTATTAACGTTAATAATAATTGATGATTAAAACAAACCAAAAATATAATATACAAAGTATCTAAAACATAAGTTTAACATTTTAACGAAGGTATTTATGCTAAAGAATAAAGTAAGGTAGAGAGAAGTATAGTGTTGTAAGTGATAGTTACCTAGTTACCTAGCTAGCTAGCTAGCTAGCTTAGTTCTTATCGCACACGTTCCTTCGTTCAAATAATAGAAAAAAAGAAAAAAAAAAAGAAAAATACATTACATAACGGCGATTAAAGTCATATCGGTAAACTGAAAGATATTAGACCCATGTCGAGCATCGTAATACCTTGGCTTGGTTTTAAAAAAAAATAGAAGAGGAATAAAAAAAGCAGAAAATAAAGGAAAGAAAAAGAAACTAAACGAAACGAAACGAAAGAAAAGAAAGTAACGCATTTACGGGCACGTATTCCTTTATGACACCTGCAGTAACGTTCTGATATCTCTTCTTTCTATTGTGAACCAAAGGAGGTACGCTTGATCGAATATCGATTGTGTGTAACCCCCTTCCACCCCCACCCCATTCCACCCCCGCCCCATCCCATTCCATCCCAACCCGCTCGTAAAAATGGTTCAATGTGTTATAGTGGTTGTGGAAAGATAGAAAGAATAGCAAACGTCTCATGAGTCTTGTGTCCGTTCCTCTTCTACTGTTTCCAATATCTCTTGGTACACGATATTGGATATAATAAAACAATTGAAAGAGTTACCTACGAAATCCAACTTTTAAGTCTCGATAAGGTTTCCGATCCAAGGAGGAGAAGAACAAAAAAATAATATCGTTAGATTTTATTGAAGTTAACATTGAACGTGGCTAAAGAGAACGACGAGTTTATCGATTGTTTTCACTTAATATCTAAAAGAATTTCAGGAAAAATTGTAAACTTATTTTTTCTCAATTATTCGGTTTATAGATTACACGTACTAATCTTTTTTTTTTTTTACTTCTTACTATATTAATAATAAATATTATTATATTTATAGATATTATATTATATTTATATTATAGATATTATTATAGATATAGATTACACATACTACTTTTTTTTTTTACTTTCTTACTATATTGATAATAAATATTATTATTTTTAATATAATATAATATCTAATACCACTAACTTCTTTTTCTTTCTCAAAAAGATAATAATAAAAAATCATTGATTCATACTTCCTACCTATTAATATAATAATCATTGATTTATCCTACCTAATATAATAAATATAATACCTATATACGAAATAATCTAATAAATAATATTATCTATTTATATATTGATAATAATATTTCTATTACTGGATAGGTAACTCTCTAAATTAATATTTTTTCATATCATTTTTTCGTATCATAATTACACAAAGATAATTTTCAATAGTTTCAAATATTCAATCGACATCGTTGTAATAATACACATTTGAAAATTGATAATGTTCAATTAAAGGATTAACAAGATGCACACGTCACTATTAAGATAATTCTATTTATTATAATACGTTAATTAATCTAATAATATTATACGAGCAAGAACGTATTTGAGAAACGAATGATGTGGAAAAAAAAGAAAAGAAAAAGAAAAAAGAGAAATAAATGAATGAATGATCAAATGATCGAGCAATTAGGAAGATTTATATTCTAACCAAGTATGAAAAGGTAATAATCATAAAAGATCATAGAATCGGTGATGAGGGGAAGGAAAGGGGAAAAGGATTTCATTTCACGCTCTGTAAGGAACAAACTATCGGACATTAATTGTGGCTACGTAAGAAGATTATTTCGTTTCATCGTAACACGAATCCAAAGAGAGAAAGAGAGAGAGAGAGAGAGAGAGAGAATATAATTTGCAAAATCGTACGATCTTCCGATTAATACACGGCAGTTAGTAGCAGGTAGCAGCCAGGTAGGTGGGATAGGTATTCACGGACGAACCCAGAAATAATACATGCTTTTAATCCTAATAGGATTTCTCATCGTTCATTAGCGAAAGATACCACCACGATATAGATACGAATATTAATAACTACGTTTACACCCAGTTTCTACCCCGTTTTATGAGCAATCTGTGCGAGTGTGTATGAGAAAGAGAGAGAGATATATAATACGAAGAGGATAGGTGATTTTAATCTCATTAATAAAGAGAGAGAGAGAGAGAGAAAAGCAACCACCACCAACACCAACATCACCATCATTTATTAGAAGCTTTGTCCAACGTACGGATTTCCGTTTGCCCATTTGTGTAAATACTTTTCCAATAGAATCGAACATCGAACATCGATTAATAATAATATTAATAATATTGATATATAAGTTTTTAAAATGATAATTGATAGATTAATGTTCAAACTAATAGAAAAGTGTTGAACCTTTACTACTTGTACCTTTGGCAGGAACCGATTTTTTACATTGTTAATCGAATCGGAATTTCGAGCGAAATTCAAATACGCACCGGTGAATTCGGATTTGTTTTTTCTTCTTCTTTTTTTTTAACTCGCTTCCTCCTCCTCCTTCCTGCTGCTGCTCCTCCTCCTCCTCATTTTCCCTCGGCCCCCTCGGACACACGCACGAGTATTTTATATCCCAGCGATAATGTGCGATTTGAAATTTTTTTCACGGCCCAGCCGTGCAAAATTACGAAAGAGAAATAAATTTTAATTTTACCAGTAACCAACCAACCAGTTAACCAGCAAACCAGCCAGCTAGCTAGCTAGCTAGCTAGCTAACCAGCCAACCCTGGTGCTTCATAGCACTGCTTCCATTCTTCTTTATGTTTTTTTCTTTTTGTTTTTTATTTCAAGAGAATTCTACATTTTCATTTTTTCCTTTTGTTTTTTTTTCTTTTTTTTTTTGTACGCTAGAGGAAATAGGTAATAAGAATAAAAATGATACGACTGTGTCGCTGAAAACAAGGGTGCATTAAAATACGTTTCAAATGAAATTTGTATTATTTTGTTTCTCATGTCAGACGTTTCTTTTTCTTTATTTATTTTTTTTTTTGTAACAAATAATATATTCGATTAATAATTGAAACATATATCGTCAATGTAAAATGTTCCTTCGTAAAATATATCGTCTCGTAATATAAATAACATGAAAAGTTAATGATTTGACTCTAAATGAAAATGATAAAAAATATTTTTGTATTAAGTTAATATCATTGGAAGGAAAAACGAAAAAGATGTTTCAATTAAAGGAGATAGTTTAATGCATATACACACATAATACACGTAGTTCGTGTATCTCTTTGCTATACACATACGAATATACATAGTCATGATAAGGGAGCAACAAGTTCAACTCGTTTAACGACATTATCACGTTTATACGAGCTTGAAACCTCGTGAAAACGTAATTGTGAAACGGTTGCGTCAGGGTTGACATGAAAAATGATTCGTCGGACAATCCTTGAAGAGATCAACTATTTTAAGAGACAAGGGGCCACCCCCACCCCCTCCTCTTCCCCCACCTTTTGAGTAAACTAAACGAATATGAATTTAATTCGAATGCGTATGATAAAATAAACTGGTCAAATTTTATTTCAGACGTTTCGTTGTTTTGTTTGATCTCAATGAAATTATATCGAAAGAAAGGAAGATAAAAAAAAAATCTAGAGAAAAATAAGGGAAAAGAAATAATAGAAAAATTTCACTTTGTCGAACCTTTGTCCACGTGAAAAATGGGTTTGTTGGACGGATAGTTGAAGGTTAGTGCACACAAGTCGTGGTAAAAGATAAAATACATTTTAATGAACTAATAAAGAAGACTATGCGAAACAAATTGGTTTACAATCTTTTTTTAAAAAATTTATATTGTAAGAAAAATTCGTTCAATTGAAATTATACAGAGAAATGAGGAGGAACAACAATTGAAAATTAATAAACAAAAATGTTAATTCATCCTGTTAACTCTTGGAAATATTTCTCGTCTCGTTACTTAAACGTAATTGTAATATTATTTAATAATTATTGAAACAAATGCAATAGGAAGAATAACTAGGAAAGTAATTAATAAAATAAATAAAATGATAGAAAAAAAAAAGAAAAAAGAAAAAAAAAAAATACACGTGTGTTTAGTTGGAAAATCTTTTCTCCTGTTTAGTTCTTATTTTTCTGTTTCTTCATTTCATCATTTTTACGATCAACGATTATTGGTTAGTTTCGGCGATACGAACACAAACTTGGAGAAAAAGTTCGATTCTAATACGAAGATTGGAAAAGATCCAATATAGTTCACGTTAGTACCGGTACGAGAATTACGAATAACGTAGAATATCGTTGATAGGTTGTTTTCTCCTATTTTATTTTTTTATTCCTAAAAAAAATGTTTCTCCTTCCTGATAGTTACGTTCCTGTTTCTTTTTTTTTTTTTTTAAACGAAAGTAATTCTCGAACGACAACGACGAAGACGATTCGAGTGCTACGCAAATTCTATTTTAAATCGTATTACTTCTTCCTAGTGGAGATAAGTTTTATACGAGAGTAGTAGTAGTAGTAGTAGTAGTAGTAATAGTAGTAGTAGTAATAGTAGACAGTAATATAATACACCCCAGTTAGGGGGTAAATTTTATCGCGAAATACCTCGATTCTACGAATTTTTTATTTTATTTTATTTTATTTGTCAAACGTATCACAAACAATCGCATATGCATGGATTTATTTTTGTTTCTATCAAAACCTGGTACCAGCAATGTTACTACGAAATCTTTTAGAAATATATATATATATTTTTTTTTTAGAATTATTCTCTTTTACTATTTAATGGATATAAAATAAAAACCCCCGATAGTACTACTACTTGTTACCACCTTCTTTTCTGTCACTTGTTAAAAAAAAATAATTAAAAAAGTAAAAAGGTAGGAGAAAAATGATAGTGTGGTAGTGTGTAGTGGTATCATCGGTGGTACCATCAAATATTGTAACATTCGTCGAATCACGCTCGTTTGTTTGTTCATCTATCGATTAAAATCCTACTTTCCTATAATCCCGTTTTAACGATAGTCGAAGCCACGAGTTTGGAGAGTCAGTGTGTGATTTAAAACTCGTATCCGAAGCCATCCAAATGCTGCTGCTCCTCCTTGTAACTGGATTTCAACGTCAAATTCCGATCCAATCGATGCATCATTTGGATTTCTCTTCAAACGAACGCAACAACTATTGCAAAAACGTTTGTAATCTGAAACCGAACGACTCATATATTGTCAAACGTTACGTGGTTTTGTTAAAACCCTTGTGTTTTAACAAAATAAAATATTGATATATTTTAACTTAATGGAAAATCATTTATATACGTTAGTATATATAATCTCGAATTTATAAATAATTATATTTAATATCTCCTATTCTATTATTATCTATTTATTTATTTATTTATTTCGGATGCTTTTATTATTATTTAGAAAATATTTATAGTACATTTTATTTGTTAATTATACACAAAACACGATATGCATTGTCAGAATGTTTTCTCCTGACCGCAGAATTTTTTGTTTATGCAATAAAAGCTTGAATAAAATAACGAACGTGTTGTATTGTATTATTGTTCTGCAATGTTACTTAAACCAGTTAACACACACCTACACACACATATATATATATATATATATACACATATAAGGTTTAGTAATTACCAAACGAAATATTTTCAGTCATTAATTACTACACAAAAGTTCTTCTTCATAACGATCTCTTCTATCATTTGTGAACAAAACAAAAAACATGAAGTTTCAGATAGATTATAATACAGGTTTTCCTATCGAGAGAGAATATCCCTGAGGATAGATAAAAAAAACGTCAAATTTAATAATACATATATATATAAAGTAAAAAAAAAAGTAAAATATAAAAAAAAAATATAAAAATATAAAATATAAAAAATATAAAAAAAAAAAGTAAAATATATATATATATATATATATACTATAATAGTAATAATATATATATATTTGTTAAAACACTTGTTTTAAAAAATAAATATAGATATTTAAGTTAAATAGAAAATATATAATCTCGGTTTTAAAAATAATTATCTTTACTTATCTTTATCTCGTATTCTATTATTATTATTATATACATTATTACATATATGTTATATATGTACTGTATATATTCCCCCCCCCAACCCTTGACCCTTTTCTATTTCTTTTCGAATTTTTTTCGATGTAACAAATTGACAAAACTGAAAAGCATTTGTTTGAAGGAATATACGCGAGACTGAGTTGCAATAGGCGTTGAAGTAAATCATAGACATTCTCTCGAACTCACCGGAACTAAATCCGTTCTATGCGCTTTTAGTGAGAATATTGTACAAACGTGAACACGTGCGTTTGCAGCATTGAGGCTTCGCGACACGATACATTAATTTATTCGCTTTGATACGCTGATTAGGAATAGGAGTCTCATGATACGTTTCCCGGGAAAATGGCTACGTATATGTGTATGTGTGTATGTGTGTGTGTGTATCTATGCATGTATTTGTTATATATATAGCCTAGGTAAATTCTAAGCATAGACAACACAACAAACATACTTACGCATACACAACACACATCTGTTGCATTGCACGCTATTTCTCGAGATTATTGCTACGCTATTTTCTACTTAAGCTTGATTAATGTATCTTTTACGTTGCAAAACGTAACATTATTCTTCACTCCTGTGAAATAATTAAATAAAATATAATATTATTATTATATATATATATATATATATATAACACCTATATTTTTCATGTTTCTGATCTACTTTATCTTCGTTTTATTAAAATAAATAACTTTAATAGAGAATAAGAGAGAGAGAGAGATAGAGAGAGGAGAAATCAAATCAAGATTTAATATTATCAAACGTGTTGTATAGTAAATTTTGCACATATATATATTATCATTAATTCGCGAGAATTTCACAGAAAATTATTTGTAATTTAATAAAATTGTAAGGAGAAATGAAATTCCATTGTAATTAATTACCTTCATGCAATACTACGGTATATAATTATATGTTTATTAACAATAGCGTTTAATAGAACACGTATATAACATATATATATATATATACATACACTTATACAAAGATATATATACATACACTTATACAAAGATACACGTGTACTTGTATCGTTCGTTTGATCAATTCATGGAGAACAAACGTTTGGTATGGGAATATTACCGTTGTTATTATCTTCGTTATTTTTCATTAATAATTCTCGACGAAACTAACAATCAAAATTGTCCCAGTTGTTAAAAGAAAAAAAATGGAGACGAGAAAAAACGTTGAATAATTCAATCAATTTGGAAAAAATCAAAAGACGAGTTGGATGAATTTCGATAGGGGAGGGGGGTGGCGCCAGGAGGAGTAGGAGGAGGAGGAAAAGGGGGGATGAGGGGTGTTCGTTTCATGCATTGACAATTTTACGTGGAAAATCCCACACACGCGAACCAAAAACCGCGAACAAATAGTCACGTTTGACGATTACGTATGACCGATTGATCGCGGTTATGTATCTTCTCTCTCTCTCTCTCTCATTTTTTGTATTTTTTTTTTATCAATCACAATTCCATTCATATTCCTAGCCGTCCTTTTTGTATAACGAGTATACGTGTTTGTTCGGATTACTCGAGAAATAAAAAAGAAAGAAAGAGAAACAGAGAGGATTTATTTAATATATAAAATATATCTTACATATTATATATTAATTATAATGATTAATAATTAATAATACACTATAGTATATCTTGTTTAATATATTACATTTAATTACTGCTATACTTCATTTTTATTGCAAAAGAAATATACTTCTATCAGTCGATAAATAAAAAGTAATATCATTTGATTTCATTTTATCTATTATTCCTATTAACCAGATAACAAAATTAACCGCAAATTCGTAAACAACAATTGAACGGAAATGGGAGTCCCTTTCAATGTAGGAAACTAGATATAATATTAGTTTTAGATGATGATGATGATGATGATTTGATGACTCGAGCTATAATAACAATGGTAATAATAGTCAACGCGATATCATTGGTCTATACACTGTCATTGTAGAAACATCTGATGCTAAATACATCATATACATATATACACATATACATATATACACGTAGTATAATTCCAAATGATCTCGACCCACGATCATTTTTGTTCGTTCATCTTGTTATACGTTCAACAACCTAAGAGTGGATGATACTTCAAAAACAGATGTTTGAATTCTAATAGCAATGATATTTCAAGTAACTAATAACTTCCTATCTCTTTCTTTTTATCTTCCTTCTTCTTCATCTTCATCTTCTTCTTCTTCTTCTTCTACTTTATTATTATTATTATTATTGTTACTTTTTCATCTTCCTCCTTTCCTTTTTCTACAGCATTGAAATTTAATACGAAGAACTGTTGGTCAAGCTGTTGCTTTTGAACCATGCTTATTCCATCTCCAAGTTTTCTCATTTCCCTTTACCAATGTTTTTATTTCCTTCAATTTTCCTCTTATATTTTTTACCATAGTCAGATTTTTTTTTAACCTTTTTTTCTTTAAAATCAAATGTAATTATAAATTATAATTAAGATCCAATCTTTTAGTTTCATTGGTTCGTACGATATCTTCATTGATTTATTCTCACGTCTAAATTCAAATATTAATTTAATAAATTGTACGATATTTTTTATTATAAAAATGCAGGAAATATTTCGGGGGAGAAAACAGTTTACTTCAATAATTCACTTTTCCTCTAACAACGAAGATGAAAAAAATAATATGAAAAAAGAAAAAAAAAAACGAAAGAGGGAGAGGGAAGAAAAGGTTGTGAAGAAAACCTTTGGAAAGGGAAAAAGGGAAGTTTGATTTACGAGGCCACTCGATCGATCGAATTCGTACAAACTTTTCGTGTCTTATGAAATCTTGAAATAAAGAGAAAGAAAGAAAGAAAGAGAGAGAGAGAGAGAGAAGAAACAAAAAGTAAAAAAGGAAAGGAACATTTTTTTTATAATCTCTTGACACGACCAATAAAAAAATAAACGACGACGATGATTTCGTTGGAAAAAAAAAAAAAAGAAAAACAAAACTAAAATTTATTTTTAGCCTTCTCTTTCTTTCACCAGATGCCTAATTGCATTTCCGACCTCGACACGACCCTTACCAACATAAGGGAAATGATACTCGGTGTCTAACATAACACACACACACACACGCATGGCCCTATCCTCTTACTTGTTTTTCTCTCACCCTACTGATTGCTAGTGTCTTTTTAATAGAAAAAAAATCTTCCCCCTCCCCCCAACAAGCCACCCACTCTACACATTTCTTTTCCCTACCATCTTTCTTTCTTTCTTTTTTTTTTTCTTTCTTTCCTTCTCTCTTCCTCCATCTAACTTACCCTTTATCTTGCATTCATTTCCGTCTGGTTTTTAGAAAAGAAGGACAAAAAAATAGGAAGTAAATCATTCGAATGAATGTCTTCCAATTACTGAACCATTAGGATTTACATTTTTCTTCCTCCTCCTTCTTCTTGTTTTAATTTTTCTTTTTTTCTTCTTCTTCTTTTATATATTCTTTTTTTAGAAGAAGAAAAAAACCATAAAACGTAAAACGTTAATACCACGATGCACTATTATTATGCGAACACGAATTTTTAAGTGCAGAAAAATGAAATAAGAGGATAAGATCAAAGTTTGAGAAAGAGAGAAACAAACCAACGGACAGTGTGTGGAAGAAGGAGGGGGAGGAAGGGGGGAGGGCGCCACACGTTACGGGCAGGTACGCTTCATTAATTACAATGCAATTTATTTCAGCCGCAACACTACGAACGCCAGTTGCAAATGGTCTGTCATTGTCCTTTTTGTTGACGTATCGTGCTATTCGCAAACAATGAGCACCGTTAGCGCAAACGCGAATATCCGTTTACGGTTAACACCCCCTACTGTTAAAAGGGGGGAAGGGGGGAGTGGGAGGAGGGGTGGTTCGAGTCTCCTCCACTCGTTCGACCTTCCCTTTTCCCTCCCACGATTTTGCCCAGACCTTTTTTCTGCCACCCCCACCCCCCTCCCACTCCTCCTGACCATTCGAGGATTCACGATAGATGAATATATAACGAGTGTCCCCCCAACTGATGTTATGAAACTACAAATAATAACCCTTTAAACACGAATTACTTCTATCTTCTGCGAAATAATATTCGAACGTTGTATTCGAGAACGCAACGCGCATTTAAAATACCTGCACTTTAATAAACTTTCCTTTTGTCAAATATTTATACTGTAAATAAAATGATACGATTATTATTTTGTTTCTTTTGTTTTGTTTAATATGTTTGCATTATTCATTCGAATATTAAATCGTACTCGTTTGGTTGTTCCTACGAAAATAAAGAAAAACATTTTTTTTTAAAAATGTAATTTTTAGCGAATCGTTAAATTTTTTTTATATAACGAATAATATTATATCATCTCTCTTTGTATACTATATTTGCGAATATATTTATTAACTTCTGTGCGTCGGTTTTGTAATGCAGTTTTATAATGAAACAAAAAAGAAGAAAGAAAAATAATAAACATATTAGAGAATATTCTATTAACGTAGAAATATGAATTCTTTTTATCAATATTATCTATCTTTCTCTCTCTCTCTCTCTACCAAATTATAATTCGTCCCAGTTTCAACGAAACATTTTATAATTAAATAAATCAATCAAATTTAATATACATTCACGGAATTCTGATGTTAACAGACCCGAAAAAATATTTCGTGTTATCTTAAATGAACTTTATTCGAATGATCCTTGGGGGGGAGAAAGAAAAATAATATATTTATGGTTTCAGTATGATATTAAAAAAAGAAAGAAATTTGTTTATTTTTCGAATGTCAAGGAACGATATAACGTAATTGAATTTTTACGACTATAACACTGGCTAAAAGGGAAAATAATATTTAAACGGGTGATGTATATATAAACAACACTCGGTAGAAACAATCTTTCTTTATAATCCTTTATGCGCGAACCATTCTACAATCTTTCCAGTATGGTTAAGATTAAGGCCACGAGAAGTGATTCATTGTCCTTCCAATGCAAACTCGGGATTGGTAAACCTGTCTCGTTGCTAGGAAAACCGATAAAAGGTGTGTGCGCAACCGAATGTGCAGAAGAATAATATTTCTCGTATTAAATCCATCCCTCCTCATCCCCCTCCCCCGTTTGTTATTTTATTTTATTTTATTTGATTTGATTTCTTTCTTTTCGATCACACTTATCTTATTACTCTTTTTTTTTATCAACATTAACGCAAATATTACTAATTAACAATTTATTTTTTATTTTATTTTATTTTATTTATTTTATTTGATTTGATTTCTTTTCGATCACACTTATCTTATTACTCTTTCTTTTTTTATCAACATTAACGCAAATATTACTAATTAACAATTTAGTTTTTTTGTTATTATTATACTAAATGACAAAGCCTATAACTCACGTGAAACGACACTGTGTCTATGTTTGTCCTTTCTAAAAAAAGAAACAAAAAAAAAATATATATATATATATATATATATAAATATATATATATATATATATATATATATTTTTTTTTTGTTTCCACAGATGCAACGAACGAAACAAATTCATATGGCTTTTTTCCCCCATGATAATACTGTGTGCAGTCCAACGCGTAACCAGTTTTTTATTCCGGTCAAGCACAAAGATCTCCGTTGTTTTTTCGCGTATGATTCGAGAGAAGCTTGATGTTATTAAAAAAAAAAAAAGAAACAAAATAAAAAGACAGAAAGAAAAAGAACAAAAAATAACAAGCCAGGTAAACCGAACGAAACCCTTTCCCCCCGTCCCGCGTCCGTCCCGTTATTCGTAAATGTCGACACCGTTGCTCGAAAAAAAAAGAAAAAAAAAGAATTCTACCTATACGCAATACTAACTAACACAGGGGTTACGAGATACGATTTGGAGAATCATGTTACATAGATCTATATGACACTTGGATTGACAAAAGTGCATTAAAACTTAGGATTCGTTGAAACAACATTTCAACCGATAGAACATCACCATTGTTTATTATACATCATATCATATCATATCTTATAATACGTATAAACGTAAATACGAAATAAAATCGATGTATTTTCATAATACATATATCATTTTTAACATTAAATTAATTCTAATGTGCATTAAAACTTAGGATTCGTTGAAACAACATTTCAACCGATAGAACATCATCATTGTTTATTATACATCATATCATATCATATCTTATAATACGTATAAACGTAAATACGAAATAAAATCGATATATTTTCATAATACATATATCATTCTTAAAGTTAAATTAATTCTAAAATAATCGAACAAAAGTATCTACGAGAAAAAAAATATATTTTTCTAACTTTACTCTGTTAGAATTTTCTATTCTATTAAACTATCCTATTAATCAACGTATCGTCTAAATCAAATTGTAAAACATGATCACGAAACGTCATGAAATTACATGTGTACGTTCATTGTTTTTTTTTTATAATTATGCAATTTTTTTGAAACCTTCAAACGTTTGCTTACTTTTCTTATCTATTAGTTAAATTAATTCTAAAATAGTCGAACAAAAATATCTACGAGAAAAAATATATTTTTCTAACTTTACTCTGTTAGTTTTCTATTCTATCAAACTATCCTATTGTCAATCAACGTATCGTATAAATCATATTGTAAAATTATCACGAAACGTCATGAAATTACATGTGTACGTTTATTGTTTTTTTTTTTATAATTATGCAATTTCTTTGGAACCTTCAGACATTTGCTTACTTTTCTTATCTATTAGTTAAATTAATTCTAAAATAGTCAAACAAAAATATATTTTTCTAACTTTACTCTGTTAGTTTTCTATTCTATCAATCTATCCTATTGTCAATCAACGTATCATATAAATCATATCGTAAAACATGATCACGAAACGTCATAAAATTAAATGTATACGTTCATTGTTTTTTTTATAATTATGCAATTTCTTTGGAACCTTCTAACGTTTGCTTACTTTTCTTATTCTATTAATTTCCCATAACATTTTGTTCATTTTATTACTAATTTTTTGGTATCCTTATACAGATCAATATATATATATAAAGAGAGAGAGATAGAGAGAGAGAGAGTAAGAGAGAATCGAATTGATGTGGTTTGCAATGCGGAGAAAATTACTGGTGTAATTGGCTCTTGGTAATTGCGTCCGTCGAATGCACGTTTGAAAGTCGATTAAGCGTGTTAAAGGGCATACGTTCCTCCCCCTCCCCCTCCCCCCGCCCACTCCCACCTCCCACCCTCACCCTCACCCCTTCTGTTTAGCTCTCTCTCTCTCTCTCTCCCTGTATTTCTCTCTTTCTCTTTCTCTTTTGTTCAGCGATAAGCGATTTTCGATCGAACGAAAAGCGAGGAATTATCCGTGAAAGAAGAAAACAGGTCGGGGTTGTTTGTCCCAGGAAGTGGTAGTAAAGAAACTCGCCAGTAAATCGATGTCACCGTGAACAAAACGGTTACGGCTAAGGTCCTCTTGAGAGAAAGAAAGAAAGGGAGAAGGGTCAGGGGGTGGAAGAAAAAGAGAAAGAGAGAGAGAGGGAGAGAGAGAAAGGAAACTAATTACAACGATGATCTGAACGTTCGTACGATCTGAAAAGAAATATAAATTAAAAAAAAAAAATAGAGAGAGGGGGAGGAAAATGGAAAATTCCTCTGTTACATATTATTATTACATATTACATATTATTACATATTATTTATTGAAATATTACATATTATTATTGAAATATTTGAATTTTGATATATATATTTATAGAAATACAAGAATACAATCTGAATAATGTATTCGTATAATAAATTTGAAATGATCATTAGAGTAGATCAACGATATTAATATTTGTAATGTTAAACACCAAAATCGGAATAGTTGTTTATTTGTATTTCGGTCGAATAATTTAGCATTGTTTTTTTACACCGACGCGATGAAAGTATCAATTAATCCTCGTTGTCACTTTTTTCTTCTTCTTCTTCTTCTTCTTCTTTTTCTTTTTCTTTTCAAATAAACGCGCAACACCGTGAAAATTGATATTAAAAAATGTACGTCGATTATCTTACGCGAATAATATCAAGTGGAGGAGGATAAGGGAAAGGTAGAAGAGAGCTGAGGTAGAGAAAAGAGGGTTTGAGTAAACAATTTTTATTTAAATAACTTGCGATAGATCCGTTGGAAAATTGTTGCAATAAAAATAAAAATAAGAATAAGAATAAGAAATAGACGAGAGTAATAAAATATCTTTGGATAAAAGAACTTCGCGGATGTTTTATGATAGAATGGAAACGAAAAGTAAAAAGGGAGGAAGAGAGGGAGGAAAGGAGGAGGAGGAGGAGTAGGTGGAGGGGGAGGGGGAGGGGAAATGTGCAATTGACGTTTATATCCTCAAGGAGTTAAGAGGAGAAATTGAATCCCTTGCGAGAGCGATAAAGCACGCATTAACCAGTCCGTGTCGTATCTCTCGAAGTGTGCTGATGTTAATTAACGATATACGAATTCTCATTCGTGCGATTTATACGTTCGATAACAATAACTAACGACGACGACGATGACGATGACGATAAAATAAAGAACAATTGAGAAATAACAAATAATATAACTATGAATAACAATTTGAATAATAATAATAATAATAAAAAGAAGAAAAACAACGAGAACAACGTCATATCATTTCCAACGTCTTATCATTTGAAAATATTCTAAAATAAAAACCCTAGTTTACATTTTTAGGATAAGAAGAGAAAGATTTCAAGTATGGTGTACACATACCACCACCACCATCACCACCACCACCATCGTTTTCCTCCTTTTTAAGCTAAATGTGTAAGGACAAAGCGTTTTCTTCGTCTCGACAAACAACAGTGGGCTGTTACACAACTACGACTTTGAGAAATTGCAACGCTCGTTGCATACACAGCTTGCTTGCTTGCTTGCTTGGGTATATCTCCAGGCTACTCGATCTCTTACTTTCACGCAAATTTATCTCCTTGTATATTACCTTGGTTTCGTGGAGTAACCCTGGAGGAGAAATGCAATCCTTTTCTCGAATAAAATGTTAATTACGCGAATTTTATTTCGTCGATCGTGTTCATCTCTAAACGCATTTCATTTCCAATTTCATTTGATTTTCATTTACTCTCTTTTTTATTCTATTAATTATTTTAATTAGAAAAAAAAGAATACCTATGTAATTTATTTCGATTGATAAATGAAAAGAAAATCATGTTTTTTTTTTTTTTTTGCGTTATTATTATTATATCGAAACATTGTGTTTTTATTTGTCACTGATATTTCATCGAGAATTTGTAAGGTAACCGAAGACGCCCGTTTTCACAACAACGGAATCCTGAATCTGATTCAAGTTGGGTAATAAATCTAAGGATTTTCTTCGTAGGAAACGATACCACCGATATCGATACCGATGTATCCTTTTAAGGATCACATTTTCGATCGAAAAGGTATACGTTATTTATGGATGATTGGCAAAAGTGTCGTAGTCCGTTCTAGGATTTCTCAAAACGTGCGTATCTAACATTACGTAGAATGTTGATCCTTTTCAATTTACCCCCCCCCATACAAATTAAGAATTCGTTATTATAGAAATATACATTATTTTCATGGTTTAAACTGAGAAAACAACGTTAATAGGTCATATTAATTACAATGAGATAAAAAAAAAAGAAGAATTAATTAGAGAAGTGAGTAGAAAATAATGTATTAAGAAAAATAATCTTTTAAATGAAACGATCAATGTGTGATATTATATTAATAATAGAATGAAATAAAAATATTTAAAAAATCAAATAGAAATAAATTATGGGATTATTAAATTATATTCGTTTAAATTACCTTATAAAACATAATTAGAGAAATGAAATAAATATATTAAGAAAATAATCATTTAAATGAAACGATCAATGCGTGATATTATTGTAATAATAGAATAAAATAAAAAATATTTAAAAAATCCAATAGAAATAAATTATGGGATTATTAAATTATATTCGTTTAAATTAGCTTATAAAACAATAATTATATAAATATGATAACCTCGTACTAAGATCTTCGTGCGAACGTAAGGAAAATCTACGAGACCGATTGAAGAAGCATCTGAGGTACGTGAACAGTTTTATAAATAAAACCTCGAGGAAAGGAGATACTCATGATTTTCCGGAAAAAGAGAATGGATAGTTTAGTGCGACCTTTGCCCTCCCTGACAGGACGGGCGCGTTTCGAATGCATACGTAAAGGTATCCTCTGAATTTCAAAGTAGCCAAATTGAACTCTTCTTTTTTTATTTTCTATCTCTGTCTCTGTCTCTTCATCTTTCACAATCTTCCTTTCTTTCTTTCTTTCTCTATCTATCTATCTATCTATCTATCTTTTTCTATCTACGCAAATCACTCGCATTCTCATAAGATCGTTTCACGTTTCTCTCGTCAAAGGGATATATAAAGGGAACAAGAAGAAAAAGAAAAAGAAGAAGAAGAAGAAAAAGAATTCCTTGCCATTTTATATTCTTAGTTATATATTGAAACGAGATTTCATGCATACCTATCTATGCTCAAATGCAATACATTCTTTTCGATAAATATTCCCTTAGAAAATTAATCTTTCTGAAATATGCAATACTTCTAAATACATTTCCAATATTTCTCAACAGATTCATTTCTATATTTCATAAATCTATTATTTAGTAATACGATAAAATATAAATTGTAAGATTCTTTCCTTGAAAAAAAAAACAAACAAATTTCTCTAATTTTCGATTGCCCATTTTCTTCTTCTTCTTCTTCAGATTCTTCAGATTCTTTTTCCTATTTCAATTAATTTGACAAATAATATATTGAATCGATCACTTAAAATACCTTTTTCCAAACTTTTATCCTCGATAGATTAAACAAACAAACAAAAAAAAGAACTAAAAACGTTCACTTAGTCTCATTTTCTAGAAGCTCGGTTTTTCAATCACCTAACACTAGGACGATTACCGAACGATTCCTACCTCCCTTTTGTCAACCCTAATCTCGCTTACGATTCAACTAGAATCATTTCATTAATCGCCAACCGTCTAGGATAAAACCCCCCGTCGATCCCCCAAAAAAAAGTGCTAAAAGAAATAGAAGAATTAATCCCAGGGAGGGAAGGATGCGTTTAAACGTTCGAGACATTTTCTTTCTTTTTCTATCTTCCCTTCCTTCCCTTCCCTTCCTTCCCTTTCTTTCTTTTCTTCTTCTGCGTACCACTAATCGTGTCGTCTTGATCTTTGCTATTATCTCAACCCTTATTTCTTTCTCGTTCTTTCTTACCCTTCGATTTATTTCTCTCTTTCTCTCTTTTTCACTCACACACAAACACATATACACATACACTCATCTTTGTTATTACAACGGAAAATCATCCAGAATTTATATTGCTTTGGTATCCAGGAAAAAAACAAATGTGAAAGATGAAAAAGGCAAGAAAACGACGATTCTCTTCCTCCTACTCCTTCTACTCCTCCTCCTCCTCCTCCACCTCTTCCTCTACCTTTTGCGACTTTTATACTCATTTGAATCTTAAATTCGAATATGAATCATTTAAGTTTGAAATATTGAAACGGTCGAAAGATATTCCTTATATATTTCTCCTTGGAGGATTGGTCAGAGTGTTAGAGAGAGAAAGAACGAAGATATTCGGTTGCACAATTTTTTATCTCTTTTTTTTATCTATCCATCTATCTATCCATCCATCCATCCATCTATCTATCTATCTATCTATTTCTTTCTTTTTTATTTTTTTATTTATTTCTCTTTCAAATCGTGGTTTCAAGTTGCCACGTTGGCCTCGATTTCATTTCAAGATTAATTTGCGTTTATAAATATTTGACATTTGACGATACTCTCTTTCTCTTTCTCTTTAAGCATAAAAAATATAAAAAAAATAGAAAAGTAGAGAGTAGAAAAAATACAACCGAAGAATTGTTCGTTGTCTCTTTTTTCTGTGATAAAACACTGTTACATCTTCGTGAAAGAAAAAAGAAAAAACGAGATAGGAGGAGAACGGGGGTTGGGAAAGGGAAGGAAAAAATTATCGATGTTTAAATAAATCATTATAAACGTTCAATTCCATTTTTGTATATAATTCAATCTTCATTTTGTTTGTCCACTAATATTGCGAGAAAGATATTATAAAGTGTATTAGTTTTCTAACCGAATGTTTAATAATTCACTCTGATTCTTAATAACTCACACATATATTATACTTTATATTATATTTCATATTTAATTAAATATAATTATTATTATTATTTATTTCACATACAATTTCATCTACAAATTTTGCTTGCACTATTATAATGCAATCTCGTAAATAAAATAAAATAAAATTAAATAAAATAAAATTAAATAAAATTAAATAAATTAAATAAAATTAAATTAAATAAAATTAAATAAAATAAAATAAAATTAAATTAAATAAAAAAAATAAAATAAAATAAATAAAATAAAATATTATATAATGAAATATTATTATTCTCGTAATATATTTCTAAGAAGAAAGAAATAAAGAGAAAAGAAAATAAAAAGAAAATAGTAGTAAAAGAAGAAGAAGAAGAAGAAGAGCAGAAAGAGTAGGAAGAGGAGGAGGAGGAGAAGGAGGAGGATGTTAGGAGGTAGGAAGAGGGCGATCAAGCGAGAGATAATTGGTGCTCGCTTGAAAAGATAAATGTCAGTGTTAGGAGATAACGAATGGACTTCGATCAAGTGAGAAATTACCGAAAGGGGTTGCCTTCTCTTAAACCGAATCATCGTCATCTTCGTCATTTATTCGTTTGAAAAGGAACGATCGATAGATTTCGATTCGTACTCGCAAGAAAAACTCACGCAGAGATATACACACTCGCACACGAACACATATACACACATATCCACACATATCCACCTACAAAATCACGTACAACGATATATAAGAAGAGGGGGAAGAGGGGGAGGGTGGGGGTGGGGGAGTGAAGAAAGTAAAAGGGATAGAAAATCCCAATGCACTTTTACTCTCTTTTGCCGAGAGGAAAATCGTCGTCGTCGTCGTCGTAGTCCTCCTCCTCCTCCTCCTCTTTGAGGTTTCCCCCTCACCCCGTTCACCACCCACGTAAAGATAGAAACTACCATAAGAACCCAGCACACATACACCTTGGAATCGGTCTTTTAGTTCGTCTGAACGGTCCTCGTAACCAACCAAACGGTGGTTGGTTGGTTGGTTGGTTGCCATAACCGAGATCGTTACACGAAATTAAGCTATCGAAACGAGCACTACTTTTCTATACGAAGAATCCCAAGGTACGTGTTATTCCATTTTCCTAGACTTAACCCATCCGCATAGAAAACCCCACCCAACCGACCTATCGTTTTTTTATGATATTCGGTGAAATAGAAAAAAGAAAAAAAAAGAAAAAGGAAAGAAAGGAAAACCTTCTTGTATCAGCCAAGTAAAATTTTTTTTTTACAGGATGTCACGTACTTTTCTTTTCTTTTGTTTTTTTTTTTTTTTTTTTACTCGAATATAGAATAGTTTCGTTTTCTTTTCTCGTAGAATAAAAATTTGAATTTAATCGTACGTATTATATTAAGCAAAGTAAATTTAATATTCGTACGCTCGACGATTTTATTTCATTTGATTCTATCATAATTTTTTTTTTCTATAACAAAACAATAAAAAAACAGCACACCCCGTGGTTAGGTATAGTAACACTAACCATCACTGTGTTTGATTAACAATAGTATAAATGAAATGTTCACGATTGACTAATATTCGTAAAAATTATGAAGATATTTGATGCTAACCATAAGTTTGATATTTAAAATATGGCAACGGATATCGTCGTCGTCGTCGTCGTCGTCGTAAAAACTAAAGTTAGTTAATTTATTAATCTCTACAGAAAATTTATTTCGAATCATTCTAACGAGTTTGAAATTAGTTCTTTGGTTCGAGGATAAACTCGAAAAACGAAGAAGGGCAAGGAAAAAAAAAGAAAAGGATTTTAAATCTTTACGTATGGGTACGACGAGAAGAGTATAAAGTGGATATAACGTTAAATTCTTTACGTTATACTTTCGTGATTAGATCAAAAAGTAATACTATTTCATTTTTTTTTTTCTTTTTTTTTTTTAACATCGTAAAATATAGTAAATCATTTAGAATGTATTTTCATGAACTATAAATGAATCCTTGCCTTATTTCTTTTTTCTTTCTTTCTATCACGTTGCAGTTTAAAATAAAAATAAAAAGATTTTTTATTGTTATTGTTATTGTAATTAGATAAAATTAATGATCATAAACGATCTTGTTATCTAACGCAACTCATTAAGTCTTTATGCATGCTAAAATATCAAATTTTCAACAAGATATATTATAAACTAATTACGAATTTATCGATCTTTATACACGTGTACATAGATATAATGTATTGCATATAACACAAAGATGCAATTTAACGCATGAATCTATTTCAAGGTTAAATCGGGTGTATGCAAATTTTGTTCTAAATCCAATAGATAGATACAATGTTTCGAATATTTACATTTAATTACACTAATTCATTTATTCATAAGAATGTTATTCGTTCTAAAAAATAATAATACATGAAATATAATTTGTATATACTTTCATCTCATCTTTCTTATCTCGATACGTTGATTTTTGTATTATATAGAAAATGAAATATGATAGAAAAGAAAGAAAGAAAGAGTTAATTAAATGTAGACACCATTGATTGAATATTTTACTAAGGTATCATTTAATTGTAATATTTTCTATATATATATAACAATATAATATATTATATTATTTATCTTCATATAGCGTTAATTCAATTCCAGATAATAACATCATAATATACGAACTGCATAAATTGTTTATCTCTCTGTTACTTCATTATACTTTTGTTAATAAATAAATCCTAATTAAATTCTTCTCATATTTTATATAATATAACATTTTTAAATATTAAATTAACACATTGTGTTTCAAATAATTATAGAAATACATTGTAAAGATAAAATAAAGAGACACACGTGTTATAATAAAAGGATTAATTAAATATTGATTTTGTAAATTACTAATACTAATTGTAATATCGATTACACATACATACACACAAAAAAACATACATACATAAATACATACATACATATACAGTGTTCTACGTTATATCGATCTTAACTTCGTCATAGAAATGTTTGTTTCTTTTTTTATCGTTCATCGATTAATCCTACCGTTAAATAAGCTTGAATACGTAAAGGTAGATTTTCAACTGAAATAACAAACAATAGTATACAGGAATTGCTGCGAGATTTATTCGCATCGATAAACATTCACTTCATTTCATAATGTAGATCTAATTTAGCGTAAAGCACGAGTACTAATTAGCGTTAGACATTTTCCCATAATTTTCTATTAACGAATTTCCAAAACAATTCTATAGATTTTCTAATACTATTCCAAATATATAATAATAATAATAACAATCGAATTTATTTCTTTATACAAATTTCTTTTCCTATTCTTTTCTGCCCTATTTTAATATTACTGACCCTTTCATACTGATCTTCCCTTTTTACTAGAACCTGCTTACTATACCTTTCAATTATGCTAGTTTTATCTTTTCCATCATTTTCCTTGAATAATTAATAACGTAAATTGAGAAATGATACAAGATGAGTGCCAAATGTGTGAAAAAAAAAAATAGGTTGTATCTAGGCCGCTAAAGTACGCCTATTGTAAGACTCAATTTCATGGTTGAGTAAAAACCAGCAGTGAGAACTAGCACGATATCTCACGAACAAGGCCAACGAGGCTAATGCATCGGCCCCCCCCCCCCCCGATTTCCGTGTGATACGTCAAACCGATAAATTTCATCGTCTTGATTTATATTACACCCCCCCCCCTTTTTCTTCTTTCCATTTTATCTATTTCTTTCTTTATCTACCCATCTTTCTCTTTTTCTCTTTTACAACATCAGCGATGAGTACAACTTAAAGAAAATGAAGAAAATACATTTTCTATTACTCTTGATTCGTTCCTAAGTATTATCATCTTCAAGATCATCATCATCATCATCATTACTATAACAAGAAAATACAAGATAGATACTTTTCGAATTTCTACTAACGAGAGACTTGTTTGTCCGTTCGTAGAAAAATTCTACGAGAGAAAGAGAACAAATCAAATCAAATGAATCGTTTGATATAATATATCAGGGGTGGCCAACAAACACGTCGATATTTAATACATTTAATATTAATATTAATAACAACAACAACAAAATAAACTAAGTTAAAAAATAAAATGAGAACTCGAAAAAAAAAAATTGATTTAACGTTAAAACCTATCGATACTTCATTCCCGTGCTATCAGATAACTGCTATAAAAAAAGAAAAAGCAAACATATGTCTTCGTATAGAATGAAATTATAGCCAATTTGATAACGAACGATATATATGTGCATCGGTATTTTTCATATTTTAAATTAACGAAGATTAAAACAACGTTCCCCTCCCTATTTATCGATTCCCATAATGAAAATTCATAATCATTACTTTTGTTCGAATGTACGCGCGAAAATTATGAACGTTTTGTTAGAGATACGTAAATTTAATTTGTATTTGTTTTATTTCTTTTTGTTTTTTTTTTCTTCTTCCCGTAACTATTATTTCATTAATAAATCATAATATAAAATATCACGTTGGTTTTTTAATACCATCCCGAATTCACGTATAATACACGATACACATGTTTGAATATGTTAAATGGGAAGATTTTAGTAGACAGATAGCGATACTTTTTTTTAAGGAAAAACAGTCGATTGAAGATAATAATAATATATTAATAATTTAATAATATTGGTCACCCTTGTTATAATATATTCGTTCTTTCCTAACGATTTATGAAGCTTATTAAATTTCACATAGTGCATTTTTTTTCCATGTATATTTAATATAGATATATATGTATGTATGTATGTATGTATGTATGTATGTATGTATGTATGTATCTCTATCTCTTTCTTTTTCGTATGACTTTATTACGTTAGTTTGTGAACTTAATTCAACTTTAACTTTAACTTGTGATTTATTTTTTTTTTTAAATATAAATTTTTTCCTACAACACGGAAAAAACGTTATTCGAAATGATCATTGGCGTAACAACAATGAACTCTTTCGATAATTTTAACAATCGTTTAAACTGAATTTTACGTCGAATAATTAGTTCAATTCAAACGTCATCATTATCGTCAAATTTTGTCATCGCGTCAAAGTAGATTCGTTTCGAAATCGTTCCAACTCTCCGATGGGAGTTATTAAAAATATTTCATTCCCGGCAAGGTAAATAATTTACTCGGGAAAACAACTTTTTCTCAATGCTCCCCCGTTCCTTTATAAAAAGTGCTAATTATCTCCTATGAGAATTTTGTTTTTCTAAACTTCATCAATCGTCGGTTGTTCTTTAAGCCGATGAGCATAGAATTTTTTTGGGGTCACCCTATAATTGAGTTCTCTTTATTTTTCCTGCGTGGCCCTTTTTTGTTTTGGACATAAAATCGATTAAATTATTGCACGATTTTCTCTCTCACCACTACCAAACACGATCAAATATAAATAAATAATGCATACGTATTTGTATATTCTATTGATTAATATGATTTCAATGGAATGATCAATTTTTAATGATTTATCTAAAACCATAAAAAGAATAAACTATGATAAATATATCCCAAAAATCATAGAAAAATGTTAACATAATCTAATTCTTGTTAATAATTTTCTTATCAAATTTCAAGAAATATATAAAATATAATAATAAAATATATATAATAAAAATATATAATAAAAATATATAATAAAAATATCATAAAAATATTAACATACTCTAATTCTTGTTAATAATTTTCTTATTAAATTTCAAGAAATATAACAAAAATATATAAAAAAATATATATAATAAAAATATCATAAAAATATTAACATACTCTATTCTTGTTAATAATATTCTTATCAAATTTCAAGAAATATTCGCACCATCGATAAATACTGTAAAAACCTGTTGTAAATCAAATTAAATTTAATATTAAAAATATATTTCATACGTGCTTATAATTATATTGATTCTTCGATAGAAAATAATTATGAATGTAATCATTGAATTTTTGATTAACTTTAAATAAATCCACGGTAAACACGGATTAGAAAATCGTACAACAATTTGTATTGCGAGTAATGAGGAAAAAAAAAAACAAAAAAAAATAAAACATAAAAAAAAGAGAGAAAGAAGATCGATCCGAAAACGTACACGCATAAAATATTGATTCCTATTATTATTCTAAGAGCAAACCTATTTCAGGCACGGTAACTTCCGTTTATCCGCGATCACACATGGAAAGAATGCATCGTGGAATGCACGTAGAGATGCACAGTCGAATTCGAATGCTTGGTATACGAAAGAAAAGTGTGCGAAAGTATATCCAATCTTTGATTTAGATAAAATTCCAATCTTCTCTCTCTCTCTCTCTCCTATTTGGATGAAAAAAAAATAAAAAATAAAAATGTTTTCCCGCTAGGTAATCTAAACGCATATGCAAAAGTATTTTGTTTTACTCTCGTAAATCGATGCATATCAATCACGATTCGTTAAATTCGTTGCAAACGAATACTGCAGCATGCACACATACACACACATATATACATATATACATAAAAATTTGATATAAATAAATAAAAAAAAAAAAGAATTCGTTACATTAATTGTTACTCGTAGAAATAAAATATTTTCCCCGCGCAAACCCACCCCACCCTTACTACTACCACTACGTTTTTCTTTTCAAATGCATTTCTCCACTTTCTCTCGTGGGAGTCGAGAAGATTCTGTAAACAGTACGTGATACTCGAGTTAACTCGAGTGCTATCTGTGTATGTATCTACACATTGATCTTCTCGTGTATATATACATAGATGTACGCCTGTACACGCGTATGTATATGTGTGTGTGTGTATTATGCAAATGTAGAAATGCGGTTAAGGCGAGATGCAACGTTTATACGGTGCATCGGAAAATTATTGACTGACTAACACACGCGTATATTATTCGATTCGTTAGAAATTATTTATTCATTTTCATCTAATAATAATAATAATAATCAAACTATTAATTTTCTTCATTATCCTCATAATCGTAATAGTAATAATAGTAATAGTAGTAATAATATTTCGATATACCGCGAATTATTTTCACGATTTAACGAGTACACGCGTGTGTTGTTGTTTCTCTCTTTCATGGCTTATAAATCGCGAACGAGTTGAAAAGAACAACGATGAAAATTCGTACAATGGACTGACGTTTCGTATTTTCATCCTCTCCCTCCCCCTCCTCCCTCCTCCTCCTCTTCACCAGTCCCCCCCCAACCAAATCGCGATCAACGAGAATCCCTATCTTTGACGTGACTCGAAAATGCAGCTGCGTTTATTTACTGTTTTTCATTTCGTCGTTCGATTTTATTCCCCATTTTTCGTAGTAGTGTAGTAGTAGTAGTGTTATTCTTTTTTCGAACGTTTTCTCTTCTTTTACTTTTTCTTTTTTTTTTGTTGGAATTTTCTTTTTGTCGTTCGAACTGCTACACACCCACCCCCGCGCGATGCATATGCATTTCGATACGAGTAAACGTGAAAACGAATGACTACCGGATTTTGACAGAAAGGGAAACACGCGTGTGTCATTGCAACGTCGATCAAATTAACGTCAAAAGAAACGTCCAACACATTTCCCCACTCCCACCCCCGTCCCCGCCCCTTCGTCACTCGTTAAAACATACATACATGCATGCGTGCGTGCATGCATACGTTGCGTGAGTGCATGCATGCATAAATACGCATACGCGTAAGCGTATACATATATTATATAAAATTAATATCCCGGTGATCGATCATAAAATGTCCAACAAAATGTCGATGAAATCATCCCGTCGAACGTTTCGAACTAACAAAAAGAAAAACAAAACAAAACAAAAAAAATAATAAAAGAAACTCCTTTGGACAATTATATTCTTCGATATAATATTATTTAAATCGATTAATAACGTTCCGTTCACGATATTAAAATAAATATCGACGTTAAATAAATATCATTTATTTCTTACCGTAATACATTTCATTTGTTTAATACGCATATCATAATAAAATAATAATAATATAACATTTATGAATCCATCCGAATCACATTAAATTCGTTTATATAATAGGATTTGAATATTTCTATCGTAGATGAAAAATTTCATTGATTACATCGTATATTATTTTTCGATACGTTAAATATTAATCTTTTTGATGATCTTATCTATTTCATTAGGATAGATGACAGTGATTTTCATTTAGAATAATATTCCAACGAATAAAGTTCTATTTCTCGTAGGATTTTCATTGGTGGTCGTCCTGGCAAGTTAGAACCTTAAAACACCTTGTTCCGAATGCAATAAATTATGCATCAGCTCTGTTCGTTACTTCTCTCTCTCTCTCTCTCTCTCTCTTCCTTTATCTATCTATCTATCCATCTCTCTTTTACTTTTAACAGGAAAGCTTCATCCAGTCAAAGCCGAGCAAAAGTTCTATGGATGGGAACACCGTGAACTGAGTCGAGTCGAACAAAGTGGATTACAAATTGTTACAGGACTTTCATAAATATTTACAGGATGTGTTCGCTTGGATTCGTCGAAGAAGGACTAGGAGAAGAAGAAGAAGATGAAGATGAAGATGAAGAAGGTCCTAGAACAACGAGTGAATTAATTGAACAGGCTCGTGCCTAAATGAATGAATCGATGCTCAACGTGGCAAACGTTTGTTCTCTCTCTCTCTCTCTCTGTCTCTATCTCGAAAGGATTCACCTAAAAGAGATTTAAAGGATTTCATCATCGAATTGACGAAATGATAATATAATTTCAAAATCAAAATAAAATAGAAAGAAAGGAATATAATGGTGCATATTTGCAACAGGAAGCCAAATAAAATTTCGATAGGAAGGATATTTGTAGCTTCTTTTTCTCAGTTTTGTTTTTTTCCGTAAAACGTTGAAATACATTCGATAGGAGAATGCTAGAAAGAGCAGACAAAATAGGATAATTAACGTGGGGGAGGGGGTTAG